>NW_008796044.1:13523313-13546635 GCF_000699145.1 Aptenodytes forsteri
GGTGGGCGGGCACAGGCCAAGGGGGCCGCCGGGCGCTCTGAGGGGGTGCGGGTGGCGGCCGTGCTGTGCGGCGTCTCAAAGGGCCTGCTTTGGTTTTGCGCAGCAACTACAGAAGCTGAGACGGAGCCGAGCCTCACCCCCAATGTGATGCTCAACACGGAGAGCAGCGAGGGATATGTGGTGAAAGTCAGGGGGCTGCCTTGGTCCTGCTCCACTGAGGAGGTGCAGAGGTTTTTCTCCGGTAAGCAGAACTATGGGGGGATAGAGGTCTGGGAGAAGGGCTGGGCTCTGTTGTCAATTCTGGGTTCCTCCTGGGGGATGCTTTGGCAGTGGGAATGCTGCAGTGAGCAGTTCCAGAAAGCATTCGGGGCACTTCAGTACCCAATGAAGTTTGCAATGCAACGAGTGCCTCAGCTAGCATGCAGTATGGAAAGCTATGCTTTTGCTAGCAGAAACTAGACACGCAGGAGCTTAGTCTGTGAGTTGCTGGGATAGCCACAACTGCCTTGGCTTGTTGAGCAGCCAGAAGAGATAAGTTTCTGTTTTAAAGGAAACTTCAAAATGCTTGCTTTAGGTTGAAATAAATAGTTCTTGGTGCTGTCCTAATAGGCTCTCTTGTGTTAAGTGTTTAGTGTGTCGTGTCCTTCCTGCAAATTATTAGCATCCTGCAGTAATAAATAGTGGTGATAAATCCATGCTTTCTTCAGTGGCTAGAGGTTTTAAAGCTGCTTCAGGAGTTTGGCATATTGGACTTGGTTCTGATTTAGTTCATTATGCTTACACTGATTATCTCCTTATTTCACTTCATGCTGATGACAAAGTCTAAGTCAGTTACGATCAAAAGCAGGTAGCACATTCAACTTGACTTGAGGCAGCAAAGCTTTGAAAATAGCGAATTTGCATTTATTCTTAATGTTTTACTAGTCTTCAGACTTGACAAGAAGGGTAACTTCATTTTAGTTAGTCCCTTAGTTTATCGGTCACTATAAAAGTTATAGCAAGAATACTGCTGCTGTTGTTGTCTTGCTATAATTTGATAGTTGTTGTTAGTTTTTTCCTTTTAGAATATCTGAAACTTTTGAAATCACAGTGTTCTTGTAATAATTAATTCTGGCCTTCCTGTTTCTTTTTCAGACTGCAAAATCCTAAATGGGGCTTTGGGTATCCGTTTCATCTACACCAGGGAGGGCAGACCGAGTGGAGAAGCATTTGCTGAACTTGAATCAGAGGAGGATGTGAAATTGGCACTGAAAAAAGACAGAGAAACAATGGGACACAGATATGTTGAAGGTTTGACTCAGTTGGTCTAGTAACTGACTAAATGTGTTTGTGCTTGATGGGTTTTTGGTTAATTGCTTTTCTGTCTCTAAAATGCATGTGAAAGGACAAATGGACTTGTGTATCATAAGTTGACTAGTTTCGAGGCAAATGGCTTTTTAAAACTGTTGTGTATTCCAGAATGCATTAATTCTAAGTGCCTTTTGCAGTTTTCAAGTCAAACAACGTTGAAATGGATTGGGTTCTGAAGCATACTGGTCCCAACAGCCCTGATACGGCTAATGATGGTTTTGTACGTCTTAGAGGACTCCCATTTGGCTGTAGTAAAGAAGAAATTGTGCAGTTTTTTTCAGGTATGTGGGATAAAAGTAGTAGCTGTAGCACTATTGGTCTATGTTAAAACAAAACAAAAAAAACCAAAAAACCCACCGCGGATTGCCCAGTAGTACTTCCAACAGCATACTGATGAGTATTAAAAGTAAATAAGCAATTCTTCATTAGTTATCTGGGCTTGAGGGATCAATTCCTAAAGTACATGTTTATTAAATAATTGAGGGAACTCCAAAAAGCTGCTCTAACTTATACTTAGCGGGACATACTGTTCCAAGTAAGGATAGCAGAAAACAAGTGTCTTGCTTTCTAAATTAAAAGTGAACCATTCAGATGGGAGGATATTTCCACCCACAGTCCTAGCTGGTTCTCACTGCTCAGTGAAGGATGTAGAACACCCCTACTGCTGGGCTCAGTGCAAGGAGCAGGATCTGAGGAAGGGCATGCATCGTGCCTGTGACTTCTTTAAACATAGATTTAGTATTGAATAAGATTCCAGAATAAAACAACCTGCTGAACTCTACCCAAGTACAGATTTCCCCCCCTCACTGCTCCCCTTCCTAGGGGGGGAACCTCCCCCCCTTGATGTTATCTAGCTTAAAGTTTTTATGGTCTTGTATTGACTCATTCTCACTTTTTTGCAGCTGTTGTATGTTTTAGGAACTGGAATACTATTACAAATGCCTAAGAATGAAATCTATTGATTTTTCTAGGATTTAACTTGGTAGTATTTTCAAAGTAGTAGATTTCTAAATGTGAGTGTTAAAATTAGCTGGAATGTTTTGCTGTAACAAGATACGATTGAGCTTACTGTTTTGCTTTAAAATACAGTAGAAATATTTCCAATTTTGCAACTTCAGAACTTGTTTTTTGTTTTCTGAATCAGTAACGTATTGTGAACAAGAGCAATTCCAAAGCATGTGCATTTTAAGTTGTTTCTTTCTTACGTGGTTAAGTGATTCAAGCTTTAAAAACTGTTAATGTGCTTAATATACAGAATGTGCCTCTTCTGTTCAGAAACTAATACTTTTGAAATTACCTCATGATTTTTCCTTAATTCAGCACTCCTAAAGATAAAAAAAATTAATGCTGAAACTCGATGTTTGCGTAAGACTAATTATTTTACCTGAGTGCCTTCTAGTAAAAATACTTGTTATATATAAAGCTGTTTAACTTGCTGTGTTTGAATTTAAGTTATCTTAAAAAGTTCATCTTAAATACTTTCACAGAATTGAAGAGGTTTGTAATAATATGTGAACTTCTTAATGCACCCTGCATTAGATGCTTTATCTGAGGAGTTGTCCGTGACACTCAGAACGTTTCTGTGCTCTGCAGGGTGGGTTAAGAATGTAAACTGAATGGTATGTGATCGTGGATCTCTTTTTGTTGACATGCTTTTTCTTCTAGTGTTCTAGAATCAACATACCATTCACTTACAAGTGTTAAAATTCTGGTGTATTTAAAGCTATAAGAAAAACTCATGACTGGGCTTGTGATGTTAATATTGCCCCCCTACTGGGGTTATTTGTCCTTGGGTTGAAGGGTTGGAAATCGTGCCAAATGGGATAACATTGCCGGTGGACTTCCAGGGGAGGAGTACGGGGGAGGCCTTCGTGCAGTTTGCTTCACAGGAAATAGCTGAAAAGGCTCTAAAGAAACACAAGGAAAGAATAGGGCACAGGTGGGGATGGATGGTTGGTTGGCTATGTCACTTTTCTTATGGTAAACAATTAAATCCATATTCTCTCTTCTGAAAGTGTTAACATCCGACTAGAAATAGTGTTTTGGTCTTTAACTCGGTGATAAGTCAAGGTATTGCTAATGTGCGTGCGACGCAGACTGTTTGGATCTACCCAAAACAAAAGATAAAATTGGGCTAAGCCTGAGTGTGCTTTGGAAACTTGGTAACACTGGAGGAGTGCAAAACTGATAGCTTGAAAGCGATGAAGTTGAGAGACTATGGCTTTAACTTCTCAAATAGCACCAATTATGCCTTTAGCTCTAAAGACATGCACAGTACTCTCATTACCATAAGAAAATGTGATACTTTCTAAACTTGTTTTATAAGTTGAAATGTAACAAATTTTCTTACTGTATTAATCTTCAATGTAATAAGCATAGCTTTCAAGAAATTGTCACAAAGGGTTTTTATTCTATTTTACTTGTGACTATTTTTCATTGAAGCATGCACTTTTTGCCTACGCTGAATCGCTGAAGCATAGGCTGGGTTCACTAGCACATGCAGAGCTTTTTTGTAGCATCCTGATGGGTTAAAATCTTGGTGGAGACTGGGTTTTTAACCCTCTGTTTACATTGCCACATGAGCAACACAGTGCTGAGTTGAGCGGACGTCAGTCCCTCCTATGTTTTTTGACTAACACTTTAAATTGGGGGGAGGAGGGTGGGGAATCAATATTGCTCCCCCACCCTTAAGGCTGGGATACTGCGGAGTATGAGGAGCATGTAAACCCTTCGGTAATTGTAATTTCTTGAAAATACACTGATTTGAAAGTAACGTAGTGCTTGTAATAATCTGTCATTGCCTACATAATGTAAAGAAACCTGGCTTAAAATATGCCGCCAGTTTCGAGGCTATGACTAAATGGCTTGTTTTAATGTGAAGTTGTGAGGTATTTGTGGAAGGCGTTAAAGACTGACTTCTTCCTGTGGAAACACTTCTAGGTACATTGAGATCTTCAAGAGTAGTCGAGCGGAAGTGCGCACTCACTACGACCCTCCACGCAAGCTGTTGGCAATGCAGAGACCCGGTCCTTACGACAGACCTGGTCTTACGCGGGGATATAACAGTCTTGGTAGAGGAAGTAGCTTGGAAAGAATGAGGCGCGGAGCTTACGGAGGAGGTAAGTATACGGAGTCCAAGAGGGAGCTGCTCATCTCAGAAGCAGCAACACTTGGACCTGGTAGTGTCTTCCCTGCTTTGTAACTACTGGTTTGTATGTGTCCTCGGCTTTATTTCTCCTAGAAGAAATGGAACTTCCTAATGCTAGTTGTCTGCAGTGTGTTTGTGTGTACGTACTTGAAATGAACATGTTGTCCAATCTATTTATAGGTTATGGAGGTTATGATGACTACAATGGGTATAATGATGGCTATGGTTTTGGTTCTGATAGATTTGGAAGAGGTAAGATTTCTCTAATAGGAATAGTAACTGAACTTTCGACACGTCTCAAAAGAAACTAAAATACATCTGAAAGACCTAGAATGGACTCTTTTCTCTGCAGGAATGTCGGACCACAGATACGGCGACGGGGGATCCACCTTCCAGAGCACGACTGGCCACTGCGTCCACATGAGAGGTCTGCCTTACAGAGCTACGGAGAACGACATCTATAACGTGAGTTCCAAATCTGCTGTTAAGTGCATGGCTTTAAGATGCTGCGATGGTTACTGGATGTGTCAACTGCACCGCAGTTAACGAGCGTTCCTTTAGAGAAAATGGCTTGCTGTAAAACCGAACTGTCGCATTGGTGCGTTTTAATCAGTGTGACTGTTTCGTATGTAGTTCTTCTCACCTCTGAACCCTGTAAGAGTACACATCGAAATCGGACCGGATGGCAGAGTAACTGGAGAGGCAGACGTTGAATTTGCTACTCATGAGGATGCAGTGGCCGCTATGTCCAAAGACAAAGCAAATATGCGTAAGTACGACTGTTCTGAATACGCGGCTTTAGGGAAAATGCAGCACTGCGTGTAGTGCATCTGCTGTAGCTGGAATGCCAAAGGCTTTACCGCAGCCTTACTTGCAGCGAGGCAAACTGCGTGTGGGTTTGGTGTGAAACGCTCTCACGGCAAAACTTTCTTTTTCCAGAACACAGATATGTAGAACTCTTCTTGAATTCTACAGCAGGAGGAAGTGGTGGTGCCTATGGCAGTCAGATGATGGGAGCAATGGGTATGTGTAAACAGTCTAACTGCACTTTTGAACAAGCACTTGATATTTAATGAAGCTGGCTGATTTTATACAGCTCCTGCTTATTCTATGCCTGGCATAAAAACTGAAATTCAACATTCTGTCTTAATCACACAGTCAAGGAATCGGAAGGGGTAGTCCAAGATTGGAACACTAGCACATTGCCAGGTATATAAACCTTTTGGGAATGCATTCAAACAATGAATAGGTTGGATAAGCTGTGGTGCTGAATGTGGTGCGTCTGGTGGGACGAGTGGCTCCTGGGAAAGTGCGGTGGTGTGGAAGTGGAGTGGGAGATGCCTGTCCTTTCTTCTCCTTCCCTCTCCCTTTTTTTTTTGGAGACCAGAACATAGTCTGGTGATGGAGGATGTATCTGTTGCATGGGACCTGCCATTCAAGCCTGGGCTTGGTGGTGAGGGAAAATCTATCTGGAATTTGGGGAAACTGTCTGAATTGCTCTAGCAAACTCCAAAATTGTTTGAAAAAATCTAAAATGTGTTTGCAGCACAAGTCTAAAGCCGCTGTTGTATCTATAAAGCAGATACCCTTCTTGATACCGGGCTTGCCTGGCTTCTCAGAAACTGTGGTGGTGGTTGGTTTTGGGGGGGTTTCTTGAGGGCAGTGGGGTGGGGGAGGTGTGCGTGTGTAGATACACAGCTGCTTTTACAGTATTTTGATTACAAAATGTTTGAAGTCTAATGCTGATACTTTAACTGCAGAAGAGCTTTGTGGGAGTATAGGCAAGCAACGAGGTGAAGAGCAGTAGTTAGGCTTAAGTAGAAGTCTGTTGTAGCACTGCTGTGATGTGCAACCGGTCTGGAACAGCAGTAAGTCTGTCAGGACTGTATAGGACCGAGTGACTCGGTTAATGAGTCGGCACGCCTCCAAAAGGGCTGGGTGCTGTCCTGGGCAGCGCTCTCGTGTGAGGCCACTTAAAGCCAACTTTGAGACTCTCAAGGCGTATGTTGCATACAACAGCAGATTGACCCTGCTACCTATAGCGCATAGAAACGGCAGAGGTAAAACCTTGCAGCAAGTGCTTGAGAATCGTGAGCACTTGCTGTAATTCTTACAAGTTTGTGGTGCCCCTTGATTGCAGGGGAATGTCTTTAGAAACCTGATCACTTGCCTTGAGCTGGTTTCCTTCCGTACTGAGGAAGAAAGCTACCTGGGTGAGGGAGAGCTAGTGCCAGAGTACGGGGCTGTTAGTTTGGTGAAGGGTGGATATGTTGATGATGAGCAGACTTTCTGACAGGTGAGCTCTTAACGTTTTTATCCTTAACTTGAAAGGAAGCCAATCCAGTTACGGTGGTCCAGCCAACCAGCAGTTGAGCGGGGGTTATGGAGGAGGATATGGTGGTCAAAGCAGCATGAGTGGATATGGTAAGAGCATTTCTTCACTGTTTCTTAGTTGGGCTAAGTGCAGCTGGCCGAGTATGCCTTAAGGTGCTGCTCACTGGTGTTGAAGGGCCATGGTGCAGATGGGGCAGCACGAGCCCTGAAAGTTGAAGATGGGCTATTGTGAATTTTGGAACTAATGGAGAACCAGGGGGGAATAGATTCAGTGCAGGAGCTTGGAGCTGAGGGGAGGAAATGCGGGGAATGATTCTGAAAGGGGTAGGAAGTGCCAGTTTCCAGATGTCCATTACTCTGATGACTTTGTATTGTCTCAGTGTGGAAGCTGGAGACCAACCTGGTTTAAGTACAGGAGTACAAACGGGAAGGTACGTGGGAGGCCGGGTGCTCTGCGCTTCCACGGAACAGTGATAGAAAGCACTGAGTTCAAAAGGAGGGCAAGACAGAGCTGGCTCTTTCATTGAACAACCAATAAACTTAATTTTGGGTATGGAGCTGTGAACTGACACTCTGCAGTATTGGGCACAGTAGGTGGTGTTTACGAGGTGGCCCAGCAAGGACAGGCGTTGGGGGAATGCTGCTTCGAATCGGCCTGAACCAGCTGTGAACCTGCTGTCGGTTTTCCCCCTCAGACCCCGGGAGCCAGGGCGCCATGAACAGCAGTTACTACAGCAGCGGGAACCGCGCGTCCATGGGAGTGAATGGCATGGGCGGCATGTCGAACATGTCCAACATGAGTGGTGGCTGGGGAATGTAACCAATCGCTGACTTTTGGTCAAATCTTTTTTAAAAAACAAAAAAACAAAAAACTAAGTTTAACAGTTTTGCAATACAAGCTTGTGATTTATGCTTTACTGTAAGTGAATTCAGGATTGTTATTTTAAAACCTTCCAGGTTCGGTATTTTTGAACATACAGAAATGAACATTCATCTAGGATGTAATAACCAAGTTGAGTAAAGACTATAACTGTTAAACAATTTTGAGCGTTTCTCAAGTTAGTTTTGTTGTAGGAGTGTATTTAAGCAGTAAGCGTATTTAGGTTAAAGCTGTTTGAATTACGTTAAATGTTGCTCTTATACCATATTACATCAACACTGTTTTGAATACATGTTGAAAGAGACATGCTTTTTTGTAAAGAAATGATTTAGGAGCTGTGTCTGAAATTCAAAGTGAACATTTGGCATGTTAGTTCTAGTTTATTTCTTTTAATATCCTGTAAGGCACGTTAAAGCTTTTTTTTTAAGTTAATGGGGGAAACGTGTTGAGACGCAATACGGCTACTTTAGGATTTTGGTCTTGGTGTTCGTATAAAATTCTGAGGCCTTGATTTAATCTTTCATTGTATTGTGATTTCCTTTTTAGGTGTATTGCGCTAAGTGAAACTTGTTAAATAAATCTTCCTTTTAAAAACTGGAACTCACTCCTTCTTGACCTCCCGCTTGCCTGGTGTAGCTACCCCTGCAGAAGTGCCACTGCGCTCCTGTCTCCTCTGTGCTCGTGGTTCTCTAACATGCACCTGCCGTGAGCATTGTGGCTACTCCTAAGGCGAATCCTCACCTGAGGGCTGGCCTTGGGGGTGTTGAGGTGACAATGGGGGGGTAGCGAAGAGAACCAGCCCTGCAGGTGCCAGACATGCTGCAAGGCTGTGACATGACCAAGGTCATGGCGTGGTCTCAAAGCTGCAGAGGGAGGCAGAAAGGCAATTCTGTATTTGCTGGTAGTCATCTCTCCTTTGGAGCTGAAGTGCTGCACCAGTGGGTGCTGCAGCTCAGTGCAACCATGTTTCAATAAATTCCGCTTGTCAAACATCATGCTGAAAGATGCGGTTTTATAAACAGCTTTGTTACAGCTTTGTTACAGCTTTGAGCACTGGAACCAACCTCCCCTGGAATAATACGGAATCTGCTTCCATGTATTTGCCACAGTAAATTTATTTGCCCTTTCTCATTCCCTGCTCTTCCCAAGGGTTAAACATTTGAGGTCCTTTTCTGCAGTGAAGAAAAACCTGTCTTGTTTTGCAGCAGTGGAGCTAGAAAGGGTTAAACCTGGAGCACTTCACCCTGCAGCCACTGGTGTCCTTGCCCTCTTAAAAACCTGCTTCGAACTGGAAGCTGATGGCAGTAACAAATCATGGGTGGAGCAGGTTTGGATACAAGAGTTGTGTCCCTGCTGAGCTTCCAGCAGAGTTGGGGGGAAACTGAAGACCCAAACGACAGAGCAGGATCTCACTGGGGTTTGTACTGCTGTAAATGAAGCCTTTGAAAGAAACAGCCTGTGTGCGATCGCATGCTCCCTTCAGCCGAAGAGCTGCTGTCTCCTGTGGCACTGGCCAAGCAGCATGGGCGCTCTTGGGGATTCACCCGGCTGGCTCTGTTAGTAAGGTGTAACCGGACAGCTGCTACCTGGACGCAACAGCAGCAGAGCTGGTGTATTGCAGACTACTTGTGCACCAGCCTGCCTCAGCCCTGAGGGCAACCTTGCTCAGGGCTTGAGAAAATGACATCATTGGCAAGAGACACGCAGGAGTCAGTAATAGCCTCGCTGGTGAAGGCAGCTAAGTGTCCCTGCCGTGTCCCTGCGCGCCAGAGGCACTGCCTGCTTTTTTTGCTGGATCTGAGCAACTGCCCTGCCGTGTCCCTGCGAGCCAGAGGCACTGCCTGCTTTTTTTGCTGGGGAAGTACGGAAGCAGTTAGCTGCCTCTGCAGAGCACTGGCTTTATCTGGCACCTTCCAGGAGGATACTGTGCGCGTGCACATGTTGGTCGGTTACTCTAGATGCATTTCAGCAGCTCTAGCTGCAGCCCTCGACGTGCGTGGCTGTACAGGAACATTCTCTTCTGGGATACGTGGCTGACAGCTGTCGGAAATCAGAACTTCAGTCTTGCTTTCAGTTTTTGCAAAAGGCTTTTATTGTGTAACTACCATACCGTGGTCACAGCGACTTTCAGAACAAGTGACTCCGCAGTGAACTGAAGGCACGTTCATCGACACCTGTCGTAAAGCTCTTTCTACGGACAATTCATGACTTTTCTTCTCTTTACTTAGAGCAAATACAAAACTGTACACTAACCCGTGAAACACACAGGAGCACCTACAGTGAAGGTACAGAGGAACTGAAGTTAACGTGCAGAAAGACAGCGACGTCTAGAGGGATCAAATAAACATAGAAATGCCATATACAAATTTTAATACAAATATCTATAAAAAGCAGAAAAGTGAATTTGCAGTTTAGTTTCAAATAGAACTCTAACGGAAATTACAGTTGGTTTAATTTTCTTAATTATTCCAGTTGGAGAAACATTAGCTTGCATAATCCCTATGAATTATTTTACGCTGCTCTGTCTTACAGTGGCAAATACTAGAGACCAGACAGTCTGCTGCACAGAAGATGCCTGGAATTCAGAATTAAGAAAATAATGGCTACTTTTCCAATGTTAAAGTGGTCCTGTCAAGGTTACGAAAGCCTTAGGAGGAATTGGACGAACACCGCTGAAGTAGCAAAGTGTGACAAGTATCACAAACACGGACAGGTTTAGGATACGATGGCAGTGCAAGTTCATTACTGGAACAAGTGTTGCAGAAGATGTCCCCACAGTTTCTGCAGTGATGCTACAAACAGAGAGTTAGAATAAGCACAGCTGCCTAAAAATTGAGCACCAGGAAGAGATAAATCAGACCTTTATCAAAGCTTTCGGAGTCCGCTGACATCATCCTCCACTTCCCGACAGGCCCAACCCTCCCAGCAGCACTTCCTCCTGCGCAGCAGGCTGAATGCGGAGCAGTGTGATCCCCACACAGCCCGGCTTCCCTCCGCGACCAGGAGCTGCCCGCCCCCGGCTCACAGGCGGAGCAGGCCCGGCCAGGGGCTGGAGGAGCCGCTCTGCCGCCATTTCGCAGCTCTCCGGCACGCCCTGCGTGGATCGCCACACAGCCAGGCCCAGGCTTTCGGGAAAGCGCACGCAGGCCCGGCTCTACGCAGAGGAAAGTGCCTGGGGCACCAGTGCCTGCCAGGCGCCCCGTGCAGGCACAGTGCGCTGTCCCAAACCACCGAGCAGGACCCCGGCAGCAGTCCCCTGCGGCTGAAAGGCACAGCACGGCCTGTCAGCCTCCGGTCCTCACTGCACACAGGTCAACAGGGAAGGGAGATGAACCGCATCACGAGAGAACACAGCCTGTCACAGCTCCCCACCAAGGAAAGGGCCCAAGCAGAAGAACATTATTTTTAGGATGGGAAATACCAAATTACTTCTCTACGTAGTTATCATGCCGACACGGTCTGGAATTGAAGCAGTGTCGGGTCTTCCCTAGCGAACTATGCAACAGCACAATTTTTGTTTTGATGTGCAAAAAAGGAAAAAAAAAAAATCCACTGAACACCACTACCTTCCTTCTCGAGATAGAGAATTCCTTTTCACATTGCTTGCAGTGTGTTGCTTCATCATCCTTCAGCCAGGTATGACCCTAGAAAATTGGAATGAAAACGTCACTGTAGAGACAAATAAATTTATAAAATAAAATTCAAAGGCAGTTTACCAACCTTGTTGGTATTTTTCAAAAGCCACCTTTTAAAGTCAGATAACCGTGGTGAAATTTGAAGGTGTTAAATGAAATGCATATGCTTAGTCAAAACATCCATGAGATGTAGAGTACCTTTAGCGCTTTATTTACTTCTTTAATATCTTCCATCTTCAACTTTGATCTGGGGGGGAAAAAAAAAAAAAAATTCCCTCTGCATGACTTCACATTTAGTTGTGTTCAGTTTTACCTGCCATTCCACCGTCCAGCCACTGAATCTAAACTCTAAATTCTTCAGTCAGCTCCCCGTTACAACTCTGAACTGCCCAGTATCACCAGGAAGCTTTGTCACCTTGGGGTTTGCCCCCTTTTCAAGTATATTCAGAAGAATGTGGGAGAAGCACAGTTCCACTGTAAGAACTAAGCATTTACTGTATTTTTTCCGGTCTCAGCCAGCTTACTCGTGCAAGGATCTTCCCCTGCTTTTATTTCATGGCTGTTTAGTTTCCCATGCGTAGTAATGGCCTCCTAAAATTCTCATGTTTATTGATTTTTATAACTGGATGCATTTTAAAACTATTTGTTTTAGTTTGGTACTCCATCCTCCAGGTTACGTCACTTACAGGAGTTCAGTTCCTAGAACTTACTGGCTGAGATGAAGTCCCATTTCTTGAAGAGCTTGCTCCTGCTCCTCACAGACTTTCTCTAACTGCTGCTTCTCATCTTGCAGTTTTCTCAGTTCCTATAAAATTAAGCACAAAATCAAGTTTTTTGTGTGCTAGGTTTGACCTATAACCTAGATCAGACAGTCTATCCAAACTACCCAAGCAGTTCACAAAAATAAGCTCCTTTACAAAGCTACCTATTTCAAAGGCTTGATTTTTAGAATTACATGAGTGAACTACCCATGGATTCTCGTAGAGCACAAAATCTGAAATCATTTAACCATATTTACCAGAAAGACAGGAAGATTTTCAGGCTTTAAACATCCTTGAACATAGCTAGAATGCAGCAGTCCCATGCCCACACGAGCCTATAGACAGATACTGGTGTACAATTGTGCCTTCAAAATCTAAACTGCTCGATACACAGGAGCAAACTCTCTTTAGATTAATAAGAATGTGCGTGCGTAAAAGATAAATCACATTCAGTCGTTCTGAATGCTTGAAAACGGGTTCTTATTTTATTACATACAGTTGAAAGCCTTCACACAGTCGCTGAAGGCTCTGAACTTGCCATTTCCTCCCTGAGCAGGGGTATCTCGCCATGGGACAGCTGATGAGCTTTTTGTCCCCAGCTATCCCACCTCAGCTTCAGCTGCTGACTGCTGAGTGGCTCAGGCACTCGCGCGGCTAAGGCAGGGCAGATAGAAGCCTCCTCAGCCACCTCCAGCTAAGCTGTTTTCATTGCCTGAGCCCTACACGGGGGAAGTGCCATCCTTCTCTTGGCACTTCATGTGCAGACTTGCATTATGTCAGCCAAGCTTTTGAAACCACTCAGAGGAGGAGAGTGGTACAGAAGAATTTACTCCACTGCAGAGGCAAACATTGCACTGGTTCTCAAGTCAGCTTTAATCCTGAACACTGGGCATGTTTGCACTGTGCGTACCTTTTTCAGTCCTTCCATTTGCTGCAATTCTGTTTTAAGCAGAGTGGTAGCATCCTTCTCTTGGTGTAGTTCTCTTTGCAAAGTTTGTCTCTGTTCCTTTTCAGATTTTAACTCCTTTTCCAGAGTTGAGCTATTTAAAAATAAGTCATTCTAAGAAACCCTAAAGCAGAAAAATATCCTATAGCACTTAAGGACAGCAACAATATGAGAAGAAGAAACCTTGTCCAAAAGAGGACAAAAACTAGAGTGGTGTTCTGGGAAAGGAAAGAACAGGGATGTTACGGCAGCAGACATCAAAAACTATATTAGCATTTTCAGGTCACAGAAAACAGCAGCAATAAATGGCTAGAAGAAAAAAGAAAAAAAACCCAAACAACCCAAAACCAAAATACCAAACCCAATCCCCACAAGTACATATTTGACTACCTGTGTTTAAACAGCCATGTTTAAAAGTGACAATCTACCCTGAAGTCTGAACAGTGAAAGAAGCATTTTCTATAGGTATTAGAAATCTTTAGAGGATTAACATTCCCGAAGAACACCAGGACACTCCTCAACCCCCAAACCCCTCCAAAAACCGCAATCCATTTAGGTGACAGTCACTTACATGCTCAGCCTACAAGCATGACCGTATCTATCTCCTGATTTAGTAAAAAAGCAATTGAAAGCTCCATTGCTAGTCAGAACGGCCAGATTTCTACTGGCACTCTGTGCTCTAAACTGGATGTTCTGGAAAAAGCATTTCGAAACCCTCATGCTAACTGTGCACGAGACAGAAGCACTGTGCTTTCCTAGACCTTGCATACTTCTGTCAACACTTGCTGAACCCAATATAATTCAAACCTACCCCTCTTTAGACCTTAACACAGAAGGAGCAGAAAGCACTTCTTAAAGAAATGGCAGAAGGGAAGAAAAAAAACCTGATCAGATTAAATACCATTTGCTATCCAGTTGGGACATCTGTTGCCGACAAGTGTCAAGCCTGCCAGCAAGCTCTTGCTTCATCTTGTTGCATCGTTCTTCCGCAGCCTGCCTTGCCTTTTCTGCATGCTGCAATCTACAAAGTAAGGAACATGTATATTTGTTGTCAATTCATATATTCCTTACCTACACCCCCTCATTTTGTTCTTTTAGATTTACCATACAGAACTTTACAAAAGCTTGAATTGAAATTCCTAGTGGAGAGGGGAAAAAAAAAAAAAAAGACTTTTGAAAGCAACTGTTTCTTCTGGGGAAAAAAAAACTCCCAAACCCCAAAAGCGAGAGTCACACCTGTTCTTAAACTAAAGTCAACATGTTTTTAAACAGCCTGCCTATGGAAAGAGCTATGGTTTTCGAATGGGCATGTTTGCCTGGGAAAAGAGAACAGGCAAGGGCAGAGGGTGATAAGGAGGAGAAAGGAAAAAGAACGTCATGCTGGCACGCATGCCCAAATGTCTCTAGGAGGTGTATGGAAGGTCATCCTATAAAGGTTTCAGCTGGAAACTTTCTACTGATTTCAAGTGCTGACTTCTTGAGCTTGTAATTATTACCTCTCTTCCATTTGTTTCATAGAAGACATCATCTCATTTGTTTTTCCTTCAAAAGAGGATATTGCTTCTGTTTTCTGTTGTAATGAACACTCTGCATTCTGTAGGAATAAGTGAATAGATATTCCAGGTAATATATTTTAGTTTTCTGAAGCACAAAGCGTTAGTGTTTAATGAAAGTCTGCCGCTAGATAAAGAATGTTTAGCTTGTTACAGGCGATGCCTGGCTCTAACTGGAATGTCCAAACAAAATGCTGATAATGCCAGAGCAGACACTCCTCAAGTTGTTTTGTTAAGAGCTCAGAAACAAACTTAACTGTACTAAGTTTTGGCCTATGAGATCAGCTACAAGCCAAAAATCTTCTCTTTAGAAATGAGCTTGAAGAAAGAAATTATCAGATTAAACTGACAGGATAAGAATATCAATTATGATTTGAACATAACAACTGCACTCAGTGGGCATGGAACCAGAAAGCCAAAAGAACTACAAAATAAATAACTGCTTTTGAAAGCAAAGGCATAGCTCAGCACTGGGGTTTCACTGGCCATTGCCTTGCAAGTTTCTGTGCATCTGTGAAGGAGGCAAAGGCCTGGATAAAGCCTGAACAGGCACCAGGAAACAATCTGTAAAAATTGAGAGAAATCCCCTCTGGATTTCTGGCACCGGGTATGGAGGGGAAGACTAGTTAAACTCGTATTTCATTAATGGAGACAAGCTCTGTATATTTTGTGTGAACACTACTACTCCATCACTTCCTCGTAGAAATGCCTATCAGTATATTTTTTGTCCAATTGAAAAAACACAAGACAAAATGCCACAATCCACCCAAACAACAACAACAAAACAAAACACAAAAACATCCCCAACCCCCTGCAATAGATATGACACAAAGGATGGAGAAAGTAAACTCTAAAAACTGCCAGGGTAGGGAAGAGACTGAGGAAGGAAGACAGGCCCAGAAAGCAAAATGTTTTTCATTTTACTTCTCTAACCATCTTACCTCTGGAGAGTCAGGTCTTATGCTAAAGGGGGTATAACAAAATACCTAAACCAATCCAACAACTTTTTGGTAGCTCCAGAGGCCAGCCTGACCACAGAGTTCCTCCCTCCCCAAATCCGGCCTTGCCTTTCCACCAGCTATAGCACTCAGCTGACCATTTGAGTACAGACTACAGGAGATAGACAAAAACAACTGATAGTTTTCTATTGGTTTAGAGAGGCTCGTTGGTTTTTTACGGTAAACAATGTTAAATGTGGTGCAGGTGAAAGGCAAGACAACACAGATGGGAAGGAGAAGCAAGACAGTTCTTGGCTGCACGAAGTAATTTTTTTAAAAGACTAATCATTCAGTAGTTAGAACAAAGGACCCTTGCATACACCCTCTCCCCTGTGAGAGCTCTCCATTTGTCTCAGCATTTGCTGGATGATCCTGTGGCACGCTACGCAGCATACTCAAGGAAACCCCCTTTCTTTCCAGACATACTCAATGTAATACCAATAATGAAGCATAATAAAAAAATTAAACGGTTTTAAAATAGATAGTCTTAAGAAAATTGTTGCATCTAAGTATTACTTCAGACACATATAAGTGCATATGCATCCCCAGTGCACAATTAATGTATAAAGACCCCCCCGTACAGCTGTTCTGTCTGTTCTCCTCTGTGTACATACCTGAGATTTGTGAAACATCTGCAAGTTAATAGCCTTCACTTCTTCTAACTGTTGGCGAAGTGCAACTAAAGTGTCTTGTTTTTCGTGAGTATCTTTTTCCAGAAGTTTCATGGCAATTTCCATTTCTGTTTTCATTCCAATTTGTAGCTCCAACTCTTTCTCTAGTTCCTTACAAAGAGATTTCCTAGTTACTGCTATGTAGTCATATGTCAGGGATAAGCAATTCCAAACCCCATATAACCCCATACACAAACTATGTATTACTCTGAGATAATACTGAACTATGATTTTACAGAAGAGTTAGGTCTCAAATAATACATTAAGTTAGTTAGACCAAAATACTATTTCAGCTCTCCAGATCAGGGCAAGGGTGCAGATCGGCTGGCATGAAGCGTAGAGCTCAGCGTGCAACTTAGCAGCCTGTCAAATGAAGCATTTCTCCTGGCAGCTGTTGACTTAGAGCCGTAGGCTTCAGCAAGCCTGGGCAGCCTCTTCACCAGTCACTAATTAGCAGTTCACTGTGCAAGTGTGCATATACCGTATTTTCCTCCATAAAGACAGTTGCCTCTCATTGTGTTTTGATCTTAGTCTCTGCTATAATAATGCTCGTAGGTTCTTAAACAGGGGAAGACCTTTTATTTTCAGCATTCCAAAAGCCCTGACTTCCAGTTCTTTACAGACACTGTTAACAATCAGTGTCCAGCGTCTTGCTTGCAATTCATTTATGAATTCTGAATAGCTGCAAAAAGTGCACAGCATACATCTTATATTTGTAATGCTACCTTAAAGTATGCAGAATCCTGTATCTTTCATTTCATTTTCTATAGTTAAGTTTTCTTACCAGCCTAATTTTTTTTTCTTCTTTCAACTGCTTCCAAACATCACTGTACATTTCATCAAGACCCTGGCGTGACTGCTTGTAAGTATCCAATTCTACTTTTGTATCCTCTTTTGTTACCTACAAGAAACATCAGCAAAAAAGCCACATAAGATCACAAAGCTATGTATTTAAAGTATGCCTTAAGTTGTTGTGCGTAACACAGTATTTCTTTATGCTATTTCAAGTAAAATCCTACTGTTTTACAATTAATAAGCTGGCAAATGTTAATAAGCTGAAATTTCAAAGAATAGAGCAAAAATAAAAAGAAACCATTCTAATACTTTTCATGCTTTCTCCCTTCTGCAAGTGTATGTTTAAGTGTGTAGTGAAGAACAGCAAAATCTAACACCTGTGCATACTATACACAGAAAGTGACCTACACAGTAGCATGCTAAACTGTGCTTAGCATTCCCGTTCAAAGTGCTTTTGAGAGCGCTAACTACAGTCCATCAAGAGAGATCACTTATTTTAAGGATCCTCATCATCTTTAAATAGGTGTCCCACCTCTACGCTTTTTTCACTCCGTTCACGAATTAATTCATTTTGTTGTTTTAACTGCTGCTGCTCTTCCTGAAGTGATCCAATCCGGTCAGTTGCTGCTGCAAGCTGTTTACAAAGAGAACATATCTATATTTAATCACTGCACAAGCATGCAACATCTGGAGGAATTCTAAAGTTAGTAGCTCAGCCTTTGTAGCAGGTGCGCTGCTCACTTCCCCTTTTGTCCCTTTCATTCTCCACAGAAGCTGCCCAACCCTTTTGCAGCCATACTCGCTGTACAGCCTAAATTAATAAGCCCACCAACATTTGTTCACTTGACTTCTGCTTCACGCCCTCATCAATTATTTTTAAATATTAACTGTGCAAAGACATGCATCCTAGCGTAGAAGGCTACAATCCACCACAGATCTGTGATCTGTAGTATCCATTCTGGTATGAACTAGCAGTCATATAGCAAGTCAGGGTTGACATTCACTGGCGGAACCTTATGGCATTTTCAAGTGGAGATACCCCAAAAAGTATTGGAAATTGGACTACACAGATACACTCTAACCCACCACCACAAAACCCAAAACAACCACTATCATGCATGCTGCTGGCTTCTATTTCAGTTCCCAGCTAGGAAAGATTTCCTAATTGAAATGTGATTCTTTTCCTTCTCTTTTATACATACACACGTATATGTGCAAAAGGAAGAGGGACAAGTCATGTTCGTTATAGTGGTATGATTACTTTTGGGTGGAGACACCAGTGCAAGACAAAAAACTTGATTAAGGAAACCCATCTAACAAATAGGTGCCCAAAAGCATTTTAACAGCTAACATAATGTAGAAGCTTTCCACAGAGCTTTCCCCATGAGCCAACTCATGACAGTCCTACCACTCCCCCACATTTCACTAGTATCAACTCAAATATTTTAGGTCCTAAGGTATGTTCTTAGGGAGTTTTGCCTGTGATGGAAAAGAGCTATGAGAAATATTTAACAGGCCAGACACAAACCTCTTCCTGGAGTTTTGAATTGGTCTTTTCTAAACAGTCTATTTTGTTCTGAAGATCTGCAACTGTGCAACTGCAGCAAGGAAAGAGACGCATAAAAACAGTACAAGTAGTGCCAATGTTCAACATTTATTCCTATCCTCAACCATACTTTTACCATTTTGTATTTGTTAACAACGAAATAATTTGGTGAGCTGGCAAAAACCCAGAGGAAGGACAATTGTCTCTCTTAAGCTCTGAGAGGACCATGCATTTGCCTACAGTTGGCAGCCTACTGTATTAGTTGGCAGCCCTGTTCTGGCTTAGCTTTTGCAGTCTCAACACCTCTCTGATGTTCAAGAGGGTAAGTGAGGCTGGCTCCTCCCACTGAGCAACCTATGGGGGGAGAACAGAGACTGTTCCTCTAAGGAATGAATTTCCAGATGCACTTGTAATAGTTTTCTCTTGAAAAAGTATCTCCAAAATCTTCTGTTAATCACTAGTAAGTCCCCAAAAAAGTCAACTGTTATTACACAGACTTGTTTTCTGCATTGCATATGCCATCAGAAGAGGTTACAATAATTAAGGTTACAAAATGAAACTAAGATTTTGGGAAAGAATCAGAAAAGGCATTTCAGTATCAGACAAAAATCTACAAGACTGACAGCTTAAGGTTACAATGAAACTAAGATTTTGGGAAACCAATCAGAAAAGGCAATATCAGACAAAAATCTACAAGACTGACAGCAGAGACATTCAAAGCCATACTGGAAAAGCTAAACAGGACAAGTGTCTGTACATTAGAATAGATGAAAATCCCACCTTAGATGTCGGTTAAGTTCCTCCACATAATGCTTCTGGTCAAGGACAGCCGTAATCCCTCCATCTCTAGTTGTAAAAGTGAGAATTTATTGATTGAGAAGAAACTCCTTCATTCTAAAGTGTTAGTTTGTAGTAGAGTTTTCAGCATAGACTTGCAAACTGCATTGAAACCTTTTCTCCTTTTCTTATATACTTGTGCCCGAGCTAGACTGGAAGCACGTTGAAACCTTTTCTCCTTTTCTTATAAAAATACTTGTGCCCGAGCTAGACTGGAAGCACTAGGGAGATGAAGCAGCTGTTCAGCTGCTTCTCCTCAGCAGCTGAACAGTAAAGTGCTCTGAAGCGCTGGAAGCACACAAACTATCAAGTCCCTCCATTCACTTCAGGTCTTCTAGATACAGCGATGCTAACAGTTGCAGTCTCTACTTCACCTAACATTTCACCTAAAAGTACTTTTTTTCCTCCATAACTGATCTCTCCCACAAAGACAGCTACTTAATTGAGAGCGTTTCTGAAACAGTGCTTAAAAACAAAGCAGTGATTTAGTAGTGGGTGACCTCGCAGATCATGTCTCCTAAAACCCAATAAAAACACATCCTGAAGTTTTGGGTGCTTTTAATTTGGTCCCAGCTCAAGACACAAACTCTCCAACGCTGTATTAGTAAAACTACCATGGGCTCAACCTTTGAAAGTTAGCACTTTTGTTTAGCTAACAAAATCTATTTTGAATTCTTTTTTTTGGATGATTAGAAGAGTTTAAGATCTCTAGCACTCATGTGCTCCCACAGACTGACAGGTTTGTTCTACAAAAAATGTAACAATTTATAATCACTAATTCACCATACGTACTGTTTGCCATCACTGTCCTGCGTTTCCTTAAGGTACAAGGAAAAATCAATCACTCCAACCTGAAAAATATATTTAAGACATCAACACACCTTCACAGTGCAATTCTGTGTAGCAGCAGGCATTACTTTATATTTGGAAAAAGGTAAATATCTGAAGTTTAAGTTTAGAAAGACAGATAATACCTATATTCTTCCCAGCTGAAGCAAACGTACAAGCTAGTGTTTGTTGTAAAAGCATCAAAATAACCACATTCAGTGTGCTCAGTTTCTAGCAGTTATTTGTTTTGACAGCATTTCCATAAACTGCTACTTAAAGAGATGGATACTTATGTACTTTGTTTTGATTCAATGTGGGAAACATGACAAGCTTCCACATTGGACATTCCTGCACTCCCCCCCCCCAAAAAAAAAACAACCCAGAAAAAGAACTTAAATCGTGCTTTCTAAAAACAAACAGTATCTTATGGAAATATGACATTTAAGCAATTCTTTGAGTTCTTATAAAGACATTAATAGTTAGCCATGTTCATAATTTGTAGAACAGGCAGGATAATGTCAACATTATTTTCTGCAACATTATCTTTTAAAGAACAAAAAAAGTTAATAATAATAAAATTATAGCAACATATATTTTTAATTTACAGCTTAGAAACAGAGTTAGACTTCTGCAATGCTATTGACCCATTTTGTCAAAGTTTACCTAATTCAAAAGTAAACCAGATTGGCTGAAAGAGGACATGGCCTCAAATTACAAGACACTCACAGTAAGTTAAGCACAGATTCATGTAAGGCATTTATTTGTTTGGACCTCAAATACCTCAAAACATTCCTTATACTCCTGGGCTGTTTCATTAAAGCAGCAGAGGTATGTGACATCACCCCGCCCACACACACCAAAGCCAAAAGGAAACCACCATTCCCCCTCAAAACATAAGCTCCCATAAGTCCCTAGCAGATTGATCTTGACAATGTATCTCTTGTAATTAGCTCAGTTCGTCCAATTTTTGATTTATCATAACACATTCAAATGCCCGCTTATGAAAACAATGGCAAACCCTGGCTGCATACCACATTTAAGAATTCTGGACCCATCTCAGTAAAGTATTTGTGGATGTGTATAACTGTTCTGTAGATGTTCTACTGGAATCTTCTACAGACTGATCTTGTTTAAGCTTTAATCATCACCTGGGAGTCCAAGTCTTCTCCTTTCAAGCAAAGGTTTGCATCAATAACGTTCAGTCCAACTAGCAGACCCACAATGACTGCTCCTTCCTCCTCCATCATCAACGCATCAGGTTCATAAAATTCACTGGAAGAAATATTATAAGGCATCACTGCACATCATAACAATTATAATGGTGCTTCCATCACTGAAATAATATAAATAGTAACGTAGTCCTTATAAAGCACCCTCTTTGCTAATTTATTGCACAAGGTGGAAGACGCAGAGCTCTCACAGAAAATACCTTACTTGTTCCTTTGCAGGTTCACTGCAAAAACAATGAACAACTTGCTCCTCTGCAGGTTGCAAGAAAAAGCTTAAAATGGTCAATTAATGACCTCTTACTACAGCAATGCAAGGTTTCAGTGATTCAGTGAATACAATCTACATATGTCTGTACTGTTACCTTAATAGATGCTTATGGTCCAAGAGTACTTTGAGATAATCTGCCAGTTTCTTTTGCATGAGTGCTAGATAAAGCCAAGCCCTTCCTCTTCCTACAGCAGTCCTAAAATGAAAAGTTGCATGTTTTGGTAAAAACAAAATGGTTTATTAACGAGACTTATACAATTCAAAATTCTCCCTTTACAAAGTGTTCCCTCCAGAACACAGAAGCATTTGAGTAAATCCCATTGCTTCAGTGAACAGAAAGTATATTGTAAAATCTTCCTAACTTGGAAAGACATACATATTTTCAACTACCACCATAACCCAACTATTGATGCATCCTAGCATTAAAACTAGTCTCTTTTCATCATCCTGAACTACCCAAATGAAATACTCCTAGCACATGCACAAAATTAGACAAAGCCATAAAAGTGAAGGAAAGAAGAAGAAAAAAATAACTGCAGAGTCTTCACAGATATTTTCTACCAAGCTTATAGAAATTTCCAAATGCTGTTTGTTAATCTGACAGCACTGTTTGAATCAAAAGCACAGAGTATTTTGAGATGTCCTCCTTAGCTCTTGGAGAAGTCGATGCCTCCCGCGTACACTGTTTTTCTCTTTGGGAACAAGATCTCATTAAGGAAGGCGACAGACTACAGGAAGGAGTCTTTTTCCCAGCAGTGTAAGTGAAATGCACCATCCCCAACAATCAACTTACTTCAACTCTGGCAGATTTTTAACACTAGTTGCTATATCTGATGCTTCAGGACAAAGTTTTTCCACTAGCTCCAAAGGACCAAAAAATGATTTGTTCTGTCCAATAAAAGTCTTCTTCACTAAAGGGAGTATACAGAGAAGTTTGTGAGGAAAAGTGACAGGCTCCCAACTCCAGAATCACAAATTTTAGTCTACGTTTTACTTTGTCTTACCAGCTCCTAATATGTCAATGAAAAGGGGGCATTAAAAACACCTTGACAGTTTAGAAGGCACAAAATACAGGGCGTATCAGAAGGTAACCGCATAGGTATATCTGTAATACTGATTAGCATCATACGGTGTATGTGATTAATATTAACGTCCTACAGAAGTCAAACTGGAGACACAGCGAGACACGACACAGACTCGTTTTATCTGCCTCTCCTCAGCGAGGCGGCCGGACCGGCCGCGGGGGAGCGGGCGCCCACCTTTCAGCCCGTGCTTGAGGCAGTGCTCCAGCACCACGAAGAACTGCTGCAAGGGAGGGAAGTCGGAGTCCAGGGTCCGGCCCAGGCTCAGGGCCGCCTGGATCAGGATTTTGATACTGAGCTTCATCATGTTCATGAGGTTGGCGCGCTCCTCCATGGCGTGGTATCGCGCACCTGGGCGGGGGCACACGGGCGGGGAAAGAAAAGCTGTTTTTAGAAACGCACTCCTCCTGACCCCTCACGGCGCTGACAAAAGCGGTGCCTCCCCGTCTCGGTCTCCATCT
>NW_008796044.1:13546853-13625599 GCF_000699145.1 Aptenodytes forsteri
CTCCCCGCCCGCGTTACCACGGCAACAGCACACGCACCACCACCGCCATTCCCGCCCCCCCGCCTCCGGAACTCTCGCGAGACCAAGCGTGGAGAGGGCGGGCCGCGCCAGGCGCCATTTTAGAAAGAGTTTCTGCTGCGTGGGGCTGTCAGCGCCCGGGGAGCCGAGCGCCCTTCCTCAGCGCCTCCCCTCCGCCGTGCCGCCAGGCAGGTATCGCTGCTCCTCCCCGCCAAGGCGGGACAGGCTCTCCTCCTTTAAACCTGAAGGAGGGGGAGACAAACACAGGCTGCCAGCTTTTCTCCAGTCAACAACAGGTTCTGACAGAGGCTGCCAACCGCAGACCAATGGTCACCTAAATCATCTTTTGAGCCAACGCTCTTGCATTAGGAGAATCCTGCTGTCACCTGTGGATCAGACATGGTCATGCTCCCTTGCAGAAATAGCAGTTCCAGAAGACCAAGTCTAACAGGTAGAGCCCCTGTGTCAGTCATATGCAAGATTGTTAACGCTATTCCTAAGACCATGCAAAAGTCTCTTTCGGTACTAATTTTCATTATTACCTTCCTTTTTGTGCACATAATTAATTTAGGATTAAAACTGAGCAAAAGTCTTCCTGTATCAGAAGAGAAAACAGGGAGTCACTCTAGTCAAATTGATCTTAATAATCACAAAGCACACAAAGTCCTGTCTTCTCAGTAGCCTACTGTATCAATGACTATAGTCAATGTAGTGGATGCCTCAAAATTGCATACAATGTCTTGAGATGAGACTGAGGATTAAAAAGGCTGTCATATCTTGAATTTTGTTGTCAATATTGTCAGGTTACACATCAGGAACAGGAAAAAAGTTGACTGCAGAAACAGAAAATCAGTAACTCCTTGTATTGGGGTGTTTCAGCAGCAACACCAACTTATTTTGATGGTTTCCTGAATTTGAATTTTTACTTTATCAGGAATACTTTGCTTGTAAGCCTTGTTCAAGATACACGTATTATCCACAAGACTTAAAAAAAAAAAAGTTAATACTGTGAATGGAACGTTCTTTACAAACACAAATTTAAAGTGTCTTAATAAGGGTTTGTATTAAGTTAAACAATTACTTGAACAATATTTTTTAGACTGTTGCAAATTTACAGTCAAGTACATCTTTTGCAAAACTGTATACAAGTTGGAACATGCAAAATAGACAGGTATTAGGCACATTACCAAAGCCAAGCCTCAAAGATTAGGAATCGGGTTACCTAAGTGCAAAAGATCACAGACATTATGCTGCAATCTTTAAGAATGCAGTCACACAGTCTCGTATCTCATTCAATTAAACAGATTCATTTTAACATCTTTTTGAAGCCCCATGCCTTGTTTACTGTAATTATTCAGCACGCTTTGAAGTCAGAAAACACTGAAGTACAAAGAAAAGTTACAGTTCTCCATCTCTTGGTCTTTAAGACTGCAAGTCTTTCTTGATTTGTATTCTTTATATTTGTAGCTCCCAGCCTTCTCTGCAAGGCAGGACATAGTCTCCCCAATGGCAGACACTGGTTTTATAATGTGTCTTTCTGTATGTCCAACTGACTGCATAGCGTGCAGCACAGGTAGAGGTTACAAAATCTCTGGAAAAAGATAGCAGCAGGGAACAAGTTGCTAGTTTTCCACAAGTGGTCTCGCAGGCTTCAGCTTATTTCTTAAAAATACCTGCTTTAAATTGAATTTATAGTGCTTGGTCAAAGGTAGTAATGAATAGGCAGAATAGGTGATTTAGTGCCTGTTCATATTTCATATCTAAGTTATGGACAGGTTTTTCTTATGGAATTTTCTATAAAACTCATCAACATATTATCTGAATACTTGGAACAATTTGTGGACATAGTCTTGTATTCCCTTACTTTACAGATAAGAAGCTGAAAGATTGTGGTAAAAGTTCCATGAAGTGTGGGAGCTCTGTTTCAGGCAAGAGACCATTTTATTCCCCGACCCTTGCCAAATGCTGTATGTTGTTTTGAATTACATCTATTCACAGCATTATTACAGATGCAACTGAAGAAAATGGGATATTCTGCCCTTTGTCAGGTTAGATCCCAGGTGCTCAAGATGGGCATCCAGGAAACAAATCTGTGAGAAGTTTGGTGTGAGACTTAGATGCAGGGAAAGGCAAGAATCTAGTTTTTTCAGGACAGAATTAATCTTAAACTCTGACTATGCAACATTGAGGAATTTTTACAAAAAAATAAACAAGTCCATCAGCAGTAACTTATTTCACCATGCAGTCACAATTCATCCCCACAGAACTCCAGCTTGAATACTTAATATCACTAAAAACAAAAAGGTCAGTGTCTATTAGCAAAACTGAGCTCCATTGCTCTGAAACCATTAAGCGCTAGTCTGAGAGCCTGGAGTACGAGACTCCAGGCCCAATTACTGCTACATTTGAACAGTCTTGTTTGCCCTTTTAATTCAGTTCTAAGAGACCTGTTCCATAAATCTGTATGATTGCTATATCCATGAATACAGATGTTTAACAAAGCAAGCTGTGGTTAAATAGGAGGCATTTTTAGAATAGTTAAACAGTAATTTATAACAACTCTGTATCTTAGTTCACTTGTCCGCTTTCCGACATGAAAGCTATACAAGAAGTACAGCATAGTTCCTTCTCTGAACCAGCACACCTAGGAGGGATAACGAATTGACTAGATCACTTACGAGTGCGGTCAGGCTGCTGCTGAGGTGAACTTCAAGGGAGAGGGAGAAAAGGAATCAAATTAAAGCCAACTGCACAAAACTAAAGTCAATTTTCCCAAATATATTAAGAGTTTAGGATTCTTCCGATTATAATAAATTTTGTTAAGTCCTACATCTGTGTTGCTTGTATAATTTTGCTTAAATAAAAAGCTGCAGCATCAGATTTTTAAAAATAAATTCAAAGTCATAACCATGCATCACTGACGCTAATCAACAGCACTTACGGGAGCAAACTTATTTGTGCACCATAAAAGCAAGTTTACTAAATAAACATAACCATACTTGTTTTTGCTGTGCTGTCATTGCTGACTGGTTTGGATATGAATCCTACCAAAGATGCAGACTTCAGAGCGTTGCCATAGCTCAGCGCTAAGTTTTCCGAGGCTTTCTTGGCCAGCGACAAGATAGGAGCAGACCACCTGGCTTCTTCCGTTTTCTCCTTTTCCTCGTTTTTCAGCTCAGTCGTATTAGGAATCTGTTTTTTGTCAACAATCTCAAAGTCGTCTTGTATTTCCGCGGCAGATGCCGTGCAGCTCTCCCCTTCAGCCATCTTTAACGTGTCATATGACACTAGTCATGAGCAATCGAGTCGGCGGCCCCACGCCCTGCCTGCCCGCCGCCCGCCTGCCGGTGGGGGGGCAGGCGCCGTTGGGGGGCAGGTGCCGAAGAGCCAGCCGAACGGTTTCAAAGCAGCTGCGTGCATAAGCGGGACTGTAAGACAAGCCTTTCCAGACCTGAGCAGGTTGCTTGGCGTTCTGAGTTAAAGACTCGGGGGGCGTGAGGGGGGTGGTGGAAGATGAAGAAAGAGTTTACTTTTAAACAAGTTCTGAAAGTAACAAAAATACACTTTACAGGTTTTTGTGGCTATCTGTGTTCCCAAACATCATTTTCAATTAGAAAATTTATAGTATCTTTTGAAATCCCAGATTTTTGCAGTTAAGTTGTGACAACTTCAAGAGCTTTTTATTACTCTGCCTGTAATCAAGTCATCGTAACTTGATTAAAATGGTGGATTGGTATGACAAGTTCACTGTTTTGAAAAGTGCTTGCTCGCATCACTGACATTACAAAATAACTGTAGTCAGAAAGGCTACTTCATTAATGTATTTGGGCTGTGTTTGGTAGAAAAGATTTACCATGAAGGGGAACTGAAATTACCCTAGTATGAAACTTTGACCTTACTGGGTGTCTCAAATATTGATGTAGCCTACTAATGCATGGCTTATTACCCATTTTTCCATCCAGCAACTGTATGTGCTTGAGATACATCACTCATTTAGTCATGAGATAGTAGATGCTGCACATTAGCTTTTTTGCTACATAAAGGAAAGGTTTTTTGGTTAAGAAATGTGAGAAGGAGGAGGGAATAGGAGAGTTGAAGATCAATTTCAGTAATCTCGCAGCAAAATAAATCTCCAGGTCTGTACCTTATTTGTTCTCCTACTATAAGCTACTTTATTGATTCTGTCCTCTTGGCTTCTCAGACATTGAAAATTTAACAACTTTTGTTCCACAAAGCACAGGGAACCTCTTATATTTTTGTTGAGAATTCAGAGATCAGCAGCCTCTTATTCACCCATGATTCATATGAGCTAAGTAGAGGCTTTAAGCTACTTTTGCTAAAAGGTTATAGAGATAAGTTTTACTCCATCTTGTGGACTCCAGCAGTATTGGCTGTGTTTATAAGGAAGAAGTATCTAATAGCTTTCTAGGTTGCTATCTTGCAGTTGACTATATGAATATACCTGTGTTTGACTTGAGTAAGACTTGACATTGATTTTCTGCCTTGTACTATCTACCCAATATTAGACTCAGGGCAATATTGGCTAGAGAAGCAAAGCAGAATTCTAAGCCTTGAAATAACTCTTCTTTTTCAATACATCTGAAGAAGAGGGCATAAAAGTTTTGTGACTGTGAAAATAAGAGCAAACCAAGACTCCTATTTACCTCTCAGTATGGTGCTCCCATAACGTAATGATGCATCAGACTCCCCTGTACAGCCTTGGATTAGCTACTTTGTAAAAATAGTAAGTGAAACTACCACATAGCCTGTGATCGTCTTTTCTTATGTTACTATTAAAGAAACATTTGATCATTTTATTTCAGGTGTCTGCTGAGATCAAATAGGAAACTTTATACTGTGCATAAGAAATTTGCTAAAATTGTTTTGCTACACAGCCACATGATTTAATTGTACTTCACTTATTACTATTTGGTCAAAATGACTTAAATGTTATGAAGTCAGCCACTGAACGCATTAAATGCCCTCTTTCCTCATACTTCTTTTTATTTTAAAGCAAGCAAGAAGTCTTGTAACATTGTAAGTGAGCCCTAAGTTAAAGAGGTTTGTTTTGTTTACAAAGTACAGTTTCCTAAGGAGTCATTTGGGGCAGCCAAGTAGTTTATACAGGATACAGCTTTAAGCATATTTAAAAAAAAAAGAAAAAAAAAAAAGTGGTGTTACTTTGGTTTCAACTCACAGATTTATCAAGGAGGGGCACTATGCATGAATAACGCTATTTACTTTTAGCTCTGAAGGTGGGCTCATTTTTATTTCTGTCTTCTGCAGATGATGATATTTCACCACTGTAGTCTCTTTACAGACCACTAGTCCAGCTCTTGCTACTCACGTGAAGATGAACAGTGTTTTCTCTTGAAAAGCCCATTAGGCGGCTTGTCTAGGTCTGCCAGAGTACGTAAATGTAAATTCTGTGTAATCACAAAAATAGAATTTTTGAGACTTAAAATTGTTGGGGCTTGCTGAAAAGTTAATCAGGAAACTAAGTTATTCACTTACTACTTTTTGCTTTTCCTAACCACAGAAATCAACAAGATGCTTCTAAAAAAAAAGTATCGTTATGAAGCTGTCTGAGCTAAGTGAAATTCAGTTCCTTTTTCATGCAGGTCTTGCATGGCCTTGTTGGGTTTTACTGTCCCCCCTCCTCCATCTTCTTGAGAGGGGAAAAAAAAAAATCACATTTGAAATATTTAAATAACGGTGAATTTAAAGTATAGAAATAGATTATTCCTGAAGGACTCCTATTTTAATCAGGAAACTTTACATTTAAGACAAAAGTCTTGGTAGCCAAAATGGAAGATAGTTAATTTTACAATAGGAGAAGCTATATTATTTGCATTCAGTGATATTGAAAGGAATATTAATTTTCATGCAATGATACTCAGCAAGACAGTTTCTTTGGTTAATTCCTCTTTATCTCAGGTTTATTGGTTTTGGGGGTAATGGTTTAAGAAACTTTTTTTCCCATTTAACATTTCAAGTGAATCATACACTTAAAATATTTCAAATCAGCAAAAATGCCTCTGTATGCTAAAGGGTGAACTTTCATGATTAGCTGTCAGTTATACCTTGTATTTCTATAACATCTTCTGTCAGCAAAACATAGATTGCTTTACAAATGAGCGAGTCAAGTTTTTGACCTTTAAAAGGCTAATAGTAATAAATACCAAGTGTACCTGTAGTTGGAATAACATAACCCACCCCCAGTGTGTTGTGTGTTTAACAGCATATTATAGAAAATTCACAGAGCAATACAAGTCGCAGTATTTAGCGAGAAGAATTCAGTGGTTGCTGAGTCGAGCTGGATCCACCAAGTTCTGAGCAACCACTTTGTGCTAGCATGATGGCAATAAGCTTATACATGTATGTAATGCAACTATCAAAAGTCATCTTCCAGTGATTACAGAGGTGTCAAATACCAATAAAAGGTTCCCTGCTTGCGTTGTACTATTCCCTTCATCCCCATTCCTCAAACCACTAAATCATTCTTCTCTTTGTGCACTGGGGTAAGTGAATGCCAGCTGAGGAAAAACAGTATTAGAAAATGATAACATGTTTCCTTTAGGAAGTCATCAAAAAAACCAACCCCTCAAAAAATTCCACAGCAGTGAGTGAATTCCCCCATTATAACAGTGATGAAGTTATTAGAAACAATAGTTTTAGCTGTTGTTCTACTGCTAGTGCAGCTAATTAGCTAACATCCTTTCTAATCACTTCTAATCAAAGAGTGATTTTTAAAAGACAAGATGATTTCCAGTTGTGTCATCACACCTGTATTGAGTCAAAGCAATCATTAATCCTTTTTTTTTTTTTAAACTTTATGCTCCCCGATCCTAATGTACCAGCTAGTGCCATCCTTGAAAAAAATCCTCGTTACTACTGAAAGAATCAGCTGTTTGAAACTCATTTCACAGGTCATTAGAGTCCCTGAGACAAAATGGAAATAGTATTAGCTGGAAACGTGTGTCATTGTAGTAAATAAAGGAAAAGACAGAGTAGAATATTGAAGAGAAACTTGCGTTAAGATATTGGCATGAAACCAAAAGAACAGCAACAGAACTCAGTATATATTTAAATCAGCCAGTTAACACCAAATACCAGATATTTATTAAATGACAGTCTGAGGAAAAGTATAGTATATGTATTGTTCTACTCTGAACTATTGCCTGCTTTTTAGGAGGAAAAAAAAAAGCTTTTAATAGTATAGTGGACTGGAATGTGGAATATCAGAAAGCAGGGAAAAACAACACACCGATTTTCCTTTTTGTTATTTAACACGTTATTTGTCGGTACTGTAAAAAGAGAGGCAGCAAGCAGAACTTCCCACTAGGTGGCACTACGACATTACTTTATTCACCGGGCAGCATCTAACATACAGCAAGGACACACTGAGAGCAAATATCATGTTGTGAAGCTACCTGGGAAAAAACAAATAGCTCACAAGGTGTCACCTTCCCAGCAGGTGCTCTAAATGCCAGATTTTTGTGCCAGCCTTAAAATACCACGTGGATTTTAGAGAAGATCTTTGAGGGTCTTCTGTTGGGAACAGAACTGAGCAACAGCACAACAATGCCCCTTTAAAAGCTTTACTTTCTTGGAACAAAGTTTTTAAAATTGGGAAAGAAACAAGCTAAGATGCTTACCAGAGCAACTCCTGAAGTTGTAGTGCTCTGTGATATAAGCTGTGCTAATAGACACCATTTGGGGAAAAGGAAGTATTGGCTTGGCTAACTTTTATAGGAGGTTCAACTTGTGACTGTTGACTATGTGTCCAGGAATATTCTCTAATGCAATCCTAGCTGTTAATGAATTCAAGGTCATTTACCAGTTCGAGAGTTTCATGTGGGATTATGAAATGATTAGTGTTTTACAAAAGATTTTTGTCTGTTAAAAGTTGTTACATAATGTTCCAAGCACTTTACAAGAGTCGGGAAGTTTGGATGAATGGTATAATTTGGTCTAGTCTACAGACCAAATCAGAAATCAGAGCACATCTGTTTGAATAGTGTAATTTATAGACTTCATGACCTGTGTGGTTTTGGGCTACATTTTTCATGACTTATCTGTTTTGGTTTTTTTTTCTCAGCTCTTACTAGCTTGGCTTTTTTCTACTATTGCATGCAGACAATTTGGGACCAAGTGTAATTTTGAAGGTTTCATAAAAATGGTGTAAATTGACTGGACTGAGGGGCGTAGGGTCAAAGGAATTATAAATGTAATTACAGGCTGAATCCTAGGAAGACATGAATGCAGTATCTTTGAAATGTGCTGACATTTTTGCTACTTAATACAGTTTTCATCTAACACACATGAAAATACTTACATGTGACTTAATTAGCTGAAGAAATGAGCTCATATCTATTAATGTGATAGAAATGTTGCAAATTGCAGAAGAAAATGTTGTTAGATATTATATGGTAAGCCAATGAAATACATTATATAGTCCCTAGACAAGTCTAGAAAAACACCTTTATGCTACACAAAAACATTGTTAGTTATTTTAGTCATATATTTTAAAAGAAAATATTGGAAGTTCATTAAAAATTTAATCTACTATCCATGAAGGTTGAAAAAAAATTCAGACTTCTACTTAAGAGAGAATTCCCTCCCCGCTCCAGTAACATGGCATGATTTGCTAAATCATGGCTACAAAAAATTGTGAGACGACCACTGTATCTGTGGTGAGTGGTTCCCAGTATTTTTTTTCTGCCAAGTACCCTTTTGGCATCCAGCTAGACTTCCAGGTTTCTCTCCTTCCCTTCCTGCCCAACCATGGACACAAGTTTGGTTGTTCTAGGCTACACAGTCATTTTCTGAAAAGCTTTGTAAATTTGCAAGTTCACTGGACACAACAGAAATGTATGCAAAATTATTTTAAAGTTACTAAATAATGGTATTGTAAGAATGGCGGGGTTCTAGAGGAGTTTAAATGTTTGCAAAGTGCACGTCAGATAATAGAGTGTTTTGCTGCACCAGGAAAAAAGAGAAGTTTGGCAAAGGATATTAAGTTTCCTACAACATATTTAAGTGGTAAGTTTCTTCTTCAATAGGAATACTAAAAGAATCTTTTCCATTTAAGATACTAAAGAACATTTAGGTGCTTGCATACAATTCTTTTGACACTGTGCTTGTGCACCTGGGGGCAGAATGTGGCACAAACTGGCTAAGTCTTCTCCACAAACAACTAAGGTCTTATAACTGAGTCACATCTGTAAGGTGCAGTAAACAGTTGAAAAAGATTGCAACAGGTAATGTGAGAAGTGCAATTTCTTGGCTTTTTTGTTGAATTGATTTTCTGAGTTTTCTGATTGCTTTGTGAATGACACTGCATACTAATTAGTAAGATATCTAGAGAGCCTAAACCGAAAGTGAAGTCAATAAATCTTTAGCTAGATTTTTTGTTTTGTTTTAAACAGAAACAATATCTTCTCTCTATCCTTTCCTTTCTTTCCTCAGAGCTTTTGTCCTTGCAGAGCTGTAACCAATAGCTGGTTTGCCACACTTAAGGACAACTTCCAGACACTTTGATTCAATAGGAATTTTTATGGGGGAAAAAGGAAAAGGTGAACTAGGTGTTTTACAGATGTGCAAAAGCACCTTAGTTATTGACAGAATCAAAGGGAAATCTAAGCTTTTGGATAATGCAAGTATGTAGCTCAGTTAGCTTCACTGTTTCTCTGTTATCAGTTCCCCTCACATTACAAGTTAGGCTAATTTCTTTTAAGGCCTTTCCATGCTTCAAGAGTAAGATGGAAACTTGAGTAGGCAGGTTAGATGTTAACAGTGAGATTGGTTAGTGATCTCTCACCAACAATCCTTTAGAAATATCTTCGCTACTCCATTTGAGGTAATTAATCATATGTAAGCATCTCACCTTTGGAAACAGAACTGAAAAACGTAGGACACTAGTGGCTCAAGTGGTTTAAACTAATCTAAGTTGGCCACTGGAGTGCTGCTGTTCTCCTTTTCCTCCAGCTGTGTGTTCCTATTTCCTTGCAACAGCACTGCTCCCCATCTGACCTCTTGATAAGCCAATCAAAGGTACGATCAACAGGAAATTAAGACTGTAGCTCTCTAGCAGCCTAAGGCGATCTAACTACTGGCTGCCCTGCTGCTGTCTCTTGCCTCTGGCCAAACCCTTTCCCCGACTCCCTTGGTCATTGGGTTGCTGAGCCATTTCAGTGCACTGGGTTGGCAGAAAACTAATACAACAAAAGTGGATAGTTTTTCTGCTGATTTAATGCACTGAAACAGCTCATATTTTCCAAATTGTGTGTTGGAAGAATTGCTCACTATATGGATGTCCTGTTCAACCCCCAGTTTTCTGCCTGCCCTGAGTTCTTCGCAGAGACTCCACATGGCAGATTAGCAAAACGGATGACAGACTTACTACTGGAGTGCTTTATCTTAAACATCCTTCTTTCCATCTTTTGCAAATCTTAGGGGCTCCTGGCATCATACCAGCAGTAAATGTATAGGGAAAAAAGGACCAGAATTAGAAAGAGGAATCATTGCCTTGGTAAATCCCAAAAACTTCTAGTAACCAATGAATTAGGGATTTTGTGATTAAGAGTTGCATCTGAAGTAGCCATCTTTAGATAAGGACAATAGAGAGAAAACATGATCTGAGTGTAGACTGAAGGCTTGTATGCCCAAAAGCAAAACCTCCCCAGAATCCTTCAAATAATTATTCTTTCAAATTTGTTCTATTTAGATCCTCAATTTATACTGTTCCTGACTTATACGTTTAACCTTGAATGCTGGCGATATTGTCATATGGGCATATGTAACTTCCTTCCTTAAATCCTGAGAAACAGAGCAACCAAGGAAGCATTACAAATTTTTCAGCTAGAAAAAAAATAGAAGGGTCTACTAATGCTAAATACATTTAGTGTGCTACAGGTGGCATTAACTAGAACTGCATACCATGGCAAATTTCTGTTGACACCTCACCTCATGTAACTTATCTCACATGATCAAGAGAGTTCCTTTTTATACAGAAGACCTCCTTCTCAGGGGTGAACTTTAAAAGCACACAAAGATGAAAGTTACAGAATTTATCAAATGGTGAAAGAGCCATAATTTATAACAACTAGGGTGGCAATAAAGAAGCGTAATAATCGCTTCAGTGAAATGAAGTAGAGAACATTAATCTTTTTAGGTGAAATTTGTTTAAAATTTCGAGCTGTGTGAAAGGAAGAGACCTCTAATTGAATTGCCACTTTGTGCAAGTGGGGAGACAAAGACACCTCCAGTAGACGGCTGTGTTTTGTTAACAGGGAGTAGTAATTGGCATCCAGCTGTTAAGATACAGTGTCTTGCCATCTTTCCTTTTCCTCTTTGTTCTATTAATTCCAGAAGATTTTACATATTGCACTGACTGCTGCTTGGAAATACAGTATTAGTAACTGTAGCAAAATTTTCTAGTCCTGTATGTGAATAATGTCCCTCTTTTAAAAACCAAAACAAAACTCCCAAACCCTCATCTGAAGATGGCCCTGTTGACTGAAGCGAGGAAGAAAAATGCGAGGCCTGAAAATAGTAATAAAGGCTGAAGTTAAAAAGTTTTGGTTTTTTTCCAGTAAACATTAACCAAACATGTTTGTTTAAGTATAATAAAAGCAATAAAAAATCCTGTCATTCTCTGCCAATTTCCCTTTCAGGCTGTGATCTTGTCAGATTTCATAAGCTCTGAACTCCAGTACTGCCAGGATGTGTTGGTATTGATCTCCCTTGAGTCAATGCTTTATAATGGTTTAGGGCATAGGGCCACCCAAGGCGATAACTTTCACATAATACTGAGGCCCTACTTTGGTCTTTAACCATTTCAGGGTTGCCATACGCAGTCTGTAAATAATGAAGGAAAAGATCTCTTTTGTTTCACAGTGTTGTATTGGTGTGTTACCACTGCTGTCTTTGGAACTCTTAAAAAAGGATGGCATTTCAGGTCCATCTCCAACTGTTCCAAATATGATGGTTCTTGCCAGTCAGGTGTCTGCTCTCAGGATGTGCAAATCTCAATTTTACTATTAATGTTTTCTTTGCTTCTGAAAAATCCACAAGTAGTTTCAGGTAAAGGCAAAAATCTGGATATGCTGCTGAAAAAGATGAGTAAAGGGGATATAAAGGCAGTCACAGCTGGTTGCATTTTAGTTGTAAATTGAAAAGTCATTAAGAGTTGCATGGTGTCAGAAAAATAGTTGGTTTTGCTTTTTGGAGAAAATGTTATGTTTATATGTAAGACAAATACTACTTGATTAAAAAACTTCACAGTTCAATACTAAGTCATACTGCATTTTACTCATAAGGAGAAGCCTTATGTCTAAGACACTGGAGAGGGACTTAAGATCTTTGTTCTATTCCCAGATCTGTGGTAGTTTATTTATGTCCTAACGCTTATATTGTTTATGATTCAGAACTTTGCCTTAGTTTTCTTTCTACAAAATAAGTCACTGTCTTCCTTCATTTTGTCTACTTAGACTGCAGGCTGTTTGGAATGGGGACTCCTGATTGTATTACTAAATGCATATATCATGCCTGGCACAATCAGAGCTAATGTGGTTTGGGTAAGTAGGTATATATTTAATGCTACTGTTTAAAAAAAAATAATTGTAAAGTTCTGCTGTTGAATTGGAGTGCTTCCAGTTAAGGTTCCTTTTATGTCTGGCCGTAGAGAAAATGTTTCACAGCGAAAGCTATGAATTTTCATTAACAAAAACAACTAAATTTGCTTCTAACTTCAGTTCATGACATGTCTTTGAAAATAAAGTATCTTAGTTATTTGTTATTTGTAGAGGCTGAGCTGCAAAATCCATACGTGCTTGAGAAATGATGTAGGTATGATGGATCCCAAAATAAGAAAGAGGAAGGAAAGGAAAGACAGCAAAATTTTGTCCTGAACAGATTGGATGTGAGACAGGATTTTGACCGTATTTCAACTTTTTGATAGTGCAATTGTAGAGGACTAGGACTGTATGATAATAGAGGAAATTTCTAATCTTTTTTCCTTATATGACTGACTTATTATGTTTTCTCAGCATTGTGCCCATATTTTATAAAACCCAATTAAAGAAAAAACAGTTTGATTTCTAATATAGGCATTGCCACAATTTTAGCACACCAACAGCTTTTTTTTCAGGCTAGTCTCAGGTTAGTGCAGGTACAAAAAATAATGGAACTATGGATCTAGGTGGCAAGCGAACTATTTTTAAAGATAATTTCTGATACAGATCTCTTTTCATTTGACTATGACACTCTGTAGAGCTTCCTAATTAGCCAACCTGTTTTTAAATTAAATTTTAGATCGGAATCAGAGCAGTGAGCTGTTTGACTTCTGATTTTACTCATTACGTAAAGTTTTACTTCTAGAGCAGCTCTAAGATGCACTGAGCACAGAGTCCAAAGGAAAATACTTGCTTTGTGGCTGAAGTGTCACTGAAATTTATTAAAACCAGTCTTGTGATAGACGGGAGGTAGTGCCTAGATCTGAACTTTGGGCCTCAGACTACTCTGTTCTCAGTTCTGCTTTTTGTATCTATCTTCCTCCTTCATGTTCCCTGAGTGAGCAGAGTTGATGGTGTCATGATCACATTGCTTTCTTAGCTAAAATATATATTGCTTCATGAAGATGAACTTCGCTGGCATTAATTAAAGATATGATCCCTGCTTTTAGAGAAGGAAACAAAAAACCCATAATGTGACCAAGTGATTTTAGGTCTTGCTAATCAAAGTTTCAATCTCTGCAGTGAATAATTGATAGGAGATCTGAATTTCTGTGAAGTAACATTAATTTATACTCGTGAACAGGACAGAAGCCACAGAAAGCTGGTAACAATTTGCTTTGGGAAGCTTCCTCAGGCTAGGGAGCTTCTTCATGATCATAGTTGTGAGGCTTATTGTTACTTTTATTCAAAATTCCAGAAAACCTTTATTGTCCAGGGCAGATGTGGAGTACATAGATGCTAGTAGTGGAAAAGTGGAATGTGATCAAATATAACATGCACTGTTCTCAGGCACCATAGGAAGCAGAGATGGAATCAGGGCTGATAACCAATTGTAAGAAACAAAAAATCCTCGGATGTTTTCCTGCATAGGTTTATGGGAGTTCATCTTTTGTATTAAATCTTGTATTATGTCTGAGCCAGTGCAGTAGCTCACAACCTCCAAGAGAACAATGTCACTTCTTCTTACTCCTTTTTTTCCCCTCATTTGCAGCAGCATGCTCCTCCCTTCATCTTCCTTCTGTTGGCTCAGGTACTCATCTGACACTACCATGAGCTGATTCATCTGATTAAATGAGCAGAAAACTACCCCTGCCCCCAAAAAAACCCCCTCAGTATTTTTCTGCTAGTTTGGAGAGTTGAATGAACTCACTGAGGGTCAAATAGGTGACAGAGTCAGTGCAAGGATGAAAATGTGTAATTCGGAGAGGGGCCTTTTCTCTCCATGGGAAATTACAAACCACTTCAGTTGCAGGGCAGGATTTTTTGTTATTAATTAAAAATCAAAGTGCAATCCTTTTTATTTTTTAGTAAGTCTCTCCCTCTCACAATTTAAGAAAATTTAATTTTCCCATATGCATTATTTTTAAAACATGTAGAATATTAATTAGTTGGAATTTTACATTTTTCTTCTCTGTTTTTAGAAGACCATCGATATAGAAATCTAATCTTTGTGAATCATGCAAGCTGGCAAGCACATCTGTATTTGCTTCAGTTTGAGAAAGCAGCGTTCATTAGGTGGCACTTAACAATATACTTAACTTTAGCATATGCTAATTTCATTGACTTGAGTGATCTTGCTTAGGAATAAAATAGGCAGAATTTGACCCTTGATATATAACACAAAAAATTAGCATCTACATAAATGCCATGTTCCCAGTTTTTATTTTTTAGTAAGTCTCTCCCTCTCACAATTTAAGAAAATTTAATTTTCCCATATGCATTATTTTTAAAACATGTAGAATATTAATTAGTTGGAATTTTACATTTTTCTTCTCTGTTTTTAGAAGACCATCGATATAGAAATCTAATCTTTGTGAATCATGCAAGCTGGCAAGCACATCTGTATTTGCTTCAGTTTGAGAAAGCAGCGTTCATTAGGTGGCACTTAACAATATACTTAACTTTAGCATATGCTAATTTCATTGACTTGAGTGATCTTGCTTAGGAATAAAATAGGCAGAATTTGACCCTTGATATATAACACAAAAAATTAGCGTCTGCAGAAATGCCATGTTCCCAGTTTTTTTATTAGTTCTCATTCTGCTTAGCTGGTTAGACCCGTTAATGAACAGTCTGATTTGCGTATCACCGTCTACACAGACATACTTGTCTTTTTCCTTTGACTCTGATAGTTTCCTATCTGCTATACTGCAGAGTTTGATGAAAATTCGGCTGCTGTGAGAAACATGTGGCATTGACACTCCGCTATGACCTAATATCTGGCAGGTAGTCCTACGCATTTGCTGAGGAAGCTGTTATTCCTGAGTTTGCAATTCAGTGGCTTAAATTTGGAAAAATTAATACAGTGATGTGATAGTTTTTGTGGCTTCTTTTTACTTGGCACATTTCTCCTACCTATCATCTTTCTGTTGCTTTAGTACCAGCCTAACGTAAGAATTTAAAAGCAGTGGTCTCTTTTTCAATACCTGAGAATCTGTCGTACACCTGTTTGTCTGAGCTATTTCTGACTAATATGCTGAATTATAAAAGACAAAAGAAAGAACCTGATGTTATGTTTTTTTGATGATGATAACAGGAAATATTAGGAAATAGGAACTATGCCTTTATAGAAGTAGCAGTTTTTGCTGGACTGAATTTTTGTCTCTCAAAATTCCCAGACCTTTCAGTCTTAAAAAGGGCAAAATTTATTTTGTATTACTTGCAGAAACACTATGTTGTGGAATAGGAAATAAAATACAGATTTTACATGTTTTTACATATTTGTTTACCCTGATGCATTCAATTTTTATCTTAATTTTGAAATGTTGTAACAAGGCATGGGATTATCTTAAAAAGAGCTCAGTCTGCTGATACCTCCACATTTGCAAAGAAACTTAAGAAACTCAACCTAGGAAACCTTATTTTAATATAGTTCTGAGTATACAGTTCATTACTGTCACCAAGACACTCAGGTTTAGTTTCACTTAAATGTCAGAAAATATTATTCAGATGTGGAAGACACCAAAGATCACAGCTAACTGGTATATTGAATCTTAATTAGCAAGGAGACCATATAAAACTCAGAAGCTTCTATGAACTAAGAAAACAACCCTGACATTCTCTGTTCGGCTCTGGGTATTTGTTGCTGACTTTGATCTCCAGTGATAATCTCCAAAGAGCTGTGATTCTGGCTCGCTTAAAAATTGGTTTTACATTCAAACTTTGCCTGTTAAGTCATTATTACCAAATAACTCTGGAGGGACTAGGACCTCATAAAAGGCACTTTATTTCCTATTATGAGAGTTAGAGATTAGGCAACAACATTACATAAACCAAAGCTTGTTTCTTCTCTGCAGCTCAGTTTACTTAGTGTTAAATATATTCTGTGCATTGAAACTGCATCCTGTTTTTTTTAACAATCAGCAGGTTTTGTGCAGGCCCCATTACATTTAGAAAATATCACAATATTTTAAAAAGATATAATAAACAAATGTTTGTGAAATGGATTAATGCATTATCCTTTGCTTGAGATAAGACCACAGTCCACATCATAGTTAACGGACTCATCTGGCAACTGGGGAAAAAAAAAAAGCTTTTTCTTCTAGCTTTTCTCCTTTGATATTTGTTCTTCGCAGGATTATTTCTAATTAGATTGTTCCTTTTCCTAATCTTAGAAGGGACACACACAGTGAGTGAACAAGCAGACTTTGTAGCTTGTGCATCTGAACTGCAGCTAATAAAGTGCAGACTCTCTTGCTGAAATTGTAGCTAAATTTAAATTTTTAAGAAGTCCATTGTCACGACTAATTACACAATTTCCCTTTGTTATATGAGGACGTTATGGGAGCAATCTGTGAAAGACTCTGCATCAAACTTCAAATTATTTGGACTCTTATTATGGTAAAGTTTATGAATTTACAGTGTGACCTTGAAAAATACTTAAGGCACTCAGAATTCTGAGATGAGTTTAGCTTTTATTTGAGATGGCCATGTTAAATGTTATCACATACTTATGTTGTGATTTTATTGGCACCATATCACCTGTGTTATAAAAAAATTATTGGGATACCAGAATCTGTTTCTTGCTTCCTGACACTTCCAGTGTTATGAAAACCAAAGCTGAAATCTCATATCAGAGAAGTTGGGAATATGCTCATGTTCATATTTAAACACAAAGCAACTCTAAGCCCATTTTCTCATTTCTACCTTGAATAAGTAAAAACCATTACTGGTATTTTCTAGGCAGGTAGCTACCAAAATCAATGAACTAGTATACAGGTTTGCATGAAGTGCTGCAGAAAAAATGCCCCAGGGAACCTTTCTGAGGTTTCTAAAGACCCTGTTGGTACGCATTCTGTTGAAATGTTATGTTGTGCTAGGACAAATGTGATTGGCATTCATTGGATGCTGAAAGTGATGCTTGGAGAGGATGAGATCAACTTATCATTATAAAGTTGGTTAGTTAACATTTTGGTTGGCTGTAGTATACAAAACTTGATTGTTTTGTGTTACTGAAGCTTATGTTTATCATGATGCAGGAATAGGTGTAGGAGATTTCAGTCAGTGATGAATTGGCATTTTTATGCAGAATGGAGCTGATACAAACTTCTAATTTTCAGTCTGTAGGAAGTTCTGAATTCCATGTTTTGTTTTTATCTCAGGATAGGAAGCAATGCACTTTCAAAAGCAAGTTCTTAATACAGCTTTGTTTAAACTGACACATTGCTGGACAAAAGTTGTCTATGATAGTGCAACATAGTTTTTCCAATGGCTGCTTTGCTATGTAAAACTTCATTCTAGTGTATTCTGGGCACCTTCAGATATGTAACTACGTAACTACATTACTTTGTCCTTTGGGAAACAAAGTAATACCATTGTCACAAAATATACAGGACATTATGAATACTGTTACTTTTCCTTCTAAGGTTTAGTAGCAAGGTTGCAAATAGTCCTTTTACCTTGGATTATTTATCACTTTCTACATTTTGGAGTATAGACTCCATTTCATGGCCCGATTCTTTTATTTTCATTGCCAGTTTTTCAACATTTGCAAGGAAAACATGTGGGAGTGTATATCTTGGATCATGACCCCACTCTGGTAGGTCTGCTCTAAAACTGAAAGAAAGTTCTTGTCCCAGAACTCATAATCTCTTTGTGAAGTTGTGCTGTGGCATCAGTTTGACAGAGAACGGTCAGTCACACTGTTCCTGTTATAGCTTAGCTGGATTATAGGTTATCAGTTTCTGTCTGGGCCCAGCTGTGTGTTTGCAAATCCTGCTGAAAGCTGCTGCCCCCTAGTATTTCTCTGATATATGGTTTGAATAACTGTGGCGGAGCAAGTAGAAATAAGTACTAATGATTTGCATTTCACTCAGCTCAGAGCAAACGCAGACTGGATACTCCAAAGGCCTCTAGAGAAGTGTAACATCACTGTTAAATGACTTACAGAAAGCTTTGTTAATTGTTTTCCAGTTATTCCAGGAGATTCTGAAAGAAGGTAAGAAATCACATTCTATGTGTTTGAAACCTCAGCCATTTCCATTGTCAGGGGAAGAGGCAAGCAGAGAAGATAGCAAGAGAAGATATTTGGTTCTTAATCAGAAAATGAAATTGCGTGATAAATACTTTTTGTGGTTTTTTAGTTCTGTGTCAATATTATAGCTCAGTAGTTTCACTTGGTAGTGCGTGGACTCTTAGTCTTCTGTGGACTATTCTAAGAATCGACAAAACCAACCTGTTGTAGCTATGCTGAAACTTGTTCTATTGGAGTCTACACCTCCATTGTGAAATGTTTCTATATATGGAAAAAAGCTGAAAACCATTATAACAAATTGATATTGGAATGTTATTAGTGGGAAGGGAGGGTTGGGAAGAGGGGCGCCTGTATGAGATAACAATGAAGAAGAGAAGAGAAAAGGACAAGTACATGGAAAAGAAAGCTAGGAACAAGCTCGACAAGGAGCTGGTAGTCCAAATCTGAGAAAAACCCAGAGGAAGAGTTCACGTAGGTCAATAGCATATATAGTAACTCTCTAACCTTGCTGTGTTAAAATGGTTTCGGTTAAAAAAAAAAAAAAGTCTTTGTTGAAATGGCAGGACCAGATGACTTAAGAGGATGAAGGAAGGATGATACAAACAGTGTCTTCTGAATTTCAGTCTGAAAGTTAATATCCTATATGTGATATTTTGTGCCATCAACCAGCTGTTCAAATGTTCTTCAGCAGAAATCGTGGCTCTTGACACCTCATGGAATTTCATGCTGCTGTCCTTAGTGCTGGCTTTAACTACTCCTTGGGCTTTTTTGCCTGGCTTAGTTTTCTGCCACTGGCTGAACTGAATGAGCTTACAGAGGGGTTAGAAATACACCTGAGCCAGCACCAGTACAATGTTTGATTTTCTTAGATTATTAGAATAGCTGTAACACTTGAATTTTGCAAGAATTCCTGAACAAACTTTCAAAGACCCTTTTGAACTATGTAAGTCAGAAGTGTAATTGAGGGTGATTATCAAAGGAGAATGTATGCCTTTATTAATGGCTACCTGAGTTGTATGAAGATCTCGCTGCAGTTATTAGTCATGCTTTTCTTAATTGCAGACAGTTGCAAACAACTGTTTATTTGTATAGAATAAGTAAAGAATGGACCCTTAGACATTTTCATCATCTAACAATGAGTCTTCCATGAGGATCTACCACCAATACTTAACCAATATTTAACAGTATAGATTACTCCCTATTGACTTTGGTAAATACCAAGATGTTTTCATTTTCTTCAGGCAGTCTATTCTTGCTGTCAGTCATAAAATAGCTAGAATCACTACTATGCTTTCCAAACAGAGATCTGTGGGAAAGCTGTCTGTTTTATTGATACTTGGTAGAACTGAAATAGATTTCTCTCTGTATTTTTTTCTAATATGCTATTGATATGCATCATCAGCAAATCCCTGTTCTATGGAAGTAATCAGGAGAATGCAATAGAGGTGGTTCAGAGAAAGTTAATGCACCAGGATTATGGACAGTGTAACACTGTTGTAAAGGAATGCAACTTCTTAGACTTACAGAATTTAAACTTAATTAAACTAGTGACCGCACTGGATTCTTGTGATCCGATTCCAGCTAATGCCAGTCCACGTCACTCCGCTGAAATTGATAGCAAGTGCCTTGGGACAGATCTTCAGTTCAACTCAACCAGCCCAATTCCACTGACTTCCCTAGAACCAGCAGTTGCATCAGTTGTAGAGTGGCCCATTTGTGTGGCTCTATTAACGATCTGTTGTCTCTGCGCTTCCTTTTCACAATGACAACAAAATGGTACAGTGCTTTAAAGTTAACCACATCAGTCTGCAAGATTGCAATCTTATAAACCACAAGCGGTGAGTTAGCCAACACATTAGATACAATTATGTATGTAATATTTGGTTGGCTGTACTATGTATTAGATGAAGAAATATAGCATGCACTTCACTTATTTTTTTGAGGCTTATATAGTTTGAATAACAGTTTTGACAAAAGAAAATTGTTTATAAACCAGAGGTAGTTATAGGCCAAAATACATGGTAAAAGACACCACCTTGTTTCGATTATGGGTTTCTACTTGAGAGGTTAAAAAAGATTGTTGATCTTGTAGTCTTCAACTTCTGTTTATCTGGATCAGACTTCATGTGCTTATATAGATTAAAATGATTTTATATGTTTTTTAAAAAAAATAAAATAATTCCTTTCTTAAATGCTTCCTATATAATTGGATAGCGTGACTTATTTTTATGGTGGGAAATAGAAACAAGAAGAGAAAAGAAGCTAGATGTGCTGACTTCTATGAAATTTTTGTTGCTAAGGCAATGATTTACATTAATTTATAATACATTTTTATCAGTGAACATTATTTAAAAATTTTTAACCGTCATTCCGTGGCACTATACAGCAAATACTGTAATTCCTCTGGCAGTCACTGTTATTTCAACTGTACATTAATTCAGCTGTACTCAACAGGTTTTGATAAGAGTGTAGTATTGTATGCATGGTGATTTTCCCAAACATGCTGACACATTCATTCACTGATCTGTGTCTCAGCTTCTCACAGGGTGCTGTAAGAATAAACATCTATGAAATGTTGATGGACATTCATCAGTTGTCGTGATGACCATAGACTGTTATTGATAGACAATTATCTATGTTGTAAACTTAAAGAAGATTTGATACTCATCACTGTTTATCATACTTATATGTTAGGACTGAAGAGGCATAGTATCTCTACCATCTGTTTGTGCTAGAACTCAAACTTTGAAAGTAAGATCAGTGAGAAGTTTTTCAATGACCATTTTTAATGGTAGGATGAGTTTTCAATCAATTTTTTTTGTGACTACTGATTATCTTCTGGTTCTCGTTGATAAATATTAGGGGAATGGAAATAGTATTTGTTCAACTGGTGTGCAGGAAGTGTCATCTGGCACATCCAAGTGGCTCTTAGGTGGTAGATGCTTATAATTACACAAGAGTTACATTAACTTAATTGTACTTTATTTAAGGAACAGTGTAAAATGCAAATACTTTGTCAACTGCCTTCCAAGGAAGAGGAAATGTAGGGCATGTAATAATATGTTACATTCAGAAATCCATAGAAACATGGCTTTTCATTACAGGCTTTGTTTTCCTACTATTGATAAATTAATTTTTTATCTTCTAATTTCTGCTTTTTATTTTGTCTGTATTTATAGAAGAGGTCATTCACTTGTAGCCTGTGACTGCTGACTCTTACCTTCAAGAACAGATTATTGACCATTTGCTAGCACCTTTAGTATTATAAAACCTTTTTTTGAGTTTGCTGTTGGTGAAGAAGCCATTCAAAAATAATTTTAGTAGGGTTGGCTAAAGCCCATAAGTCACATGCTATTTTAGCTTTTTATCTTACTGAATTCGGGAGGTGAAAGTGACATAGTAATGAAAAGTCAAAAGGGGGAGAAGTGGATCAATATATTGCTAAATTCTTATTGAAATTCTCATGCTTAGACTGTTCTGGGCGGTTTTATTTCTGCTTAACATTTGCTGAGTAAAAGTCATTGCCCTAGAGATGCAAGATTTATTGACACACAGAGATGAAAATGATTAGCTAAAAGGTTTCTGCACGAAGAGAATCAAAATCAGCTGAAACACTACAGGGTGGCTCATATACAGGAGGCTGAGCTATCTCAAAGAAGTTATTAATGTTCAAAGCTAAAAGCTGAGCTTGTTAGTATTATACCAATTGTTTATTCTTTGCTTCCTTTGCAGGGACCCTAAAATTCTGAAAAAAGCTTTCATTTATATATATAGGTTTATATATTCTATACACACACACACGCACACTTTGCTTGTTAGGGTTCATAAAGACATTATTATATTTTCATAGATTTGTTTTCTAATTAAGTACATGTTGGTTTATTTGCAGATGCCAGCTTTTCAAGAATTGACTTTATGGAATGTTCCTGCAGTCATGACACAGGTAAAGCTCTATGACAATATATTCTGATTCATTAGGAATCATGCTCACTCATTTTCCATTTGATTTCATATGCCACAAACTAGGTGTATTGGTATACGTATTTAGCTTTTCAAACATCTGAAAGATGTTAGTGTGATTTGGCTTACAGTGCATGTGAGCCTGCCAGAAGTACTAGGCAGAACTTCTGCTTTTTGGCCTATTGAAGAGCAGGTTGTGTCTTCAGACTTGACTTTCTCTTCACTTTGTACAGGCAGAGTATAGCAAAGCCTTCACTTTGTATAGGCAGAGTATTGCAAAGCCTGGAAAGTTTAATTGTCACATAGATCAAATTGAAATACAGTGTGGTTCGGTGCTCTCAGATGTCAAATATAGGGAAAAATTCATTCTCTAACTAGGTGACATTCAAAAGAATTTACTAATCTTACTAATGCTGCTTACAATTCCAGCATCACTACACTTTTAGGGATAAACTCCAGTAGGCCACACCTTTGCTTCCTTCATCCAGCTGCTGAATGGACAGTCATCCTTACACATGGTCCTGAACGAAATTTGTGGTAGTCTATAAGAACACGCTGTGTTCCCACCCTAGCGTGCCAGCACAGATGCTGCACGGGTGCCTCCTCTTGTTGCGGAGGCTGGGATAAGCACAGAAGGTGCTTGAAGCTGTGTTAGTGTCCTGGTGGTCCTCAGAATCAGAACTGGGTTTCAGGAAGGAGACGTCTTGCTGTTCAGCTTGTCTTGACCAAAGGATAGGGCTTTGTACATCTTACTGTTTCTTCTTATTAAATCTGGAATGTTCTAAGCAAAAACTACTAAATAAAAAAGATTAAATACAACTCACAATTCAGAGAAAATGAGATGAGAGATTACTGAGCACCAGACAAACCTGGAAGTATTGAATAATTATGTATATTGTTGCAGGAAATGTTGTATGAAATTTAGTTATAGGTTTCATGCAGGTTTTAAAGCTCTGAGCAGGTTTTATTTTCAAATAGAAATGATTAAATATGATTTTTCAATACTTTTACATGATTAATGTAACAGGCTGATCTTTGTTTGAGTACATCATAAATACCATCCACATTGGTGTGCTATATATGGAGAGTTTTATTGCTGCAGCACTTTATGAAATTATTCTTTGGGAAATTATAGATAGTCAATGAATAATTCAAGGGAAAGAATAAAACAAAATCTAATAAACTCTGTGTATGATTGAACTTTGACATTATTACAGTAATGTGTATATACAAACCTTGCTGTTATTCTGGAAAAATGATTCAAGTAGAACTTGATTTTTATAAGAAGAGATGTTTTCACACTTAACTTGTCTGAGAAGAAAAGTGGTAATTATTAACTAATTGGTAACCTGAACACAAATCATACTTTCTTCTGTTTCCAGAGAAGTAAAGAGCAAAAGATATAAAAGATAAATTGTTGAGGAAAAACTGGATTTTTGCCAGGGATTCCAATCATTATAACAATTTCTGGGAGTCTGAAAATACTCCTGTAAATCAGAAAATGAAAAACCTTGAGGAAAGGTATGTCTTACAGGATTATAACAAAATTTCTGTGCTAGGCACAAATAAGTCAGAGCAACAGACATGGCAGCAGGTACAGAATGGCCCAGCTGGAATGAGAAAAAGGAGTAGTATCACTCCTAAAAGCAACTGTACCCTTTTCTCCCTTTGCTACTTTGGAGTTAAAGGGGTGAGGCAGAGGTGGTTACAACAGGTAGGCAATGGGAAGAATGGCATGGTTTTGACTGAGCTGGGAAAAATGGGGGCAAGTAATGAGAGAGACTGAGGAGGTATCATATTTATGTTTTCTTTCTTCTTGTGTGTACAGCTGCAACACTCAGTTTCCTATCTATACTAAATTACCGGGCTATGAAAAATAGTTCATAAACGCTCTAATGCATGCTTTAGGCTGGTATGATAGAGTCCCTGTCACTAACATCTTGTATAACTCCTTACAGGAGGGTTGGGTAACTAGAAAGGGCATGTAAGTGTACACCCAAAAGCTTAGGAGTAGCTTTCACATCTTTTTACAATCTCGCAGCCATAAACGAAAAGGGAGCAGGGCAAGAGAGGGGCATCTCCTCCTCCGGAGGGTTAAAGCCTAGTTAGCATCAGACTCCTGCTCTGAACTGCCCTCAGGATTTTGTGCTCTCTCCCTCCTAACTGCACAGGTGTCCTGTAGAGACTGACCTCCTAGCTTAGTATAGAGGTGATATGAATGCCTTATAGTACCTTCATGTCATGCAAGCTTTGACTTTGGAGACAGTTTTAGGCAAAAAGGCCCATCAATGGTCCTTGAGCCTGGGAAAAGGACTGAGTCAAAATCAAGCCCACCCTGTATTTCAAACAGCTACAGCAGTTTCATACTCTCCATGTTAAAAAATAAAGTCCTATGGCTCCCCTCCCAGCAATTTCCTACAAATATACACAATTTTTCTATTTTATTTGGTATATAACATGGCATCACTTCTTCAGTAGCTGTAAATCAAAGTAACACCATTGATTTTAGTAGGAGCATATGAATTTACTCCAACTGGTGGTCTTGTGATTAACTTCAGTGGTCCCAGAGAGATTTATGTTAACTGGAGATCTAATCCACTGATTTCAGTGGAGCTGTCCAACTTACTCCAGGTGGAGAGCTGCCTAGCTCCTACTACTATTTCTTTCAAATCTGTTAAAAAAAAAGATGACAGGACACAGAAGAAAAAAAATTATGAGCTTGATGTGTTGATGGCTGTCATGGAGTTTCCTTAAGATGAACTGATCTTTAGGTTTAGAACCGAGTCTCGCTTTCTCCTTACTGTAGATCCCCAGCTCTTAAGTTTGTCCCTAACTTGAAGTAAATGAACAATCTGACTGAAGCTGAGTTAGACATCGACTATAGTACCGTGATGCTGTTAAAGTCCCTCTGCTGAAGACAGTTGACACACTAAAACTAATGTAATGAGAGTAGAATCAAGCCTTTTTCTGTTTGTGTTTCCTTTTATTAGAAAAGGAAAAAAAAATAAAAAAGGGAATGGTGAAAAATCAGGTAAGTAGTATTCTCATTTGTCTGGAAAAGTCATGAGTACTTCTTTGGAATTGCCTCCTGGTTTGTTATGAAACTCCAAAATTTTTATTTTTAGTTTATTTTCATGACTAAGCAGAGTTTCACAAATACGGAAATTTGTAAGTGTGTCGGAATTGACGTGCACTAATTTTTGTTCTTTCCCCTGTTCAGTTTGAGGATCTGCATGTTGATGTATTTCTTTTGAATTAATGTTTATTTCAGTAAGCTGAGGGAATTGTTATGATTATTATGAAAGGGCCTGGTGTATATGTATATGAAATGCAGTGAAGTAGGAGAAAGGAACTAATTTGCTGTTGGAATTCGAGGATAAGTTATCTTGGCCAAATCTTCTAGGTAAATATTATTTCATATATCAGACCTGCTTCCTCCTTGTCTTAATGAATTATTGTATGGTAAATTTGTGTAAGGGAAATTGATTTGGAACACCAACATTAGTTTAATCACAGTCACCCTATATGTTACTGGAATATTTTCAGTTACAAGAAGTGTAAAATGCGTCCACCTTATTTTTAAGGAATCTAGGGAAACAATTGTTGTCCTTGTTGTCGATGAGTGATGGCTGGATGTTTTAAAACTCCTCTCTGCAAGAAAATTTGGGTTATTGTCTAGTCTAGGCCATCCTTCGTCTGCAGAGAAACATACAGTTCTTCTTAAAGAATTTTCAACAGTTTTTCTATTGTGTTGGGATAAGTAGCAAGAAACAGTGAACAGAGAGTATTCATGAGGCAATGCTGCAGTTGGATTTGGTCAATTTAAAAAGAGGGAAACTACCTGTGATCATACCAAATTCAGTAGCATTGATAGCAGGTTTGAGTGAGATCGATACTCTTCATAGAGACCAGCTGTATGTATTAAAAAGGTATTAAATACATTTTTAATGAAAAAATTATATATACATGGATCAAGTTCCTCAATATTTGAGAATAATGTACATAATCAATCTGTTTCCTTCCTATTTTTTCCTAATTCATAGGAGGGAAACTGAGGCAGAGAAATGACAGGAGTTAGTTTGTGGTGTACCTACTTATCAGGAAACTCTGAATTAAAGTTTCTTTTGCGAAGTCATCTAGTGTGCAGTTTCTGAGAGTAAAAGTAATTTGAATACTGAGAAAAAGACTTAAATATTTATTAGGCATCTCTCTTAAAATCATAGAATCACAGAATCATAGAATCATTGAGGTTGGAAAAGACCTCTAAGATCATCGAGTCCAACCGTCGACCCAACACCACCATGCCCACTAAACCATGTCCCTAAGCGCCACATCTACACGTCTTTTAAATACTTCCAGGGATGGTGACTCAACCACTTCCCTGGGCAGCCTGTTCCAATGTTTAACCACTCTTTCAGTAAAGAAATTTTTCCTCATGCCCAAATGTTTAAATGGGCTCTTGAAATGATGTTGGGTTATGAGAGGTGGCTGATTACTGTTAACTAGTGAGCTATGATGGGTCAGATAAAATAAAGTTACTGTGATCAGCTGAAGATCCAGGTTTCAAAGTGCAACTATTTTTTATTTCACTTTATTTTGCTTGCAAGGATTTTACTTTGATAAACTGCTTAGGAATGTGGTGTTAGGAGACTTGGTTCTTATGTTATAATATAGGGAAGGTGCATCTTTTTTGTTCGAAGAAAACTTGTTTTTATGTGAATTCCTTTGATACTTGCAGTATATACAACACACAGTGGGATCAGTTATCAAAAAGGTGACTTTCTAATGCAAGTTAAAGGCTGAAATGATGAATTCCACATCTGTTAAATAGACTTAATTTCTGGTGACATTATAAACTGAAAAGGGCGACAAGCTCCTTTTTCATCACACGCAGATCTCTCCAAAACAGATCACAATTTAGAATGTGTTCAGAATTGAAGGTAAAACATCCTTTAGTCACTGCTGAATGATCTGAAGAATGCACATTACCCTGTTAGGGGAATACTTGCTGACTTTTTAGGATACATTTTGGCTCACTATCTTGAAAGATCTTGCTGGATTCAGTTTTACAATTATAAAGATGGGCTCTTGGAGCAGATAATTGGTATCAGTAACTTTTTGTGGTAACGTGAATTATATGTTACCTGACAAAAGTTAGTCTCATGCTCTGATATGTTAATCCACTGCATGGTTGAAGGATATGAACATAAAAAACATCTATTAATCAAAATTTAGCATTGAAGGACATAGTCAAATTCTGAATCCCTTATCTCGTGATGGGCTATGGAATTATTGCTGGTGTAAAATTTGAAGGAAGCATTGACAAGTCATAATTGACTCCATTACTTTTTATACGTGTCCAAGGTATAAGGAAAAAATTTGCAGAATCAAGTTTGAAATGCAGCCTTTTAAGGATGCTGCACAATGAAGTACTTGCAGGTTTGATACACTCTGTAATAATTACTTTGAAACAGGACTTCCTAGTGCCTTTTAGTTTCTTTTCATGGAAATCTGCCACATCTGTTTCACAGATCCTTTTTTTAGTCCATTTCCCTCCCAAACCCTTTTCTCTCTTCAAGGAAGTGATCCTAGATTTACTATTTCTACTATTCTGATGAGTCTGTTATAGAACACATCTAATCTTTTTCCTTTCTTTTTATTGCTTACCAAAGATGAGATATATTCCACGTTTGCAGCTAAAATGAGTTTGGAAGATAGTTTTTATAGCTGATTATTATGATATGAATTTCTAAACTATAGTCCATGTGCTACTGGTTAAAATACTTTGTCATGGATAGACTTCCAAGTCTTTGGTTTAGTGATATTTTCAAAGAGATTACAGTTGTTCAAAAGCTTTCTAGCAAAAAATACAGTTATGGAATAGGCTTAGGCCATTTGTTTATCTTGTGGTTTATATAATCTGCACCAACTCTGTTCTACATTTTCAGGGAAGTTTTTTCTCTTCCAAAAAGAAACTGTTTGTTTTACATAAGAGCCAGCTCTAGACTCTGAACCACTGGAAATTAACAAGGTAGCATCTGTGAAACAACCTCACATCCTCTTTAGCGTGTTCATCTCAACTGTTACCGTTTCTCTGAACTTGGGGAAACACAGGTCAGGAAAACATGGTCATAAAGGCACCACACAATTACCTTTCCCGAACTGCATAGCTGAGAAGCATATCAAGAATTTGCAGAATAAATGTTCTTTTTAATACATTTCTACTAAATAAATATACACTGCAAAGTCAGGGCTAAGAAAAGGATAGAAGAGCTCCACTTACAGTAGAGACTGGCATTTTCCAGCACTGTTATTTTGTAGTTCTCCCACTTCATCTCAACAATTTTCTTCTGAGTTATAACATAACTCCACATCCTCACAATACCTTTTGTAAATATCATCACTGATTACCATTCAGTAAACTGTGATTTGTTCTTGACATATGTAGCTACGGGCTCAGTCATTGGCCTGGCATTGTTCTGGTATAAAAATGACTTCAAGCTGCTTTGAAGATTGCAGCAAACACATCCCAGCATTTTGAAAACAAAGATTCAACAAAATTCTAATATCACGTAGAGGAATGTGCTGAGATCTTTGTGCCTTTTGAGAGTGGGAAAGTCATCAATGAGGAAATCTGAGGGGTCAAATCTTCAGCATGGTATTACTCTGATCATAGATTTTCCCTAGGAAATTATTTCTCCTTTCTATTTTTTTTTCCTGAGGATATTAGTTCTGCCTTTCACCTTACACTTGTGCCTTGTAGATTTTAATTAAAACCCCTTTCCCAGAATGGAAAGGAAATTATAAGTATGAAATCTTAATGAAATGCTTATTTTTATGAAATATTTATCCTTTTTCATTCTAGTCTACATTTTTATTTGTCATTTTGGGACAGCAGGTGCTTGAAGGGCTTTTGTTTTGTATTTTCAATGAAAGTTTGATGCTATTTGATGTAAATAGCTTCTGACAAGCTAAGGGTATAGCTGGGTCATACCAAAAGTAGTCACCCAGAGGACAGTTTCTCTGAGAAGTGCTGTCAGACTCTTTTCCCATGCAGCCAATCATTTAATAGGCAAGATGGTATCACTCCTGTTTAATAATATGAGTTTTACATTGGAGAAGCAATAAAGAATCTTGCAGTATTTGACATTTACTTTTAAGACAGAGAGAAGAGTAATGCAGTTGCCTGACATCTATGTTGTTACCACAAGGTGTCTAAGAATCAAACATTATAGCAACAGGTTTTTTGCTCAGTCCTAATAATTCTGTTTCAACAGCACATTGATGAGCAAAAGCTAATGTCCTTCTGTTCAGGTGTACTTTTTAGAGTCCTGAAGAGTTTATTTCTGAGAAAGTGTCTCTATTCTGTTTTCTGAGTAGGCTGATAAAATTTCAGGCAGTTATGACTTCATAGCCTGTTTTACCTATCTGCTTAATCATATGTCTAGGAGGAGCAAGAAGGGTTTTTATGTAGAAGGCAATGAGACAAATGATTAAAGAGAGTCTCTTTCAGGCCAGCTGATGGGAAGACTGAGGTCTTGTAGCCAGCCCCACATCCTGAGGTCTGTCCTCAGGGTTTGTGAGCAGAAGTATCATTACACTGTTTGTCCCGTATTTTGCCATAAAAAATCATTAGCGTTAAAACTGACCAAGGCAGAGGATTTCTCTCCACATTGTACTGGATTACAAGTTGTATGTTTTGAGTTGGTGTAATCAATGGAGATGCACTAGTAGTCTGTCATACATGGGGACTACAGTATGTGTTTGTAGTAACATATCCTCAGGCCTGCTGACATAAAATGGCACTGTTTCCAAAATACGTTTTTTTTAAGCAGCCTTATAAGCAAGTTCTAGTGTGTGGCTCGCTCTCTCCTTCACACAGGTCTAGCTGCTCAGTTTTCAAAGCACTAACTGATTCTGTCGTATATCTGTCTTTGCTGCTTCTTAGACCCTGTCATGCCTTCTATCCTCTGGAGCAGTCTCAGTCTCTCTTGCAGTTGTTCTCAATAATGTCCAACAGTAGTAGAAGGGATGGCTGAGTAAAGAGAGACATAAAATTAATTTTCTGTGGATTTTTTTTTATGTTCAGTAAGAAAGAACACTATGAACATTTAGCCAGAGTGACTTCAAAATGAAAAATGACAGTACTTGTCTTTTAACCAAAAAAAGGGCTTGCTGCTCTGATCAGGAATAGGAGAGATGCTTCTGTGGGACCAAAGCAAAGGTGAAGCATGTATTGTCTAAGACATTTTCTCCTTTGAGAGCATCGGATTTCCTCCAATTCAGGAGAAAGTATAGAGGTCTAGGTTCTTATTCAGTCCTCGCTTTGGCAAATACTCATCCAAGCTAGTGCCAGAACTAAAGTCTTCAGCCATGAGATTGCTCTCAAATTCTCATAAAATGCACTGCTTTTTTTTCTCATAATATCATATCAAGACAGTGCAAACATCAATGCCATTTAATGAACTGTGATGCCAGCTCATTGGTTCCAGGCAATAACTTTTTACTTAGCTCTACTATACAAAGATTAATATTAGCATGATCACTTCATCTGATTATTATTTTTTAAGCTGTCCCAATTTTATGGACGTTGTATGAATAAATTGTATTTGTTCTTCTTCTTCCCCTTGCAAGCACAGTACCCTAATATTAAATCTTCCAACATCCTGCATCCTTTCTATCAGGGTGTGCTGTTGCTGAGCAACACCAGATTTGCTCTTTAAAATTATCCAGGTTTCTTTAGCCAGCTTTGTGAGTTGGTGCAGCAGGGAAGCAGTAATATGTCTTAATGCTTTAAAAAGATACGTATTTTTGTTCAAACTATTTATTAATATTTCTTGTATTTGGGCCATCATACATGGGTATGTGGCTATACATTTAAAAATAATAGTTTCGCATCATTTTTTAATTCTGCTATGTGAATTTTTGTAATTATATAACTGTACTTGTATAACATACATTAACTCCTTATACATAGATGCAAGAAGAGAGAAAAATTAAAACATACATGTATTTAGGAAAGTTCTTATTAGAAAGATTTTTTAATTGATTTTTTTTTTTTCCTAAAGCATATATATTTCTCCTTTCTGAATGGTGTATGAGTGTGGATTCTTTATAGTCGGAGCTTTAAGATGATTCACCCTCCTCCTTAACCCTGCTGACCCTCAACTGTCTAGATATCATAAAAGTTGGCAAAATGTTTTTTTTGACCTTATAATTGAGTGCTGTAGGAATTATTTTCTTGTAGATTAAGTGCTATTAACTATTTCAACATGGGTTGTAATTTTAAGCCTTGACTATAGCTAGACCATGTAAATCCCAAATGTTTTATTTTTCAGTGTCAATTTTTAATGACAATAGCAAAAACTTTCAGTTGTTATACTTACTTTATTGAATGGATCCTGTGAATAATATGGCCATAATCTAGCAAGGTGATAAAACACATGTGTACGATTTGCACATATGGTCAGTAGGACTCCACTGACCCTTTAATTCGGTAAAGTGTACCTGAACATTGAGACTCTGAGCTCACAATGTGGAGGTATCTTTAACTTCCCTGGACTTAAACATTTCTATAGAATAAAGCATATGCAAATAAAGGAAACTTTTCTTAACTGGACCTAAGTTTTTCTAGGATTCAGCATTGTAGTCTTGATGTTGCACCACTGTGGCAGACAGAGAGTTAAGGGAAGCATTTTCATTTACTGTAATGGGAGCAGGATCAAAGTCATTTTAATGGTAATATTTTCTAATTTTGATAGAAGAAATGATTGCTGTCAATTTAAAAATTACTTTTAGTAAATATGAGATCATGGATTATCCTTTCTTACTGAATCCTTTGCTCTGATTCTGTTGAAAGCAGGATACTGTTGATTTTTATGGGAGCAAACAAGGGTTCTTTCTGGCTGTTAGAAGGATTTTTCTATTGTTCACCATTGTTTGCAGTAGTTGAGTTTTTTGATGATGGGTTAAATCCAGTTGACCACTTGCATGTTCTCACTTAGCTGGGAAAGAGGTGTAAGTGTTGCAACCAAAGTCAGTGGTTTCTGTGCTGTTCCTTTCTAGGACATCAAGATAACAAGGTATCTGTTATAATGTTGTTAGAATAGAATAACATTGTCAGTAGAATAAAATAACATTGTCAGTATATTTTCTTACAGATCAGCTTTTTGTCACTTGCTTGGGTCATGTGGTTAGTAATGTGTTTTGTTGGGAAAGTAGCTAGGAATTCTCACACTGAAGAAAACGGGAAGTTAATTTAATGCAAATGTCTTAACCAGCCATCTGTTGAGACTGTGCCAAACCTGTCAAGCCTCAGGCACCATGAGGCACATGGTTTGGCTCTCTCTTCGTGCCATCTTGCATCTAGTTTTATATCTCAACCAACACTGATGCCTCTTCATGGTTCTGTATGGCAGATTGGATCTGCTTGACCTGACTCAGGACTTGCACCTGGCTTGTGGGGTTGCAAAGCAGGAGAGAGGTCGAAGTCTTGCTTACACGGTGGAAGCTCAGGCTCCTAAGAACCCTAGTGAAAATCACAAACCTCAGCTACAGCGGAGGGCTGTGAGTGCCTTCCTCCTCCTGTTGCATGACTGAACACATGGGAATGCTTTGAGAGATGAGTCTTGAGCAGTCTGCCATGTTTGCACATTGCTAGAGAGCTGTTTATCAGGAGCTGAGTGTCTTTGAAGTATGTTCTTCCCTGTGTTCAGCAGAAAGTAGTGTTAGAATGAGTTCAAACTGTTACTACAAGGAGTTGAGAGAACAAACCAGTGGCAATAAGCTTGGAAATGGAGCTGCACTTTCAGGCATAGAAAGGAAGAGACTGGGCTGCAGCTTCATTCTTGCTTTCAGTTGATTTTCAGCTCACTGCTACTAAACAGAGCAATATCTTCAGCCCTTGCACTTCACCCTCAGCTGCATATGTCCACTGTTCTCCAGTGTTAGTGCTTGTAGAGCTATGCAGTGAGTTGGATCAGAGAGCTCATTTGACTAAAAATGAATATTCGGGTGTTTTTTGCTGGGTTAGTTTGCAGTTGCATCAGTTCCCTTATCAGACTCGCTGCGCAACCTTGGGAGAGCTAAAGCCAGCGTTAGAGAGGCAATGGGAAGGAGTAGGTTCATAGAGAGGTGAATTTAGAAGTACCCCATTTCACTGGCAGACTGGATTTATGCTGGATTAAAGCAGCTGTGTAACCATGGCCACAGATCTCATAGGTTAGCTAAAGGGTTTTACAGTTGCTGTCTGTGCTTTTCTACAAAGCTTGTAAATACCTGCTTTGCAAAGGAATAGTGCTGCAAGAACCTTGTATGTGAACTTCTGGAGGTTTATGGGACTTTTTCATTGTTTGTATGATAAAAGAAGAGGGAGTTCTGGGGAGATATCTTTGCATAAACCAACAGTATAGCCATCAGCTGAATGTGTAAGTGGAAGAATCTTGCCTATTCTTCATCACAGCTTCCTTCTTATTGACTCTCTTCTTGTGTGCTCAAGTCAATATAATGATTAGAGATCAGTTTTAAATTAAAAGGAGAGAATATTCAACCCCCAGAAGATGAAAAGAAGGAAGTGCTTGAATGCACCTGCCAAACAGAGAAAGCTAGAAGAAATGCTTTGGCAGTCATTGCAGAGGAGGCAAGGAAGAAGAGCACAGCAAATAATGATAAAAAAATGTTGATTACCACATTTTTAAAGCTGTGAGGGCTCCTTGAAAATGTTGACCCAAGCAGTGATTACACCTAAGAGAAACAAAGGTAATTACTTAGGAGCTAATAAATCCAAGAAGGAAGACAAAAACAGTATCAGGGGAAAGCGTTAAAATGATGTGCAAAGGATGAAAGGATATTTTAAGTCCAGATGTTCTTTTATGAATTTATGGGAAATAAGCCTGCTTTTGAATAGCACTTTGAAAGCTCTCCAAGGAGAAAAAAAATGCATTTTTAAATTCTGTAATATAGCTGGGAGAAGTCTTTTTATTAATCAGGTCTCAGAAGGATGTCCTCAAATACAATTTTGTATTTCTCTTTAAGAATCTCATTTCCAGTGATGCTTATTAAAAAAATTGGCTGCAATTAGGTTGTTGGTGTACTTACACCACAGTTTATGACACTAACAGGTAGTACTGTATGTGCTTGCTTCACTGTGGTCTGCTTGTGTTTATTCGTATTCACCTGTCTCCTGTCTCTTTGCATGGATGGTAAGCTCTCTCTGGACAGAGATAATTTTTTGATTCTGTGTTGCTACACACGTCACGAGGCTGGGTCCTAGCCCTTGGCTAAGAACTCTACATTGTGTCACAACAAGGATAATGCCATTCAAATACTGCTAAACTTTGCCATGCTTCAGAGCCTTCTGACCTCTAACCTGTGCCCATTACAGTGAATTTCTGCTGCCATTTCTGGGCTAAGTTTGGCTGCTTTGGACTCCTGACCCTCACTGACCCAATTTATCAAATGGAGTGACAGTAATTCCATTAAGTTGAACAGCTAGTTGGAGAAGAGAAATAGTCTAAAAAGTGAACCATAAAGACTCAAAAAGCATTAAAGCAAATGAAAATAACTCAATGTTTATTACTGAAAAAAAAATCTAAGATTTTTTAAGTCAATCTCTTTATAAGATATTAAACATAAGCAAATGCTACGTGCTTTACTGAATCATGGCAGCGTGAAAGAAAAAAAACCCATAAATCCATGTGGTGGACCTGAGAAGTCACATTGGCCATCTTCTTCAGGATGAAAGACAAAGTTTACTATACTCCGTAGGTTCTAAAAAAGTGTTTACAAGCCAACTTGTATTTAGTTTCCTTCTTACTAGAGCATTGAAGGTACTTGCATATGGCCAAAATCTCAGTCAGCACCTTTCAAAAGCTGATAATTTTCTTGGTGTCATTTGTTTACATTTTCACATTATCAGCATACAAAGTCTTGAAGAAAGACTGTGACCAGTTAATTAACAATTTAGTAACTGGAAGAGTTAACTGAGAATGGAGGAAAAGTTTTTTTGATAAATGAGGCGGCTGTTCTTTACTCAGTTGTTAAAGGGATTCAAAGCTTCTGGCATACTGATGCACAACCTTCAGCAGGTCAGAAGAGTAGGTCACTAGTTTTGTCTAGTGTACTTCAACTCTTATGAAATCAAATTGCATCCACTCAGCTAAGTGAACTTATGCCTAACTTAAATCATTGCAAAGCATTCAAGAAAACATTTTTTTCCCAATTATATTAAAATGAAGCAAACAAAAGTCTTGAGCGATGAAGAATTTTTTAATTATATGCTTGATAGTTCAGAATCTTTAATTTAAGTTTTTGAAAGCCACAAGTAGCTATGAATGCTGCACAGCATTATCTAAAACAAACACTTCATGATTTCCCTGAGCACATCCTGGAAATAATGATCAGTTGCTGCCTACAGAAGATAACAAACAACAAATATTGTACTGTAGAGAGAATGAAATTTTGCACTGAAGCTCTTACCCTATGCCTCTTTTAATTTGCACATTATTCAGATGGTATCTAAAAGAATATTTATTTATACACCAAGAGTTAAACTCATTAAAAAGCACCACCACACAGACAACTCAAGATGTATATGTATTTTGTAAAATCTCATTAAGCTCAGGTACTTCTTCTATATTTCCTTTCATAATAATGAAGCACATACAGAGTTTCTTTCTGCTAACACTGAACAAGGCATTTTTTAAAACAAGTTGTACAATTCTTATAGACAAAACTGTTAGGACAAATGTATTCTGCCTCCCCTTCTGCTTTTGCTTTAGCAATCTGCCAAGGACTCCCTTCAATGCCTTGCCTGGTCCCCTTCTTCAGATATAAGTACAACTTGAACATGTTGTAAAAGTATACATTATTAGTAGTTGGAAGGGAGTATGAGAAACAATAACAAAGGCTTCAAAGTATAAAGCTGCTCCTTGTATTAGTTTCATCTTAAAGTGGAGTGTTTTGGGGGTTTATATAATTCAAAACGGCACTAGATCACAGAAAGGCAGGTTGAAATTTGTCAGTCATGTTACTTCCTCAGCAACATCACCACTTCATCACCCTGCCTGGGATGTGTGTGTATTTGTCCACATGTGTCAGTAACTGCTTAGTAGTAAACCTGTACTAACAGTGCTCCTTCACACTGCGAGTTCTTGCAAGTGAGTCAACTCGTAATTACTTAGCATTGCGCTGAATGGTCAAAGGCTCAGAATTAAATTTCAGGGCCCAAAATCCTCATCCTCTTATTTGGGGAGAGTCCTCACTGATACAGCAATTCAGCTGAAATTGGCAAAGTAAATGTTGTCCTGAGGAAGGCTTACCGATTCTGTCTCTTATTTTCTGCTGCTTATCTTTAGAGACGGTGAGACCTTTGTTAGTTTTAGACCTTCTAGTTTTCATTTAAAGTACGCCTGTTAGTCATTCTCCCCTTGTAAAGTAAGAGGGGGTATAAACTGTGTGAAAAGTATAAAATTGTCTGTTTGGTTACTGCATGTCCTTTACTCCTGGTGGAATAAATGGAAGACAAAGAAAGTTCCTAGCAGATTGATGCGCACGATTTTTAACATGAGGAGGATCAAAATTACATGGAGGAGATACTTTTCCTGGATCTGACTTTTTACCCACTATTATCAGTGGCAGAATTCCCTTAGCAGAATTGGGCCTCAGGTTTCCTAGTCACTTACTGTTCTTAAATATTTTTTAAAAACATCATACAAATACATTAGCAATTGAAAAAATGTATGATCTTTACATACTTGACTTATCTAAATGCTTTGGTCTATCCTCAAAAGGCTCTCATTTTTCAAAGTTGTTGTAAACTGGAATAACATTTTGAATTCCTCCTAGTATGAGTAATCAGGCTAAAGCCTGGCAAGTTTTTGCTACATTGCAAAAAAGATAAATAAAGGGTACAACTTCCAAAAGTTTTTTTCTTTTTTTCTTTCTCCTGAAAGATTCTGTAATTTAATACAAAGAACAACATCAAAGAAGAATAAAGTTAGGTCTATCTCTCCTCACTTTTAGGGACTTGTTAATGTGACAGTAATATTTATATTTGGCTTCTTGAATTTTCTGCAGAATCGCCTTAGTGTTCATTTATGATAGTCTTTTGAACAGATGTTCAAAATAGAGATGTTTAATGGAAATGTGTGATTAATACCCAGCTCCACCCACAATGTCCTGGAAAAAAATCTATTGTCTGTAACTGTGATTAAAGTATCTCTGTAAGTTCTGTAGCAAGTTTGCCAACCTCTTTATAGCTCAGTCTCCATTACAGGGGGAGAGTGGTGGATTAAGTAGTGGGAGTTACACTTCTTTATTTTCATTGTTGTAATGAAATATAAGTATTATTTAATAAGTATGTGAGGATTAATTCATCAGTAGGGCTTGAAGACTAATGAAAACGTTAACTTTATAATCCTCCTACAATTGCCATTTCCATATTCCAAGAACACTTATTCAGGACCATTATGGCAGTTCCTGCTTCTCTTTTCCCAAGGAAAGTACCACTAGCCGACATCACTTTCTGAAAAGTTATGGAAAAAGCTCTGTTATTATGTAACATGGATGTCCTTTATCATGACCAGCCCAGCATCTGTGCAGACGTGATGAAAATGTACTTCAGCTAGTGAATTATGCAGAATATGATGAGGCATCAGAATATTAACAGAGGAGAGGGCTGCTACATGCACAGGAGATGGCTCTTTCTCCTCTAGGTTTTACTCCCTACTAGAATGAGAGTGACTGAGTTCTACAAAGATCGTCAGCCTGTAATAAGGACTTGCTGCACAGGGCTCATGACCTTTGCTTTAAAAAATGTTATTCGGTTTCTTTCTAGTGATGAAGTATTCACTGCTGAGAAACAATTCTGAGCATGATGATAAAATATTGCAAATGCCTAGCTGGGGATGTACATCTCTAAAGGTGGTATTTTTTACAGCTGAAATATGTTATGCTAAAATACTCCCAGTTGGCCTAATTAAAACTGAGAAGCAAGTGAATGCCGTATTTGCCATCTTCATGTTCTCATGCTTTTAACCTATATGATGTGTATTTATGCTTCAATAAAGTTCATTAAGGACCACATAACTTAAAGATAAATTGCAGAAATGGTAATCATTGGATTATAAACCCATGACAGTATTTTACAGTAGTTATAATGAATTTCAGAAAACTCCTTTCAGTAACTTTGGGTTTAATCCAAAGAATATTATAAAGCATTAAATGGTTCTTTATACTAACAAGTACTGAGTTTTCTCAACGTTGTTGTACATGTGAGGTACTGCATACAAACCACAGTAACTACAGAGTCTTTTTCTCAAGGCGTTAGAGTGAACTAAAGAGAGTTAGTGATCACACATCTTCATCTGTGTGTTTTTCCTAATCTGATTGTTCTCTGTTCATAAGAGAAGTCACTTTAGAGATGTGAAAGTTACCATCTCCTCTGGTGTGTTTCCAGCTTCTTATGACCTCACAGAAACATCATTTAGATTTAGTTCTGTGACATCGCAGGAGCAGCCTGGTGACACGGTTTTACTGGCCGGATGTAAAAAGAAGCAGAGATTGCTGTTTGCAGTGCTAAGTCATTTGACCTCAAGTGGAGAAAAAGGATGTTCATTCAATGTTTCTCAGTAATCGGTATGTTTTGAAGTGAGGTGCAGTGGAACTGAGCACAACAGCATTAGTTTTTAGAGACACTGAAGGGGCCAGTGGGGGGCACAGGACACTTTATGACAGTGCTGTCATCCTAAACAGATCAAGCTCTACTCTTTCCCCCAGGAGGAATGACTTACAGGAAATTCCGTATTGAGGCCTTTCCAGAAGGGAAATACCCTTGTCCCTCTGTCTTCAGTGTAGATGACTGAATGCAGTAATCGTTGCTCTCCTGTTTCGTTTGAAATTGGCTTTCACATTTCCAGTTTCACGTTGGCTCTTACAGGACAGGGACACAAAACTTAAAGTCACAATCTTAATTTTTGTTATATCCCTTGTACGCATTTAAGACATTGCTATCAGATTCCGATCTCTTGCTGAAAGTATGGCAAGGTCTGTCTTTCAAAGCTGCAAAACACTCATCAGCTCACTGATTTCCATCTTAATTACTGCCTCTTAGTTCTCAAAGAGCCAGTTCATACAAGCCTACTTTCCTGTTTCAGGGGGATCATGCTATGGGATGCCCTGGTTTCGGCTGGGTAGAGTTAATTTTCTTCCTAGTAGCTGGTACAGTGCTGTGTTTTGGATTTAGCATGAGAATAATGTTGATAACACACTGATGGTTTAGTTGTTGCTTAGTAGTGCTTACACTAGTCAAGGACTTTTCAGCTTCCCATGCCCTGCCAGCGAGAAGCTGGGAGGGGGCACAGCCAGGACAGCTGACCCAAACTGGCCAAAGGGATATTCCATACCATGGGACGTCATGCCCAGTATATAAACTGGGGGGAGTTGGCCAGGGGAGGGGTGACCGCTGCTCAGGAACTGGCTGGGCATCAGTCGGTGGGTGGTGAGCAATTGGATTGTGCATCACTTGTTTTGTATATTCTTTTATCATTATTATTATTATTATTATTTCCTTTCCTTTTCTGTCCTATTAAACTGTCTTTATCTCAACCCGCGAATTTTACTTTTTCTTTTTTCTGATTCTCTCCCCCATCCCACTGGGGGTGGGGGAGTGATCGAATGGTTGTCTAGTGTTTAGCTGCCTGCCGGGTTAAACCACAACAGGGATCATGCAGTCATTGGGAAAAAGATGATTTCGTTGAAGAGAATTGATAATTATTCAAGAATTAAAACTCAGTGTTAAAAAGAGAAGCATTTTAAAGACAATATTTCTTTGGCTAAGTAGTTTTCTTAATTATAAGGCCATCTACTCAATACCTTATTGGACCTTTATGGACAGATAATTGTCATATTCTAATAGATATTCTTTATTTTCTTGATTATTTTTCAATTTTCTACAGGACTTGTCCATCAACAAGATTTTTAAAATGTTGATTTGAATAATGGCTTGTATCCTTACTGTTTATTAGGCTTTAAAATGCCTACCCATTTGTGTACAACATCTTTGTAAAAGGAAATGTAGCTAATGGTTATGTCATAAGCAGGACAGTGACCTCTAATGGTAAATAAGCAGCTCACATGATGAATTGCTAAGACTTTTCTCATTATAATTGTAATGAAACTGCATTTTCTGTACCTTTCTTTAGGGCCCACAGTAGGCACAGGCAGAGCAGTAGTCACCTAAGGCAGCAAGACAGGGGCAGCAAAATCCAGCCCTGACCCACTGCAAGAGCACTGACAAGCTGGCTCTTCCTGCTGCCTAAGGAGAAGCCAGTGTATACAAGACGGTCACTTCAGGTCTGAGTGCAGGAAACCCCTTTGAAAAATCTGTCACCCCGTGTTATATCACCTCATCCCTTTGAACAGTGTCAGAAGCAGCCAAGTTTTGCTCCCTTTCCAGATCTCTGGCCAGTTTTTCCCTCCTTTCTTCCCCTTCCTGGGAAAGGTGTGACCTGGTCACTCTCCCTTCAGATGCCAGTATTTCTTGCTTGTATTGCTGTGCTGAGAAGCCCTGGGCCAGTTTTGCCTTTACTAGAGAGGCATTGCAAGCGTTTTGCAGGACCTGGTACTGTCTAGAGTACAGCTGGGAAATGTGAGACAGACATTGATCTGCTTGATGCCAGAGAGAGACAAGTTGGGAAATAGAGCTCTAATATCCTTTCTCTTTTTTTTTTTCTGGTTAAACATGGCAAAACTTTTACCCTTCTCTATGCAAAAATCTTTACTAACACAAGTTCAACTCTGAATCTAATGTATGGAAATAATAGCTTGGTGACAATTTTGAACTTTCTGTGTAATATTTCCCTTTAGTCTTCATAATATTAGATAATATTACAAAGTTACCTATTGCTCTTTGAATTGGGATAATGCTGTTATGGTAGATCACATACATATGTACTACATATGGATCTTTCAGCACCGATTGCAACCAGGTGCAGGCAGTATTCAGCAGTGCCAGTACTAACATGATGTCTGTTTTGGACTTGTGGGGTATAATCATCAGGTCAATATGAGAAACATTTGTTAAGGTGGAATCAGATCAAAGTAAACTAGCACATTACTTGCCCAATGTACTCCTTAGCTTTCTGGGCAACAGAGTTTGAATTTTTCACTTTTAGCTGTGTGGGAAACTGGAAATGGTTTGGCCAGGAAATTTCCCAGAACACCCTGAACAGGGCTGCTCTGCTCTTCAACTTCTTTGGTGAAACTTACACTGTCTCTCAGGAATTTCTTCTTTTATTTTTTGCTGCAATTCACATCTTGATTATTCTTACAGCTGGTAGAGATTTTATTTTGCCACTTGGTGTGTTACACAGATATAGGCTGCAGATTTTGAAGGCTCCTGGGAACTCAGGGTTTTCTTCACACTTATTTCCAATATTACTGTAATTTTGTGTGTTTAAGGTTTGTTTTTTTTTTTAATTTTCATAGTATTAGCATCTGTTTTGCTTTTATTTAATACCAGGGAGGCAGTTGTGACAAGAATATCAGTGTTCTGATTTAATCAGTGAGATTTTCAAAGTAAATACGAAAATCTCAAATCTGTCCCTGAATAATTGATTCTGTGTTGAAGTCAGAATTTGTAGCATTCTGGGTCAAAATCTTATGAAAAAATCTGTGATTTGAGCCTTAATTTAAAAATGGATCTCAACAGACTGTTTCCTGCACACGTCACTGTGTAGATAAGCCATTGGGAACAAGTCAAATGCTTGCAGTAATATTTAAGGCTGGTATTTTAAATATAAATAAGGAATCTAGATGCATTAGGAACTGATAATCAGTAGACTGGAGAATTCTCATCAAAATAGCTAAATTTCTGTAGTGGGTTTTTTTTCTGCAGTAACAATAACAGTGTTACAGGTTGATGGCGACCTACCAAAAAGAAGAGACTAAATTATGTGACATAATCTATGGCATTCCAGATTAGAATTATTCTGTTTAGCTTTATTAAAAAGGAATGCACAAGCGTGGTGTGAGATTCTGAAGGATGGGACTGAAATGTGGTTAAGTTCATATTTAAGCAGTCTAACTATTCCAGTTTGGAGGAGTCTGGATGCATCGCCAGCCTCTCCTAAATGTCCTGACCATGGAGTTTCAGTATCTTCTCACTGCTGATTTTGGATTAGTATTGTTTGATTTCTTTCAAAGCACTCTGAGTCTCATCCCTTTTTCTCCTGAACTTTTCTGTCTGAGATTAAGGATACAAAGACACTGCTACTCTAAAATAATTTCTTATGTTTGACCTGTTCAATGTGATTTTTCTCTCTGTTTTCCTCATTGTTTATGTTTTGTGTTCATATGTTTTCATGGTGCCTCCAATGCCACAGGCTTTATAATTGTTTGAATAATTATACCTTCGGGGTGTTCATAAATGAAAAACTTCCTGGTGCCATAATGTTCTGCAAAGGGCTGGGGATTTAAACTTCCTGTATTTAGAGTCTTTCTTACAGATTAACAGCTCTTATATATAAAAATAATCTGACAGCAATTAAGTTATTTTGCATGTTTAATAAAGTTATTAAAAATTTTCTGTGATAGGAACTTAGCATAAAACAATTAGCTAATAAAATAAATCTTATATTACTGGAAAAGGTAAAGGAAATGAACCATATACAAATAAATTTTTGGTGGATGGTGTTTTTGGAAGCAATGTTTGTTTAAGAATTAGTTTATACAGTTTTATACTGATGTATTCCCCAGAACTGTAGCTGACGTAGTAACAGCAGCCAAAGGAGAAGGTAGCAGAGTTTATGACTTCCTAAATGTATTTCTTGGTGAAGCCAGAAGGTAAAATATTTTAAGATTCGTATGGTGGCAGAGAATAGATTATAAGTGTGCTGAGTGTTGGACATTGGACCAGACGGGATGGATTAAAACTACATTTTTTAAATGTTTCAGTAGAGTTCAAAGCAATTGCTGAATTACCTGTGAATAGAGATCATGAAAAATGCATTTTATTATTCCTTCTTGGTAGCTGGAGTATTTCTTTTTGTCAAAATTGCAATCAGACTACATCCCACTTCAGGCTAACATTATAAACTGAGATTTAAGTTAAGGAAGCACAAGCAGTGCTATATGGGCCTTCCTTGTCCTTGGTATAAGCATATTAAACTAGAGTGATTATCTCTGAGTTTTCTAATCTACATTAACTGGATCATTTTGGGATAGAATTGAAGTTATTGGATATAATAACTAAGTCTCACAAATACATTTTTTCCTGAAAACTACCGGAAGACTTAATTTAACAAATAAACACTTTGTGACAATTCCACAATATTAAAAAAATCCAATTACTGTTTCATAATCCTGTAAAAAAAATTGCAAAAGGTTAGGTTGTCAGACAGTTAAGTGGAGTTTCAACTTTAATGTGAGCAATTACATTGAGTGCTCTTGTACAGTCAGTAAAAGAAGATAGAAATATTTACTATTGCTCAGCTGTTATAATGCAGTTCCTTATAATTTTCTACTCTTTTTTGCCTGCAGGTTTCCATCTTTTTATATAGTATATGTATGTATTAGATATACACAAAATGTAATAGAATATATGCATATAATGTAAGTAATTATATAATAATAATGTAAGTAATGCAAGTAATACATGTATTTCTATGGTGCTGTTTCTGTCAGTTCGTATTTAATATTTCCTGATTTCTGGTCTAAATACAGGGTGGACTTTAAAAGTACTTTAGAAGTACTGGAATGGACTATTTATACCTTGCCTTTAAAATCCTATGTGATACTTGGTGATATGGAGAATAATACTCAGTTTAATTTAAAAAAATCTAGTTTTGGTTCATAGGGTGTTTTAGATGTGACATATACAAATATATATTCCAGATTTATGTTTTCACATCTCTGCAAATTAGAAATTATTATGTTTTATCAAGCCATAAACAGCTAATAATACAATAATAACACATTTCATCTATGTTATAGAATAGCAATCAATGAACAGTCTGAAGCTAATAACTGTGTAGTGTATTTCGGACTTCATAATGATTTGTGGATTTGTAAAGTACCCATGGGCTTCTTTGCAGTCACTTCTGGGGACACCGATGTGTGCGTTCAGCAATGGCCGAACGAAAAGATAAGAAACTGCCAAGTATCAGCCTGTAAAAACTAATATACCAGAATATTACAAATATTGTAAGTGACCTGACCATTGAGGTGCAATTTTACACTAGCTGTGGTGGATTATTAGAATTTCCTGTATGACTGTATTGATTCAGCTTAAAAGTGGGCAATGGGAAGAGCAAACAGAAAAGCATTATCATAGATCTAGATACAGATGCATGAATCATAGAATCATAGAATCATAGAATCATTGAGGTTGGAAAAGACCTCTAAGATCATCGAGTCCAACCGTCGACCCAACACCACCATGTCCACTAAACCATGTCCCTAAGTGCCTCATCTACTCGTCTTTTAAATACCTCCAGGGATGGGGACTCCACCACTTCCCTGGGCAGCCTGTTCCAATGTTTCACCACTCTTTCAGTAAAGAAATTTTTCCTTACATCCAATTGAAAGGCTATACGGAAATAGTTGGCTGCTTGTATCCTGTCTCTGTGGTGCTGCAAGCCTTGTTCTGTGTAAGCTCAGAACCTGGAAAACAAAAAACCCCACCCAGTTAACAGATGCAATTAATGAGAGCCTTAAAGGGCTATGAATTTTCAGAAGGTATCTATACTTTTGAAAAGCCATTTTCAGGAGCTGCCACCTATCACAATGAGGTGGAAACAGAGTGTGTTATAACTGCAGCGGCTATCCAGGAGGCTAGCTAAAACCCTGGTGTGCTCCTGGACCCAGTTTAATACATCCCTGTGCCACGATGTGGAACACTTGGCGTAGAATGATGGAGCACAGCCCCAGTGTTGAGTGTGTGACCCATGTTCCAGCTGCCCACAGGTCCAATCTGTTCTCACAGCACACAAAGTTGGGACTATCTAGGAAGGTTTCCACAGATGAATTTACTATCCAGTATCACCTGAAGAAAGGCACCGCAGGAACATATGGTGTCCCTTCAGTCTGGGGACACTGTGCCCAGGATATCCTCCTGTGTCCTCTGTAGTAGCATGAACACACAGTTTTCTGTTCCCACTTGAAGATGTGGCCTGTTGCAGTGTGTGTACTCCAGGAAAGCTGCTTCCTTGTTCTGGTTTTGCAGTCACTTTGATATTAATGATTGTTGTGTCTCATGGGTGGCCCGTTCTTCGGAGCTTGGGGTGTGTGCGGCTGGAGAGTGGGTTGTGGGTGGTTGCCATACTGAAGCTACTGAAGCTGTGTTCAGGAGCAAGCAGTGGAGCTGTGCTGATGCAGGTTGTGCTGTGTAACCCCGATCTCTGGCTGTGGGAGAAAACCAGCAGTCGGATGGCTGAGAATACTGACAGTACCAGGTCTCATTCAGAGCTAGCTGCATGCCCACCTCCTGTCACCTCTTCCCTTGGTTACCTAAGATCAGCCATATGAAGATTATCATACAGAGTTTGTAGGGTTGGCTAATTCGCAACCCTGGCTACAGTCTTCTCAGAAAGGTCTTCTCTGTATGGCAGAGGGCTTAAGCATGTTTCTTCTGGATAGGCTTGCAGGGTGGTTTGGCCAGCTGAGTGCCTAATTCCACCGAATCCAGAGGAATCCTTCAAACTGAACTTTTCTTTAGTCTTTTTTGAAAATCAAAACCGTGGTGAACATTTGTTGCAGACTGATTCTTTTAAATGTTTGCTATGAAGAAACTTAGCAGAGGAAGCAAAGTCTCCTGCATTTGTTCTATTAATACTAGAAGACACATAGCCCTGATTTTGTGATGGATGATGATCTCCTGTAAAGATTTTATAATGTGGAACTTGAATTTTCACAGAAGGTATCTTCTAAAAGAAAGCTTTAAAAATCACTAAGAAATATTGTGACTTTAAAAGTGTATTTGTAGCCATTGAATTATACAACCCCCAAAGACACAAATCAGTCATACAAGATTATTTAGGCGACATGACTTCAGCTTCTAAGTTCTTGAATTTGAAAGTCTTCTATATTGCAAGCATGGATATACGCTATTTGAAAGACAGAAAATTAATCTGTGATAAAACTTTTGTGTGGCTTATACCTTGAACCACAGATTCTGAGGACAGCATATACTTTTTATGTGAAAGGAAAGGGAGTTCAAATTTAGGACACTAACCACTTGGAAGCTTAAACAGTCTAGAGACAATGAAATTCTGCAATTAACCTTAAAATCTGCCTCTGTAGAACTGCAGATTAATCGGTCCTGTATCTCAATCAACCATGAACAAGCAATATAGTGCATTGAATAAAAGAATAGGAGATTTCAACATAGCAATGAGTTGGATTCTTAGTGTATCTATCTGTAGCAGGAATTTTAATCCTGTAATTCCTCTGTGTCACAGGCTTGAAACTCTAGGTCATAGTAAATGATCCCCACGAAATTCTTAATCTGTTCAAAACCCATATCAAATAAGATGGACAGAAATGTCTTATTTGACAAGCATATATTATTTAGAAACACTTTCTACTTAACTGAGAACACTGTATGGAACAAAAAGGAAATATGATAATAGCTGATGATTACAGAGTCACTGGTGGGCTGGAAGAACTGTTGAATTTGTCAAAAGCACTCTGAACCAGATTTTAATTTTTTTTATTGGTAACCTGCTTCAGAATTTCAATTGGAACTGAAAAAGGAACTTGATTTACTGTATAGTGAAATAGTTATACATGCCACATTGTCCCCACTTCAGTCATTACTCAGGAAATTAGCACTGATTCACAAAGGAGCCAGTAATTGTTTTGTCTCTCATAGTAACAGAAGTTCAGGAATGGTGACTGAGGACGTTCGGAAAGGTCTTTCTGATTGTTTCCATCCCATGATTTAAAAGTTTGTTTGATATAAATGTGCAGAGAATAATGAGAGTAACCAAACAAAGTTTTACATTTTCTCATTAATGACATCTAGATGCCACCTAGCATGAACTAAGTATAAAACACAAAGGACAACAGTAAAATAGAGGCATTAATACAATTCTGCCTGAAATAAGGTGCTGATAAAGATGTCCCAAACAGTCTTTCGGTGCGTTTCTGGAATCAAGCTGTGTAGTTCAGATAAGGCAATCTGAAGTGTAGTGTTGCAACCTGAGTACAAATATAACGCCATTCTGTGCATGGCAAAGCTTCTCTACTAGTTCCCTCAGCTGGCTAAACTGGTGGAGTTATGCCCATGGTTGGCAAATTACGCCTTTTAGCAAAAAACATAGGTGTACAGCAAACTCTAAATGCACTAGTCTGCTTCTAATCTGCCCCGTCTATTAGTACCTTCAAAAGCCCCCTTGACAAAACAAAGGCAACGGAACACCTAGTAATCCAAGTAAATTAAAAAGTACAATTGACAAAACAGGGAAAAGATTTTTTTTTTTTTAAATCATTTCCAGGAAACCATCATAGGAGCTGCAGTTTAAAATACATGCAGTCAAGAATTGCATTTTTATATACCTTAACTTGAAAATTTTATTGAATTTGGAGGTGATGTATTTAAGGGTTATCACTGTTCAGCACATAATGTTCACTGCAGCTGTGAAGTCAATCAAGTATGAATTTGTAGGTCTCATGCTGAAGGATAGGTGCGATGTGATGTGACTGTTTTTCTGCCTTTCTTCTTGAAACAACCAGATTTATTTGAAATGGGCAAGCTATTATATTCCGTCTGTTCACAGTAGCTCTCTTCCTACTTTCATATTTAGCTGCCATTAACATTAATGGGAGGTACGCACAGAGAGAGGAAATGAAATGTCTTAATTTTCTTGCATCTGGTAGGCAGCTGTACTTTAAAAGCATGCCATACAGGAGAGTGAGTAAAGAATAGCACTTCCTTTTATATGCTGATTCCTACTGTAATAAATACAGTCTAGGGAATGAAGTATTACAATATCCAACTACTGCTGAAAATTTTACAACTAAACCCCCGGACAGCATGTTTGACAGAAGTTAGCTGTATTGTATCCCCGAACCACTATTTTTGGTTTCTGTATGCAAATTACTGTTCAAAACTCACCATGGACAAATTCAAATAGTACATGGCAGCTTGGGAACATCCCAAGCATATAATCAGGCAGAGTTAGTCTGGGAAAAGATGTTCTTTCTCTAGTCTGTGCGTATTTATGGCGAATCCACAGTGTTTGTATTTTTTTTCTGAAAGTGAGACAGCAGCATCATTTTCCTAAACCACCTCTGTACCCAAGAATCTAAAATTAGTTCAGTGTTATTAAGCATTGCCTGTGGCAGTATCAGATTCATAGCACCAGAGATCAAGCCTGCTGGTTCATAGAGAAAAACAGGTTAAACAGTGAGTTGGTGATATAAACTGTGACTGATCTGCCCACAGTTGGTTCAGAAACTTTGTCTGTACACATATCCACGCAAACACATATTTTATGACCAAACACATAATACAGATCACAATATGACAAGTTAACAGGGTGATCTAGGACCCATTGAAGTTAGTGTTTACTACTGATATTGGTGGATCCAATGTTTTACTCAGGATGCATTTTCATGATCAGATTGAGGTGATCTACGATGAATTGCCACTGGTCTGTCTTATTCTTCAGCCAGCCCAGGGCAGAAGGTGGGACAGCCCTTTTCGGTGACAATGCAGTTTTAGATTGGCTTAGATTGATTAGGAAACCACATCTTTACACAGCAGTGATAGTATAATAAGGATGTAGAAAGCGATTTATTGCACTGTCGTATGAATGAGCAAATTATTTTATTCAATAAAGATACCAAATTTCAGTCTGTTGTAGCACATGTCTTTCCATGTCCTGCAGTCTACCATTCACCGTAGTACAGTTCCAGCGACATTCCTAACATCCCGGGTAGTATGGATGTATAATAAAACTTTTTCCCGAAAGACCCCAATATCTAATTAGGAAAAAATAAGCTTTAACCTCAAATAATCCTTTCCTTTCAACTCCTCGCTTAGATTAATATGTGTAAATTCCCCCTCAGAATCCCTAATTACTTCTAAATTTTTCCATCTGTGGATACAATTTTCTTTCATTTTTGTTTGCAGTGGTAAGCTCATTTTGGTGTCTGCATTTTCAGTACGCACAAATACTCCTCATGATTCTTCAGTTTCTGTATGGTTTTGAAGAATTGCCAATTGACAAGTGGTCAGTCAGACTACCAAGGTGGACAGGCCACCTTTACCTAACCCTGAAAAGGAACATGTATAATTTTGTATATGTTTGATAAATAGACAGTAGTCAATGTGTGCTCTCTAGTTGACTGTGATATTTTTTGCAATTATACTATATGAAGATTAATCTAAAAGGGAAAGTGGGCACTCACAATTCCTCAGAGTGGTATGTGGTTATTTTTGCTTTGAACTCAAATAGGCTGGTCCCTAGCCGCAGTGGCAGATATATCATCTGAGTTACATAACAAATTTGTCACTTTTAATTCTATTTTGTCTGTACACATATCCACGCAAACACATATTTTATGACCAAACACATAATACAGATCACAATATGACAAGTTAACAGGGTGATCTAGGACCCATTGAAGTTAGTGTTTACTACTGATATTGGTGGATCCAATGTTTTACTCAGGATGCATTTTCATGATCAGATTGAGGTGATCTACGATGAATTGCCACTGGTCTGTCTTATTCTTCAGCCAGCCCAGGGCAGAAGGTGGGACAGCCCTTTTCGGTGACAATGCAGTTTTAGATTGGCTTAGATTGATTAGGAAACCACATCTTTACACAGCAGTGATAGTATAATAAGGATGTAGAAAGCGATTTATTGCACTGTCGTATGAATGAGCAAATTATTTTATTCAATAAAGATACCAAATTTCAGTCTGTTGTAGCACATGTCTTTCCATGTCCTGCAGTCTACCATTCACCGTAGTACAGTTCCAGCGACATTCCTAACATCCCGGGTAGTATGGATGTATAATAAAACTTTTTCCCGAAAGACCCCAATATCTAATTAGGAAAAAATAAGCTTTAACCTCAAATAATCCTTTCCTTTCAACTCCTCGCTTAGATTAATATGTGTAAATTCCCCCTCAGAATCCCTAATTACTTCTAAATTTTTCCATCTGTGGATACAATTTTCTTTCATTTTTGTTTGCAGTGGTAAGCTCATTTTGGTGTCTGCATTTTCAGTACGCACAAATACTCCTCATGATTCTTCAGTTTCTGTATGGTTTTGAAGAATTGCCAATTGACAAGTGGTCAGTCAGACTACCAAGGTGGACAGGCCACCTTTACCTAACCCTGAAAAGGAACATGTATAATTTTGTATATGTTTGATAAATAGACAGTAGTCAATGTGTGCTCTCTAGTTGACTGTGATATTTTTTGCAATTATACTATATGAAGATTATTCTAAAAGGGAAAGTGGGCACTCACAATTCCTCAGAGTGGTATGTGGTTATTTTTGCTTTGAACTCAAATAGGCTGGTCCCTAGCCGCAGTGGCAGATATATCATCTGAGTTACATAACAAATTTGTCACTTTTAATTCTATTTGGTAAGATTTATAGAATTTAGGGCTTTATAATTTGGGACTCAGTCCGTACATAGTGTTCTTTTTGCACAGAGGGAGGAATAAAAGGTCTTGTTTTATGACTTGGCTGGTTGTCCTGCCTGTGATAGTTTTCTCCATTGCATGTGTTTTTCTCTAGTAGAATTATGGATGATAAAAGTGAAACAGAAGTAGCAAATTGCCAAATGGCAACTTGACTTTAAAGACCAGAACTGACCATGAATGAACTGAAAACTGTTTCTACAAGCATAAACACCTAATTCTTCTCACACATGGGTGTCAATCAGAATAACTCCAGTGAAGCTGTAGTGATTCAGATTTAAAAAAAAGTATGTAGCACCATCAACTTTTCACTGTTTCCAGTATGATGCTCTGTTTGATGGGACATGGTAAGTGATTTAAGACTTTCAATATAACAGCAGTGTGTAATCTGAAGAACTGAATTCAAACAGAAGTACAGCCCAGAAATGCCTTGTGCCATTTGAAAGATAGGATCCTTAGTGCATTTAAGCTTGCTGTGCAAAATCCAATTACAATTAAATAACTGTTTACCATAACAATTTTGCTGAAGCTAGCTTGAGCATCTTTGACACAGTTCTCAGTTGACTTTTCTTTCTTTTCCTTGTTTGCATCATACATTTTATTGTCCAATCTTGTTCTGTGCATAGTCTGAGAATCATAGCTGACAGGGATTCCTGCTATAAACATAATTTTTTTCATTGAGTTTCCAGAGAGTATAGGGCTTCACTGCAGCAAGGGAGACCTTCCTAAAGAACAGGGCACTGCAGAGATCAAGAGTATAATTGCTTGGCTGCTGAGGACCTGAATGTTTCTACAGAGATTTTGAATGCCTTGACATGAGGTGGGGTAAAACATAGGCCATGTTTACAGGCTGTTGTTATTCCTCTGTAATGATGCCAGTGTGCCTCTGCTTTCCTGTGCGAATGCTCTGTTCCAGAATAATCCTTTAAATCCTTTATTCTAAAATAGAATGGCTGCAGAAAGGAGATATATGACAATACTTAGGGTCTGATACCTGTTAGTCTGTAGTTATCCTGGTCAATATAACCATGCGGACAAGATTTTAAACAGTGTGGAAAAGCCAGAAGGGTTTCTCTGTTTTGAACTTATATATCTGAATCTTACAAAGATTTTCTCCCCATGTTAGAGTATGTGATGTAGTAGGCAGTACTCTTTTAAAATATACCATTCTCTCACATGCCTAATGGTTTTTTTTTTTAAATCCTACTATAAAAAACAAAGCCACACCATTACAGCTTCCATCTTACCTCTCTTAAATCTCTCAGAGATTCTTTTCAGCCTTGATGTATCTTCTGGGCATCCAGAGCCAGCTGGTGAGCTTTGACTGTCCCATTCATTCTTTGCCTTCCTTTACTTTTACCTCATACTATCGCCTAATTCTCCATGCCAGCTATTTGTAATACATCCCTATTAAGGAAACAAAACCTAAAAGAACAAGAAGCATACTTCTCACAAATATACTCTATCTTTTCATGCTGTTCATTTGCCTGCATGCTATCACCTTGTACCTGCTTCTCTGTTCACACCTCGCTTGACACAAACCTTTTGAGGCAAGACTGGTTTTTATTCTGTGTTTGCATAGCACAGGGGTAATCTTTCCTTGCACTCCAACTACTACTATCATATGTATTTTCACAATAGTAATGAAGAAAGGTTCTAATACTCCAGAGAATAAAGAAAGAGGAAAAAAATGTAGTTAAAAGGAATGACTGTAGTGATGCAGGATTCATACAGACTGAAAGTAGAAAGATGGAAGAATATGCTGGACTTCATAAAACTCCACTGTTATATAACTTCATATAAATTTCAGAGGAGTGTGAATTTATGTCCATATCATTATCAGATCATTCTACTTTATTATTCACTTTTAATTAAAAAAAAAAGCTCCAGAAGGATATGTTTATCCCTGCAGAGATCTTGCAATAAAATAAAAAGAAAGGTAACAGCTAAATCAGTATTCTATATCTATCAGGTCTACTCTGGTCAGAAAAAGAAAAGGAAAAAAGGGATAGAGTAAAACTCTGTCTGATCTCATTTTACACTCAGACCTGATTAAGGTTTTACATAAGATGATAAAAGTCACAGTCACTCTACACAAATATAATAAAGTTGAAGACTTTTTATGGGCGTAATAAAGAGACTTTTTAATTTATATTGCAGTCAAATAGCCACTCTCACTAAGAACATCCCCCTCACTGAGATTCACTAATACCAGATTAAAATCTGAAGTATAATGAGTAGAAACTAAAATAAAAATAGTGATTATTGCAGTGGGATGGGACAAAACACAGTTCTTTTAAATGGATCGAAGCTGCTATCCAAGATAGGGCTGTGACTTGCTCCAGCCAGGAACAAGGCAAGCAATGTTCATTTTCGTTGGACTTGACAAAACACATTGGGAGATCATTTAAATCAGACGAATCCATCTGAACCCAGCTCTCCCTTTTATCCCTTGTGAAGTTGGGGGGGGGGGAAGTAATGTACTGAAATGAAACATTTTCAATACATTTGCCAGTGCAATTCATGCCCTTCCTAGAAGAGGAAGTGCCACAGAAATAAGAAAGCCCTTCTGCTGATCCCATCACACTTTGGAGGCTGGAGGTAAAAGTCACTGGCCATCATCAGCAAGATTCCCAGAAACTTCACTGAGAAATTGATTGGGTTTGAGAAGAAAAAATGAGGACAAGACTAATTCAATAGGAATTCTGTCACTGCTCACTAAACTGAGCAAATAATAGCAGTCTTTTAGTTGACTTTCATTAAATTTTGGATCTGGCCTTATAAAAACATAGTTTTTCATCTGGGTATCACAAAACACTTAAGTAGATCTGCCTTTGGGAGGATGTTTATACTGCTGAATGTACACTACTGACAGAAATACAGACTCTGAATTATAGCTGGCTTAAATGAAAAATTTTTTGTATCTCATCTCTTTTCTTATGGAACCATTTTACAACCTTAAGTGAAACACTAATCTCTGTAAGGTTTTTGAAATGTCTTATAAATTTTAGTGAGGAATTATATCCCTATCAAATTCCATAGACAAGTTGAAAGGCTGACTACAAACGTAGAATTCTCTGGCAAAAACAATAGTTCTCCAAATATGTTCTATAGAGCCCAGTAACGTTTCCATGAAACCTTGCTGTTTCATCCTACTTGGAAATCTTTGATTGCTCAGTTAACAGAGCAAAACTGTTCTGCAGTGCTGGTCATCCTTGTGGTAGCTGCAACCTGTAACAGAAATTGTTGAGCTCCAAGGCAGGAATAATAGCATGAAATTCTAAAGGATCTCTCTTACGGTGGCTGTCAGACTGCAAGCCTCAAGTAGCTTTGAAAGCTACTACTCCAATCTTTAAAGCACACGTATAAACTGATCTTTCTTCTGTAGGAGCTAGACCCTACTCCTGACATATCTAATTTAGGTTTTTATGTGCTCTTCTGAAATGTTTCACAGGCCATTTCAGGTCAGGTCTCCTGGATCATAAGTTCTGATCCAACTATTTAAATCATTAGATTTTCTAATGGAAAATTTATTTCTATTCATACAGCTTTCCATTGCTAAGGCTGGAGATGCCAGCATGGAAGTACAATTTTGCAGCACTTCTCCAGGTTTGATAGATGTTGATTTGCCCAGAACTGAAGCAATGAAAAGTGCCTGCACAACCAGGTGTCCTAACTGAAAAGGAATATAATAGAACATAAAATACATAAAACTAGGCTGTGTTATACTGCAGCTTTGAAAATCAGGCAGTAAAAATCTGTTCTAAGAACCACTTAAAAAATGTGATTAAAAGTTATCTCATTTATTTAGTTTTTGTCCGGGGCCAAAATACAGTTATACCTGAGTGTGACTCTGTCTCTGCTGTGATGCTTTCTGTAAAAATAGTCGTGGATCAACTTGATCTCTGGTATAATTACATGGTATTAAACTCTGTCAAATATGCTTAGCACACACACAAAACAGGACAGGAGGTCATTTGTGGTTATCAAAGCTTTATAACATGCAATCCTATGCAAGGGGTTGTTATTTTATAAAAGTGATAGTTGTCACTTTAATAGTTCTTCTGTTTTCTAGACTTTTGGTTGAAGCATCTGAAGTAATTCCTTGCTGGGTTCAGTGCTGTTTGTTGACTGGGGGATTGAGTGAACGTGCTGTTGCTGGGAAACTGAGAGTGAGAGGCAGAAGTAAAACATGGCAGGTGGAAGCAGCATGTGGAAATTGTGGTGTTTAGTTTTTAACAAGATTTCCATGTTTTTTTATTAATATGTACCTGTTGTAGCAGTCTACCAATAGACTGACTGAGAAGGAGGTGCTTGGCTGTCATTGGGAAGTTAGAGTGTGGTCAAAGCACAATGAAGTGAGATTTGCAATAAAGTATGCATTATTGCCAGAATATTAGAGAAGGAAAACGTGTTCTAAGAGCAAGAGAACTCTCTAACTAGTGATTTTATATTTTCTTTGCTTATTTTGGTTAAAGATGTACCCTTTTAGTGGACTGTGACGTAGCAGAAGAACCAAAAAAACCAAAACAAAACACTTTTGGGGGATGGAGAACCTCAGGATTGAGAGGACTGTCAAGAAAATATCATGATCATCATTGCAAACAGAGGTCTGTAGATGCTACTGGTGCATAAATAAAAAATAACAAGGATAAAAAAGAGGGACAGAAGATGTATTCAAAGCTATTTATGTTGCCAAGAGGAGGGCATAGTGTTGGTGCATCATGTTTGTGCTCATGGAGCAAACAGTTTTAAAAAGAAGATAGTGGGAGATGAAGACAAGAATTTTCTTTTAGAATAAGTGTATACGATGGCTGGCATCTTGCTGTGGACTAAATCAAGGTCCTCCAAGGTGAAAAAACTAGGTAAATTTGCCTAAAAGACTACAACACTCTGCATGAGGTTGTAGGATTTGTATTCTCTACAGGCTGGACACCAAGGGAAACCTTTAATACATATTCCCCAATGGCAGAACCCAACCTAAAATGGCAAATAACATTTTTGGGTTAGAGCCAGCTGAATTTTTCCTCCTATGCCCCCAACTAATGTAGGATCTACAGGGAGTATGTTAAATCTAGAAGTCAATACGTTTGTTGCTGCATTTGGAATAAAACCAGCAGAGAACTGTAGGAAGGATGAACTTCAATTTTAGATATCCATTCCAAAGATAAAAAGCTTTACTATCTTCCAAGGGACAAACTGACCTAGGATATTACAGAAACTTTCCTCCATTTTTTTTTTTAGTACTTACATAATAGTGAATGAAAAGTTCCTTTTTCAGTGGTGGAGATTACAGTAAAAGAGCTGAGAACCTTCACATGGGAAGGAGTATGTTAGAGCAATGTAAATATACCATGACTTCCCTCATGTGCTGTCAAAGAGGTGGGCTGTTGTTTTTTGTTTTCTGAGAATGATGATGTCGTATGGGGTAGGCTGGCTGCTGTAACTCATTGCTATGATCAGATGAGCTGAGACAGTATTTATGCCAACATGTAAAATATAGTGGTATATAAGAGGTATATAGTGGTATATAAGAGGTATACATTGAACTACGTAATTAATATTGGAAATTAAGGATGTGACACTGAAACTGATTTAAAATTGCTTCCCAAATTAATATGTGCATCAGATGACAAGGATGACTATACTTCTAGATATGGTATTAAGTAATATTGGAGGTACACTTGACTATATAATAGGGGAATCATTAAAGCAAGGATCATAGCAGCAATAGATTTGGGATTAAAACAAAAATGAAAGTGAGGAGTGTGCTGCCAAAAAGTTAAACTTGGAAAAGAAGAAACGTGCCCTGGAAGCATGCTGTGTTTTATACTGCAGAGCTTTATTAGAAGGAAATACTTCATTAATGAAGTCAGGGGCAGAGAAATGGTGAAATGTGCCAAAGATGACTATAGTAGGCAATAATACCCAGAGAATAAGAGCAAAACCCTGCCTCATGGAAACCAATGAACTTTTGCCATTGACTGAGTGGGATCAACATCTTCCAACAGAAGTCAGTGGGAAATAACTAGGAGAGATGTCCAGATTAGATGCACTGATGAGATTTACATTTGCTCTGAGAGGAGACAGATCCTCCTTTAAAAAAAAAAAAGTTGTCAAACACAACTCAGTGAATATAAATTAAGAAAGGAATTGCTGTCCATCTGCAGTTGCTAAGTCCCCATTCTGCCAACCTTACTCTGAACTAAAATCAATAGGACTATTCAAAGGGCAAGGTACGGTCACCATAATGCAGTAGCTTGCTAAAATACATTAGAAACCGTTTCTGGGGGCCTGTTTAACTTGTGCAAGGATTGATGACAAATAACTTAGTGAATAAAATGTCATTTTACATACATTTACTTGAAATCATTCTGGTTTTCAAGCTTCACTCATTATGTAGAGTTTCTATGATCCCCTTAGTGTATTACAAATATGACTATAGCTTAGCTAGCGTAGGTACTCTTATTCAAACCTTCCATTTCTATACACTAAGAATAACTACAAAACAAGTTATGTCCAAAATTCAAGAAACCTTATGAGGTCATATATATTTGGAGCGATGCCCAGCATATGTATTGCAAGCTTTCAGTATGTTGGAAGTGCTAATACATGTAAAATATATTCTATCAGATTCAGCCAAGACATGCCTATGAGTGCAGAATGATGCAAAAAGAAGTGTGTGCCAATTAAAGCTAGTAGCAAGTCACTTCAGTGTAGGCAGTGTGCTGCTTTCTTCCAGGTGAAAACCCAGCTGAATGACATAGCCACAAGTCATCTGCTCATTAGAAAGTATGGCAAGAGGAAACCTGGCTTGCGTTGTGTTTTATTGGCAAAATTTCTGCAGAAAGTGAATCAAAGTGGCATAGGCAAGCATTAATGGAAACCTTCTGAGTTTCCTTTGCTTTGGCTTCTGAAACAGTGCAGCCTTGAGCCGTGTCAAGGGAAGCATATCAGAAATGTCATTGTACATGACATGGGAGTGGATGTAATGCTGGGGTACAACCTTTCTGTGCCATCCAGCAGGACCATTTGAAGAAGCTGTTCCCATAGAAGCTGCAGTGCTGTGTCCCCTTCCATGCCCTGTGTCCCTGGACACAAACGTGGCTGGCAGATAAAGGATACGTGGGGTCAGAGAGTGGGAGAGAGGCTGCAGTACCATTGCTTGGAATTGCCCTAGCTATGGGAGAATCTTGGTTTGAGGCTCACACTCAAGTTAGGTTAATGGGCAGGTATTTGAATTGCAAATATTTTCACTCTATTTTGGGAATTGAAACAATAGTATATAGCTGTACCTGACTGCTTTAGTGATGGCTGTTGTCCTTTTCAGGTGGAGACAGCAAATACTTGTGAAGAAACTTCAATTATTCAGCTATCGGGAATCTGAAGAATTGTCTGCAAAACTTACAAATAATGGGTTAGAGAAAGTCATAATCTGTTTAGAGAATATTTTTAAGCAGTGGAATTTTTTACCATGGTGTGTAGTCTCTCAGCCTTATATTATTCTTTTAACAGAGAATGCCACCTAGAAGCTTTTGTAGGTAAAAGGTGAGAGAGGAAATAACACTATCTACATTTTGCAAATGGAAAATTAAAGAATAGAGCTCAGTGGCTAAATTTGCAAAGTTACTTAGTGAAAATCCCCTGGAGTCAGATGTCCAGATGGCCATAAAAATCTTGCCCTGAGTGACTTGCCTAAGGTCACAGGGGAAGTCTGTGGCAGAACAGGAATTTAAATCAGCTCTCCTGACTATCTTAAACAACATCATATTTCCTCTGAATTAAGCCATGCTTTTTCAGCTACAGATTGCTGAGCATTTCTGGTTTTATGAAGACCCCAATTCTACATTAAAATGCATGTCTCCTTCAGCTTCCTATACAGCAAAAACAAGGGGTTAAGGTTAACCTACTCATACCATCCAAATTCAGCTATTTAATTCAGTTGCCTGCAATAGGACCTCTGAGTCTGTATATAATCAGGAAATTATACTGTGAAGAGAGTTAAGTAGTGAGGATGCTCTGAATTGCCCTCTCCAGGCTCCATTGACTATATTGGGTGTCCATACTACTGAAGTTGCCTAATGTTAAATAGTTGCCTAAAATGACAAGTCATTGGAAATGTGGGAGTTGTTATCTGGGTCTTGGAAGAAAAGTGAGGCAGAAGGGAAAAGAGATGAAGTCTTGAAGTGAAATAGTTTTTTACTCAGCATGTTTTGGAGGAGCTGCCTTATCTGCCACACTCACAATTTAAAAAGAAAAGAAAATCATGAATAACTTTTAAGAACGAAAATAATTTTTTAATTCACTTTGTGATGTCAGGCTAAAAATCAATTAAAAGTAAGGGCCATGTTTATTAAGTAACTATTCTTTTAGCTTAATACTGATTAGAGAACAATTCATTTCAAGCTAAACATAAATATCATAGCAAATTATTGAATACAAATGATGTGAAAAAAAAAACCTCAGGGAAACCCCTTTTAATACTACAAAAATATTTATTCTAATATATAAATATGTATGTTTATTACAGATGGATCATTTTAGGAGTTGAGCTCTATTCGCCACCTTTATGTATAGGTGTGCCATACCATGTACTGTACTTTAATTAGGGTAGGTGATTCAGTTAAGTGATCAGTCAGATAATTTATTTATAAAAGCTGTTATCCAAACTGTGAGAAAAGAAAGACATGGACAATTAGAGGTTTTTTTAGCTATTCCTTAAATGCTCTATTTTTGAATGAGGACTCTGCTGTTAAGGGAATAGTATAATTTCCTCTATTTTGTCATTAAAGGGGACATTTTACACATAGTTTTACACAGTTCTTTGATAGTCTGATTCTAAGCTTATTGTTGTCAATGGATCAACATCTTTGACTAATTTACTCAGACCGTAATTGCAGCCAGTGTAAAGAATAAGGGAGGGGCCCTGACTGCTTATTGCGGGGCTGAGAAAGGGCAGGGCGCAGGCTTGTCCATCAGAATTGCATGGTTCCGAAAAAAGCTCCTGACAGGCATTACTCACAGCAAATTCCTACAATGAAGTTTGCTTTTTATAAATCTAAGGTTTTATTACGGAAGAAATGGCAGCTGAAATTACAATTGATTAGAAAACTGATTCAGTAATTCATATTCCTGTTTGGATTAGTAAAATCTAGAAAAGTGACATAAAAATAAGCCCTGATGATATTCTGAATAAAATGGACAAATGTAAATTTTTGAGGAGGCATTTGTTCAAGGCAGTATCATGAATTCACTGAAAAGCCACCTCTCTTCAGAGAGAGCTAATGTGCGTGTTTTAAACTGTCTGACTTTCCTCAAAGGTAAGCAAAATCACCGCATTGCCAGGTGGGCTGCTGCTTGCAGCCGGTTAGAAAAAGTACCCAGTTAGTCACATGTATAGAAACTCAGTGCTCCCTGGAGGTGGCTGTCAGTATTATAATTTAATCGCCCTGGGATCTGCCATGGGAAATAATAAGACATGAGGAGAATAGTTAATTCTGTGTAAAATGTCATGGAAAAACTGAACATCAGGCTCCAGATAAAAGTTAAAAATTCACAAAGTGAAAGGAATGTCTGTACTCAGTGTGAACATAATATCCCAAACTTTTAATCCCCGTGCTTCCATTTCAGAGTTAAATAGCACTGGAATTCAGAATATCAATACCAAACTTACAGGCTGTTCCAATTTTTTAAGTCCTAAGTGTCCTAAAATGTTTTAATGTCTACAGAGAGGAAAAAAAAAAAAAAGAAAAAGTGTGCTTGAATCATGGCTTCCAGGAACTGTCTTGTAGTTCAGTGCTCCCCAAAGAGGAGGCACTGGGAGGATGCAGAGGCACACCTATGTTACGGGCATATGCCAACACCTGGCAGTGTTCCCTGGGTAACGAAGGGGCTTCAGATCCCTCACACCCAGGTAAAATCATACTCGGGCAACAGCAGCTACTTCAGACAAAATGATGGCAACAGACACTCTATGTCTCTCTGAAGCAACACTGTACACCCTTCATCTGCAGGCAGATTATTTTAAGCACCAGCTCAGCTACACCTGTTCCCAATGCTTCCTCTCTGCCATGGGTAAATTTCCAAAAGTTTAAGACCCACTGTTGCTTGGAGTTTCCCTAGGGCACTGTGGCATTGCCTGCCATGCAGCTGCCCTGCTTTGGAATGGTGCAGTCATACTCTAAACTGACAGGTGTTGCAAACGTAAGCGAGCAAGGAAAAATAATAAAAAGGGATCTAAAGAGCTCAGAAATATATGCAGGAAGCAAAATGAGATTCAAACTGGAGAAGTGCAAGCTAATATATCTGGAGGAAATAATAAATTCAGTTCTGGCCAGCTCAATAGCAGAAATGTGAGAGGAATTCAGAGATGACCAACAAAAATGATTAAGAGGCAAGACAGAGTAGCTTCTGCAGAAAGATGAATAGCGCCAAGTGGGAAGTCCTGCGACCCTTATTCAGCTAATGTTAGGGGATCATGGTATTCCAGAATCTATTCCTATTTGCAGCCCAGTAAATAATATAATTAGTGTTCCGATGACCGGCTAATGAGGACAACCCAAAGGGAAAGAAGGTTGAAAGGTAAGGACTGACCAAACTCAAGTGCAGGAAGCTGTAGGAAACACAGCATTTCCCATGGAGCAAGTCTGCATCAGCATCAGGACAGTCTTGAAAGAAAACCAGAACATTTTATCTCTAATTTCTTATTCCATAGGTGTTTGGGCTGCTTGTGTGTCTATTACATAGAATTTACGTTGTTTCTAATGGTTGGAGGAGATAAAGTACTCAGGTAGAAGAATGTGAGGGAAGTGTGGAGTTTTGAAACAGAAGGTAGAACATTCTCTTGCACATGTGATTAAAATGGCGTATGTTTGTTTGACTTTGATTGTAAGGTGTTGCTTTTATGTGAAATAGTCTAAAGAGAGTACTATGTTTATATTTGATCTCAGATTAAAATTTACATAAATTAATTCCAATTTCTCATATTAAAGTTAGACTATATAAAATGTTTAATAAAAAGTAAACACAATAAGCATTTCTATAATCTTGAATATTGAGTAATTCCCTATATTTTAAAATTGCATATGGACAGTAGGAAAGTTTATCTGCCATGGTCATTGTGTAATTCAAGCCAAAAACTTGGTGAATTGAAAGGTAACATTTTCCAGGACACCTGAGCCTTCCAAGGCATTTCATTTTGAAAATTCATTTGTAGCTGGTACTTTCAGTGTATTCTTCAGTATCAAGTGTATAAATTTCAGAATTATATATATTTTTTTTTCCACTATGGTTATATACTTTGTTCTTGACATTTATTTTTGTCCCTTGTCATTAAAAACATCAGCAATTCAATATACTTTTCAACAATTTCTTTACTAAGCACATAGATACAACAGTAACAATTGCCGTCTTGTGTGTTGTGACCTATTTGAATCTGTTAGTGATTCCACTGTCCATACAGAATGTTTTAAATACAGGCAGCTAGATATAAAGTATGCATTCCTGGGGGATGATTTTAGGTGACTAGGAAGCTGAACATCTGTTCTGTAGGTGAACAAAATGGCAGCTAATCTCATATTGTCAGAAATGTATATATTCAGAATTATATATATTTTTTTTTCCACTATGGTTATATACTTTGTTCTTGACATTTATTTTTGTCCCTTGTCATTAAAAACATCAGCAATTCAATATACTTTTCAACAATTTCTTTACTAAGCACATAGATACAACAGTAACAATTGCCGTCTTGTGTGTTGTGACCTATTTGAATCTGTTAGTGATTCCACTGTCCATACAGAATGTTTTAAATACAGGCAGCTAGATATAAAGTATGCATTCCTGGGGGATGATTTTAGGTGACTAGGAAGCTGAACATCTGTTCTGTAGGTGAACAAAATGGCAGCTAATCTCATATTGTCAGAAAGGCAGTGTGTTTATTCCCATATTTTTTGTTTGATGCTTGGCTGTGTCTCAGTGCGGATGATGCAAATGGCACCTTTTGAGAAGTAAGTGCACACAAGTATTTGAAACACAGGCATGTCTGATGTAAAATCTTTTGCAACAAGTTGATGCTGTTGGGAAGTGCTCACTGGTAACCATATGTTGCAATTAAGATAAGCAATTACTGTATGTCATACATGCTTTAAATTGAACAGGAAAAGCTTGTGTTTTTAAGGTAGAACTCCTCGGGAAAAGTACTATACCACTCACTCTGTCTGTACGTCAGCTATTAGAGGGCATTGTTGCTAATAAATACCAGCAGCGGCACTTTGCAGTAATACTTCTTCGTTTGTGAGAGATCACTGAGCCAAATAACAAAAAGTCATTGCATACCCTTGGGTTACAATTCCGTGTCTCTGCAGGAATAACTTGCCCCAGCAAGAATTGGAAGGGGCTGTGTTTGTGTTATTATTATTTCTGCTTCACAATTGTTGTTTTAATTGTGAGTGAGACCTCAGCCATTTGTTAACAATTTGGTTTTTTGTCAGAGGTGTGGCAGTGAATGTGAGTTGTTTTGGAAGAAAACAGTTGGAACAAATTACTTTGGTTGCTCTACAGAATTAATCAAGATGCCAATAAAAACAAGAGTCCAGATTCAGACTGTGTTCCTACAATAGTGGGAGGCAGGACCAGAGTGTATTTGTGAACGTTTTCTCCATGTTACTCTATGAAGTTGGTGAGAGCTGTGCATCTCATGATGTTGCTCCACCAGCCTCCAGTAAAATGAGGCATAGGTTTGCTCAACAGTTGATTCCTGCTGTTTGTGAGCCTCCGCTGTCCTTTACCTTTACATGAGTTTCAGGTTCCCTCTCTCGCTTTCCTGACAGCAGTGCACTTCTGATAGATAAAATGAAATGTTCTAGTGCAGAAGGAAGAAACTGTACACAAATGAAATGCAACTAAAAAGAAAATCAGTCTCAAGGGTGTGTGCACGTTTTTAGCCAGTCCTCACCTGGATCTCCCTTTCTTCTAATGCAGAAATGTAAATTAGCTTCCCGGTAACATTCTGAAGGCCTTGAGCAGCCACTTGCAGGTGAGAAAATATGGGGAAAGTGATATTCTGCTTGCTTTTAATAAGGAACATAGGATTTGGGATTGTAATGTGGGATGTTCTGTATTATAGAGAATATCTAGCAACCTTCCCAGTAGCATAATTTTTGCAACAATAGCGTCCAACAAACAGTAGAGACTCTATGAACAAATTATTTCTGCAAATATTGCAGTATGGCCAATACAGAGATTTAAGAATCACTACTTGGTTGAATGCCATTGGTCACAACTGATGGTGAAAGTGGCTATTCTTATCCTCCAACCATGTGCGTATCTACCTTGAGCTGAAGGAGAACTTCCCCTAGTTAATATGCAAAAGCCGGCACACCGCTGGGTTGCCCTTAATCTATCTCGTGCAAGGCCATGGGACTTGAAGAGGATCAATTCAGTACATACCAGCTACCTTCAAAGAGCTGACTGACCATATGATGTAGTTTCAGCTACTAAATTACATTCAGAAGATGTATAGAAGGTGTTCTTATTTGTGTGTGTGCGCCGAAAGAGATGTACAAAATTACCTTAAATGGAATAGTAAATACTGATGAGACCTTGTGGTCCATGAGGAAGACTGTGAAACCTCATGTCTTTTTATTTTCATAAGTGGGAATATTCCCCCCTGCAATAACTATTCTTTGCATTTGGTGTATGGTAAGTTTGGGACTTGTTTAATAAACAGCTCACAGAGCTGCTGAATTTTGTATTTTGCATTCATAGTATTTCTTCTTAATTTTGAGATAATCACCTTAGATATTCCAAAGGATTAGGGAGGAAACAATTGCTTTTCATACAGTCAAATCCTTTGAATGGGTATTTTTACTGGAAGGGATTGTTTGGGGGCTGTAATTAGTCAGCAATGCCTGGATTTGTATTTTGATGAAAAGAATTGGATTACAAAGCAGCTTGCCATTGCCTTGGAGAAGGCTGAGAACATCAGGGTGCTGGACAATTCAGAAAACATGGCTATTCCACCGAGACTCTGAAACAGGAGCTGAGCTATGCTGAAAATCTAGCTCCCTGTGTAGATGCTATGAACTCCTAGAAATCAGTGCCAGAAAAGTCCATTCTGGGGGGCACATTCTAATCACAACACACTGAACCATGATCAAATAACATGCTTTTGAACTGTTACGTGCGGTCCTGTGCTACTGCATCTGATTTATTTTGAGGCTTCAGGTAAGCCAGTGCAGAACAGCTCAGAATGAGAAGCTAAAAATGCTTGTATCGGGGATATCTCAAAAAAAATTTTTAGATAGTTACAGAAGAAATTCCTCTCCCACCCTCCTGAAATGTGATCATTACAATAACATATATTGCAAAAGAAAGCATCTGTATCAACACCTCCTAACATAAATGAACGGAAATACTGACTTTGCCTATTATTATTATAAAGGTTGTTAGTACCGCTAATAAAATGTTTCTTAAGCTCCACAGCTAGATGGGTTTCCTGTGGAATTGTCTAAACCCTTCCAATGCTAACTGTTTTCAATATTAAGAAAAGTATTTGCAGAACTGCTGTACCAGAATAAGGCCACCTTTCCCAGGAAATACAGCTCCAGTTACAGTTGTATTGAAAAAAGGCCAAAAAGGCCAGAGCAGAGCACTTTTAGACACATTTCCTTGTCATATGTGGAATGCTAAATTATTGCTGACGTGCAGCACTTGTGTTTAGAATTGAATTTGCAATGGGAAGCTTACTGCAGCAGGACCAAAAGGATGCCAGAAAAAGTGCATGAAGGCAGATGCCTACACACTTTTGCCACTCAAAACCTTTCTGCCCCACATATACAGAGCACTTCATTTGCTCTTGGGTTCTTGTCTCTTTTCCAAAGCCCACAGGCTGCCTCGCCCTTCATCTTCCTGAATTCTTTACCATTTTCTGGCAGCCATCTGCTGCGTCTCAGTCGGAAATGTCTGCTCCTCTGTCTTAATTTAAAAAAAAACACAACATTTTCTTCCAGTTCTTTTGGAGAGGAGTGCACATCATAGACTGTTGCTCACAGTGAGCTGTATCTTCGTCTCAATAGCTGTAACAGTGTGCACAGGGAGAAAACAGGCAGATGCAAGATCAGCTTGCAGAGTAGAAAGTGGATGAGCCTCCAAACAATCTTGTATTCAAACACAAATTGATTTCTGAACTTTCAGCTCAATTTTAATTTCCCTTGATGCCATATTTTAAAATAAATATGCAGGCTTTTTTCATTAGTATTATCCAGCCTTCTATTACTGCTGTTGCCATGATGTTCCAAGCAGCCATGCGGTGTGTATGTGACAGGTCTCAGTATCTGCAGATTGGTTACAATAACAATCTCTCTGGTCCTTCAGTTTAAACAATTTAAAATGTCATGTCAGGAATGAAAAAATATTAATCACTGCACAGCTAAAAAGAGTTCCTAGGAGGAAGACTGCAGTTGTGGATTCAGAAGCCTGTTGAATGAGATGGGGATGGTGCTGAGAAGGAGGTAACCTTTGCCTTGAAATCCCATGTCAAGTTAGCGTGATGTGAGATCCTGTAGTTTCTGAGTTCAGGTCCATGGAGCTCAGCTTCCCTTTTGTTTCGAAGAGAAACACCATGTAACATGTAGGACCACTGGTACATAAAGTGGTAATATTTGGATATTTTGGGATAACTTAAATATAAAACTAAGCAAAATAGTTTCTTTTCATTATGACATAAGTGGCAGTTTGTCTAAGCAGCATTTAATGATTATAACAGCAGGGACCAACTTTTTTCTTTCATAATTAGCCCTATTAGAGTGAAGACATGCACATGGTTGACCTTGAAACAAGAATCAATGTTTTTTTTGCTTTTCTCAGTGTATAAGTATTTAGCATATGATGGGTACGTTTTCCCTTTTTCATTTTGCATCATTTAAAATACTGTTTGATCAACATCTAACATGAAGTAATATCTAAGAAAGGATTGAATGCAGATGTTTAATATAAGTTGCATGTTCTTTCACTGTTCTGATGTACCAAATTACCAAACCTTGTAACAGTGAACAAATGTTTATCCAAGTATAATGCAGATTCATTATGGTGATGTTAGATTATGTTCTGAGGTAATGATTACATGGTCCATTGAGACTTGGGTTCTATCCTTGATTTTTCAGCTGACCTGCTGGATGAATGTAGGCAAGTTATACCCTTACTCCCTGCCACTGATTTTCTTACTATGTTTATCATGTCTTGTTTATGTAAACAGTAAGATGTTTACAAAAGAGTCATTTACTGTATTTAATAGGATTTAGCACAATATGATCTGGTCTTGTTTGAATCTGCTTGGCATTACAGTGACTCAAATAATTACTTATAATCATGGCTTTTAATTCACTGCAATCGCCAATGGTACATTTTCTTTAGGGAATCTGTACATTAATCCGCTCTCATACCGATATTGTAATGATATTAAAGTTGTAAGAGGTTGAACTGCAAAATTCAAATCTAGTTATTTAATGGCCTCAGAGAGCTTTGAGAACTATTTGGTTTAGGCCTTATTAAAAGTCAGAGGAATGGGAGTATCAGTTTATGTAGTAACACTGGTCACCAGTAGCTCAGGTTGCACTTCAGTCCTCCCTTCAGTTTGAGGGCAGAATTTTTAAGAACTTGCCAGATATTACCCACCCTTTAGTTTCCATTAGGTTTGCATTTTGTTATGAAGATTATTTCCCTTTTCCCCTCCTGCTTGCAATGTCCAATTGAAAATAGGAGAATATCAACTTCATGAGAAGCTTCAAGTTTGTACGATACCATAGCAATGTCTGTGCTAAAATTGCATTTAAAGGATGAAGCCAGGTGGAACACCATCAGTAAACAAGACAGCTGTAACATTGGAATAGGGGAATTTCTAAACAAACTTGGAAAAGAATGAAACAACTCCTTGTCTTAGTAACCTTGGAAAAGATAGCATTTTAGAAATACTTAGTCTGGTCATAAGGAGCATTTGCTTTTCTCTCTTCTCCCATGGAACACGGCAGCTACTAACTTTGATACAATGCCAACTGGAGGAAGAACTACTGTAGATTTCTTGAATACACTAAAACCCAACTGTTTTTCCCTTGTCCCTCAAAACCAGAATTGCTCATATTTTTGATACATACATATCCAGTAGCAAATAATGTTTGAGTAACGACTTAAGAGTGAAGATGGAGATGGTATTTGCAGCCCTCTAGAAAGAGATTCTTTTTTCATGTGGATGAAGTGAGATTTGTGTATGGTTTGTGCTACAGCTGCATTTCCACTTTTGCTCTTGATGTAATGTATTTCATAATCAGCATAATTTACAGTCAGTTATTTCTTCTTAAGACAGTGGGTGAGGAATCTAAAAAAATATTCAGAGACTACCTGTAGCATGGCTCTGGGGTTAAGAAAAGAATTGCTACTAGTGGTAGTGCCTGAATGGTCTGTAACATCCCTGAACTACAATAAACTAGGGAGAACATTTTTGAAAGTGTGTGCTTTTGATTAACTTCTGTAAAATGGAATAGAGTTTGGACTTTACCATTATTATGAAATGGCTATAATACTGAAAACTATAAAGATCCTACATACATTTTAGTACTCTATATGTATATGAGAAGTCCCATGATTACCATCATACTAAATTATTAATTTAACTACTGCCAGTTGACATGATAAATATGACATTTCTATAGAATATTTCAAGCGTATTTCTAAGAGAGGATACAATTCAGAAGAATATTTGGCTCTTGTTAAAATATTTAACTGGACTGACTTTTAGAACCAAAGGAGTTGCTGTCTGTTCCTTAGTTTGTGCATCTGTGTTTGTGTGTACACAACCGCAGTGAAGGCAGGTTTTACAAAAGGAAGGTACAGAGATTAAAAACTGATTAGTTTTAAGAATCCTCCCCAGTATCACGCACATCGGTACATGCATATTCTACAGAACATGTAGTTCTTGCAAAACCTGCCAGGCACAGAATGAAATCCCTCTTATGAGGACAGCTGGAGAGTTACGCAACTTCAGGAGGATTATGCAGATGTGTATACGCCGTGAAGTTGTCTGATGGATTACGAGCCTGGGTAGGTTTGATTTGTAAAGAAAAACAACTTAATTCTCTTCTGTAGTGAATGGAATGTTTCCAGAGAGGGCCAGAAGCCTGGATTCTACAGAACTGATAGAGTCTGACTGATGCATAGGCCTATTTTGGTGTCTTCAGTCTGACAGCAACGAGAGACTGACCATGTTTAGGCAGGAGATGTGTTATTCTGTACTCTATTTAATGGAAGTTGTGTTCTCAGTCTCTGCAGAACTTACCCAAAGCTCAGTGTAGAGAGATTATTTGCAATTTAGTCCTGTTTAAATCCTTTTGTAATATGCCATCTAATGATGATGGATATTTTACACAGTTTTATTAAACTGTAAAACATTAAGTAGACATGTTCTACTTAATCAAGAATTGCATTGGTTGTAATTAAGAGGCAGATGTCATCTTACCTACTGTTTCACTGGAAGAGTTTGATCATCTTTGTACTTGGGCACTGCCCTAGCAGAACTGCGTGCAACAATCTTCAACATTTGTAAACAGGAATGCTAGAAGCAAATATGCAAAGTGAAAGGCGCAGCTATTTCTGGTGGCTGATGGCTCTGTCCACTCAACCAAAACATGCCTTCTAGCTGGAGAAAGCTGGAAGGAGTCCTGCAGGTCTGCCGTGCTTTGGAGAAATGAACAGGCCTTGCACCCGTGAACACAGACAGATCAAAAATTAAAGAGTTGTTCCTGCTTTTAAAGAATTCATCTTTGACATAGACAAGATAAACGGACCGCTTTTGAAGTTCAGTAATTCATGTATAGCACTGCCTAAAGAAGACAGAACCCAGAAGTTATTATAGGTGGAAAAGGTTGTCAGGGAATGCAAAGCATATGCACTTTGATCATTGATACAGTATCCCTTATGTAGTATTGCATCATTACTGTGAGCATGAAAACAGATCGATAAAATACTGCACTGCAGTTGGTTAACTATTTTGAAACTCAAGCAGCCCCCAAACCCCTAAATTACCACATGATGGCTGAGGAAATAAACTGTAGGGTATCACATTTAGTAGACATACTTCATATTTTCCACCTGCTTCTGTGTTTGGGGTTTCTTTGCTGTCTGACTATGAAATGCACTTTAAATAATTGTCAAAAGCTACATGTTAGAGGCTGGGACACTATAAGCACAGCAGGCTGAAATAATTCAAAAACACGTTGCCAGTAGGTGATTCTGATTGTATTAACATCCATTTCACATAAGGGTCACAGCTCTGAGTTCAGTGAATTTGCTCTTGATTTATATGTCTATAAAGGACAGGAACAATCATAAGATACTCCCTGTGATACTCTGAAATCAATACAAAGAACCAAAGAACAAGGAAGGCTGCTAACAAGCTTTCAGGTCATGGACTGAGCGCTGCAGTCTACTTGTCAGCCATTGGTTGAAAGTGGAGCAAAAACCAGCTATAAATTAACTAAACATTAGATATCTGTTTGAAAGTGATTTTATTACATTTGTGAAATGAAGAAGGTCATTAGAACATCCAGATTTTCCCTTTGTTCCCTTGGGGCACTGAAATGCCTAACGCGTGATTTGCATTTGCTGCACCAAGCCAGCTTTCTACAGCTTTGAATTTTCAGGTGAAATTTGTTTCTTCTTATTATGCTTTCTGAATGTGTTTCCTTAAATTTCCATTTCTGTGAACTTGCTTTATTATTTCCACTAAACTGGACTTCCTTAAGCTGCAACAATTTTTTGTATAACCCAGGTTTCATTAGTTTATAAGGCAAACATACAGTGTTCCTACCCAAGTTAGAGCTATTCATATTACGGACTAGACCCTAATATGTCATTTGAAGAATAAGCTGAAGAACAGCCAGAAACATTGGGTTGTTTTACTGCATGTGTTTCAATAATAGCCCTGGGCTTGCTAGAGATTTCCTATGCTATTTTCCCTTGATGCTAGCGTGACACAATTTATAGCGCACTCTAAGAGTGCCAGCTCACACTCAAGTAAGTTCTGTTCTGGGGTTAAAAAGAAGGCAGGGATGGGACTCAATTTCTGCGCTACAAAGGTGAATAGGAATTATTCTAGTCCTAATCCTTGTCTTGAGTTTTTCTTAGTGACAAATGATGCAAGAGGCTTGCTTTCAAATATTCCTAAAGAATCCCTGCCCTCATTCCTTCATCTGAATGAGTGAAGGATTAGGTAGAGCTTCCATGGGCAATGCTGCTTAATTTGGCAGGTTTGGAGACTGGAGCTAAAGGAAATGCACAATCCACAAGTTCAACAAAAATCTCCTTTTGTAAGGTGGAAAATGCACATTCCCAAAAGTTTTGCATCTCCCAACTGCCTGAGAAGTGTTTTCCTTTATCTTTTAGGCACTGTGATTGTGACCTTCCCCCTGAGTTGGCAGTTCTCACTGAGTCAAATTCCATGAACCTTCTGAGCTTGTTTGACTTGAGGCTGCAGATATTCCGTATTGGACAGGATCCCAGTAATTTGCTGTGCTTTTCCTTCTGTGTTACTTATATACTTTAAAGGCAGCTACAGAAATTATATCATTTCTGTGACTGATGAAAAACCTCTTAAAATATAGGATCCTGGATAGCAGTAAATTTCCCTTAACCTAATTTGTAAGGACTTCTCTGATCAAATGCGGTGCTAGCATGTGAACTCAGTATTTCTGCCACTGCTTAAAGCTTAAACTCTTCTCTAAAGATGCAATTATTTACAGTTTTCTCCCTTTCAGCTTTATGGCTCCCAGAAAGCATGATTAAGGAAAAAAAAAATATGCTAAGCTGCAAATGCACGGCATCTCTCGAGGTGGTAGTGTAGGCGGTGAGAAGGGAGACGGGAAATAGCTTGAGACTTCTGTTGTTAAAGGAAGTAATTATTCAGATAAATTGTTTGTAACTGTAAAGAATAAATACTGTTTGAAAAGTGTGTCTACAAGTAATAGATAAGGATTGCAGGGATGACTTTTTGAAAGATTATACCACCTGTTAGGATTTTGGAATGGAAATCCTTATTTTTCTACTTGTTTCACTGAACTGCTGCGTTGAACTTTGTACTTAGGCAGGTCACTTTCTTCACTGTCTTACTAACTCAATAGACCTCAGTCTCCACTGGGCCTTCTAGGCATTACTTCAATACAGATATACAAATAATGATTCTGAGGCTGGAAAATCTCCTGGTCTATTTTAAATGGGTATTTGTTTTTAGTGAAGATATAGATTACTAAGATGTCCTATTATCGGAGTTGCAGCTGTGAAACAGGCAACTGGAAAGTAGAATTTGTTTTATTTGAAGAGAGAATTTAATCTGAAGATCTTGATTAGGCTTAATTTTAAAAACTTAGAACTGTTTCTTAACTCTTCTATTTTGGGGAAAATCCTGCTTCTTGTCTGTACTCAATTAGATTTATAAATAAATATTTCAAAGGCATTTTCTAGTAGTTGTAAAGAATACTTTTGCTTTGTTTCTTAATATATACTCTTTATGTGTATCCTTGCTCACTAAAACAATGCCTAGACTGAACAACCGATTAATGTTGTCAGCAGTGGGTCAATCGGTAAAAATGAATGGTTTTTCTGGAGGGTGAAGACATCTGCATGGCTGAAATGCTTCTGAGACGATTTCTTTCTAGCAGAACAATTTGTAAGTATGGCTGGTTGAAACTGCTCCATCAAAATTGTTTCTCAACAATAAATTAGTATGTAGACTAGAAACATGTTTTTCCTCCAGAAATGTTTCTTCTGGAAGATGTTGATTCTTCTCTTTTTAAAAAGTCACGGTGCACAAAGCCAAAATATTTCAGCCAAACTTGCTAAATGTTTTTCAGGGAAGATTATGTATAGCTAGATTTGCACAGGGAAGAAAAACCCCAAACCCTTGATCGGGGCCTAGTTGCCCTAAGCTTCCTTTATAGGTAAAGCTGACAGTGAAACTGATGCCCCAGAGGGAGACAGATCTTAGGGCCATCTAACTTTGTTCTGTCTCCCAGATCTTGCACAAATCTGAACTTGGTGACTCGCCCAAATCTGTGGCATGATAAGACGTTAACTAAGGTCTGTCTTTCTGTAAGGACTGAAGCATGTTGATAGGCAGGATAGGAATGCTTTATTGTCACTGCCTGTGCATTTGACGTTTCTGAGATTTCAGACCTAGAAGATTTAGTTTGCAACCAGACTGATGTGAACAATATGAAGAAGGGTAGAACGGTATTGAAAAAGTGTTTGGTTCGTTCAGTGGCTCTATTGTCTCCCCTCAAAATAGATATCTCATAAACTGGAAAGGAACGGGTTAGTAACAATTGAGAATTCTTCAAGAGGGAAATAAAATGTCCCAGTACTAATTAGTTGAAATTAAGATCATTCAAATATTTATATAGGGAAGGCAAGTATTCCGGGAACATGCTGGGATAAATCACATGGCTGGAATATTAATAGCAAGGCAATAAATCTGCACAGAAAGAATCAAGGTGAAAACGTAGGGGAGGGATTGTACTATTTATCAAAAGACAATTACACTAGCAGTTAAATACAGATGGTTAGTGAAGGAAGTGATAACAATGAAATTGTATGTGTTATGTTGACAGAGAAAATGTAAAGGGGAATTAAGATGGAACATTTACTGTGGGCCGCAAAATCAGGACAAAGTGGCTGAACCAAATACAGAAAAAGGTGAAGGAAACTTGGATCCATCCCCCTTGTTCTGTTACTTCCTTCCCTGAGTGCAAACTCGCGTGTGCGTACAGTTCAGCTGCAAGCCTGTGGTCAGGTAGGAGCTTTGGGCCATGTGCAGAAGGAATTTGAACCTGTGCTATCAATGAGCATAGACCCGAGAAGGCATCCACAGCTGGTCCCTATGCGGCCAGCATCTGGCAGATGAATCTCTTGGCCTGTGCGATTTGCAGGCAGCCTGACCGTTTTACTGCCCCAGGCTGCAGGTGTCCTGCATGGGTAGCACTGACACACGGAGCGAGGTTGGGAAGAATGCCTGCTGCTCCGTTCTGTCTTGGAAGACTGTACACTTGAATCTTAGATAGCTAAAGTGAGAGTTAAGTCCCGTAATCCAACAGTGACAGGTTTCAAAACTACTGTCTAACTGCTTAAGTTTTTGTCAATAAAGTTCTTTAAGCCCCTGAAGTTCTGGGGTACGTCCTGTGCTGCTCCTGTCTCAGCAGAATCACTCAAGTCTTCTGAGGACCTGCCTGCCTGGGCAGTCTGAGCATGTCCAGTAAGGGCCGAGGAATTGGTTCTCAGAAATCTCAGGATGAGCAGACAGGGGAGATGCCCCCCTTTTTTACAGTCAGTCAGTAGCTCTCCTGCTGTAGGCTGGATTTTATTAGTTATCAATTGAAGATGTACATATTTTTTGTAATATTACCTCATTTCTTACTCCAGGAATCAAAGTGACTAGCCTAGGTATTACTGCTTTAATTTAGTTTCTTGTCACTTTATTTTTCTTAGAATATTTCTTTGGCACTTTCTTTCTTAAAAAAAAGAGTGGAAGTGAAATTATTAAAAAGAGCTTGATATTTTGGTAATTTATTAATTGTTACATTGGTCTGTTTTTTGTGTGATGGATTGTTTCATTACTGTGCTCAGGTAAAGGGGGGAAAAGGCAGGACTGTTTTAGTTACTGCTCTTTAGCATACACTGCTTCAAAATCGGCATTAAAACATGCATTTTTTTTCTAGGTAATAATACTGCCACGTAATGGGAAAAGGGTTCAAACAATACAGAGCCTGGAAATGTCAAGTGTGGAAGAAATGAACTGGCACGCTATTTTAATTTTTCTTCTTTTTTATTAAGCTTTATAATGTTGCATAGCCACAAAGTATGCATAGCAGTTAAGGGTGAAAGCAAAGACAATGATCCACATAAGAACATAAAGCAGGCAACGTACAGTCCTTTTGCAGAAAGGTATCGCATTCCCCATAAGGAGGTCAGAAATGAGAACTCTCCTTTCTGGGTAGCCTCTCGCGTAAGAGCTTGGACCACTTTGGATCATGAGGGCTGTAAGCAGACTGTAAGTTACCTGCTCAGGTGATGGCGTGTGCTTTGGAGAACGCACAGTGCTGCAGTCCAGCATCTCCCCTCACAGCCCAACGAACATAGGGAAAAGATTGATTTTCCCTTGAAAACAGCAAGAGATCTTAGAAATCTCAGATACAAGGTTTCGTGTTGCAATGTGCAGTTATATGGGTTTTGAACACTTTCATAGCAGTAGCTGGTGATTTAAGCTTAGGATGCTTTCATTTTACTAAGCAAAATTAAATGTTGAGAGAACATCTCCACAGGGAAGGTCTGACTGCAGTTTATACAGATGTACTCTAGCTAGAACAGGAACTGACAGCACATACTTGGTGCGGACAAGAAGATCTGTAAATCCAAGTAAATACTCAGGCAGTCTGTGCTGAACTCCATATTGGTTCAGTTACAGTGCTCTTCGTAGCTCATCTAGCTTGTTTAAAGCTACTTTGGGTATTTCAGCATAAGCTGCTAGAACACCTTTCCTTCAGACTGGGTATTCGTTCAGGACACAGAGCATTATTTTCTCCTTTCTGTATGCCTCCCTCCAGCAAAGGCAAACATCTGTGTGATTGTAGTCATGTTTGGCAGCAGCATAGGCATACCCTCAGATCAAACTATTGGAGTACAGTTGCAGTATCTAGTCCTCCTCCCTTCATTCCAGTAAAATAAACATGATGTGACTTCATTCACACCAATTAATTTAGAGGTTTGTGGACTATGAGTAATGTAGCAGTACATGCAATTCACGTTGGCTTTTTCTAGTTCATTCTAAAAAAAGTTTGAAGCATCCTGCTGGAGACAGCCATGGCAAGGCCCTACCATGGAAACCCAGGCAGTGACCTCGGCTGCCCGTGTCAAGAATCCTGGGCAAATAGTTTAGGAAATGGGGAAGAACTAGTTTCGGGGAGGGTATTCCCCTGAATTTCTCTGCTATAGTGGTGTAAGAGCAGGGATGTAAGAACTTCCCTTATTAAGTTTTACTCATTCAGGCTCTGTGGTAGTTGGCATGCTTTGGACCACCTCTTCAGGGTCAAAAATGGATCCATTTTTTCTCTGGAAGGATAATGAGCCCATTGCCGCACCATGTGGCACATCCTCGGTTCATCTAAATTCTCATCGTGAATCTATTGCAGAAAATCTTGGCTCTGTTGAAGTCAATGGCAAAACTCTCACTGACTTCAGTGGGGGATCAGGATTTATTCCAGCGAGTTCAGTGGAAGCACAGTTTTTACCAACTGCAGATCTGGCTTCGTTGTTTGACACTTGTTCTCAGTTTGGTTTGGTTTAAAATTTTAAAGAAGGTTGTAAACCAGCCTCACCAGCCCCTGGAGCCCATGGAGCTTTTGGGTCTCAGCCCCATGTGGCAAGATGATAACGTGCACATAGAACTTGGTTTCTGTATAGAAACAAACTTCTACATGAAGGCAGTTACTGATTCTTTTTGTTTATATCATTACTCTGCAGTACAGCTGTTATCCATATTAAAGCATATTTTCTAACCTCCAATTTTTTCAAGAATAAAAATCCATCTTAATTAGTAGAACTATTGGCTGGATTGTTTTATATTTCTATAATATACTCTGTCTCCTTATTTTTTTCTGGATGCATCATATGCAAATAAGAACTTTGATTTCAAATAGAGGGCCAAGCCCTCTCCCTTTCAAGTTTATGAGCAGAAGTTATTTCAATTTGAGCAGGATGGGACGGATGGAGCATAAAAAAGCCACATCATCAGCTTAAAATACAAGTCCAATAAAAATGAAGTTGGAACGTTACCAGCTGTGTACTGATGAAAGTATATGAGATTTTAAGTAAGAGAAGCTGCTCAATATGGACTCACAAACACAACAAAACAAAGAATGAGCCAACGGAAAAACAAACCGAAAGGAAGAACTGGGAAGAAGCCTGGTGCAGACAGCAATCCCAAGCAGAGGTCATTTGAAAAGATAAGTGAAGGGATGTTTGAATGTCATGTACACATTGATCTACTCCATTATTCAGAATAAACTTTCCCTTTTTATCCTTAACCTAAAAAATGGGAAAACCAAACCAGAACAACAAACCCAGCAAGCAGAAAATCATGTACTGCCATAATTGATCAGGCCTGGGGTCCATAAAACCTAGTCGCTGGCATTGAGCAGTAGTAGCTAGCTGTTACTTTTCTTCTATACCCTTCACTTGTGTCCATAATATAGGGGTGGAAGGTAATAATTGGACCCTTAGTCATACAGGAGCAAGAATAGTCAAGGATACCCAGGAAAATTCCTTGGCAGAAGACCAGCTTCCTGCAGGAAGCCACTGCATGCAAATTTCCAGAGGGGTGTAATACATGCAGATACAGCGCGGATCAGCCTGCGGTAGGTGAGGCCGTGGCCTGGTGAGGACAGCGGGAGCACGGGAAGGGCTGTTAGGATTCTGCAAGGTTACAGAGTGAAGTGGTGAAAACAGCAAATGATCCCGATAATGCAACAGCTGAGTAAATATATAATATATACAATATCTGTACGGAATAAGCAGTATGGCATTTATCCTGGCCATATGGAAACAAATATAACTTGTTTTTTTCCATAAAGGCCACTCTCGATTATTTAATTATTTTAAAAAATCTTCTTCTATATCTTATTTATAGTATTCCTGTGGAAACAAATAACTTGTTTTTTTCCATAAAGGCCACTCTCGATTATTTAATTATTTTAAAAAATCTTCTCTATATCTTATTTATAGTATTCCTGAATGCTTTCAGGGTCTATATCTCCATTTGCAGATAATTAATATAAGATGGCTTTGCAGCAAGTAATTTCAGTATTAGCAAATATTATTTTAAAAAATCTTCTTCTATATCTTATTTATAGTATTCCTGAATGCTTTCAGGGTCTATATCTCCATTTGCAGATATTTAATATAAGATGGCTTTGCAGCAAGTAATTTCAGTATTAGCAAATAGTCCAAACAATTTTTCCCATGAAATGGCTACTTAGAGTGATTTATTTGATCAGATGAAGATCTCCGATTGTGGTTTGCCTATGGTGGTGGCACTTTTTCCATTTGGGTCCTTGCTTTCAGCGGGAACCCAAGACTCCTAACAAAACTCATGCCGAGGTGCCTGAAGTTTGCCTAGTCTGGCTCTGGTTTTCTTTGCCCACCAGTGTCCACGTGAATGCACAGACTGGAGCCGGGACCGCGCAGCCCGCGGGCCTCGACAGCAGGGCACTGCCCCAGCTCCCGGGGGGGGCTCCCAAGCCCCGCGGGGGGGGGGGGGGGTGTTTGTTTTTTGTGAAAAACAAACAACAATTTTCATTGATTT
>NW_008796044.1:13626476-13719391 GCF_000699145.1 Aptenodytes forsteri
TGCCTGGAGTTCCGCGTACGGGATGAAGCACATGGCAGCTCGTCTGCCGCCTCCTCCTCCTGCCCCGGCCATCGCCGCCGTCCAAAACTCCCGGGGCTCCCGCTGACACCGCTGCCGATCGCTGCCCGTGGCGTCCCCATCACCAGTCGACTCATCCCCGCCACGCCGGGGGTAGTTTGAGGGACGTGCCTTTCCCTTGCAGGCTTGCCACCTGCCCACCAAGCCCGTACCCCTGCCCCTCCGAGCAGTCCCGAAGTGGATCAGCGCCCTCTTATCATCGCTGGCCACGCGGGTAGCCCCAAAGTCCCTGAGGCGACCCGGGCACCGGCCGGGTGGGCAGGGGTGCGGGGTCCCGGCTGGGTGGGCAAAGGGTGGCGGGACCCCGCTGCATGGGCGGGAGTGCGGGGTCCCTGCTGGGTGGGGAGGCTCACGCTGCCGTCTGGTGTTTTGGGGAGCAAAAGGCAAGTTTGAATGAACTCCGCACACTTCATGCCGGTGAATGAAGTGCCTGCACAGAGTGCAGTGTCCATCTGCCTTATGTAAGTGTCTGCTGTGCTAATGAATAATGGAATAAAAATCCCGTGGCATCAAGATATGTTTAGTTCTAGTATCTCTCTCCTCTCTTGCTTTCTCCCTGTAAAGATCCAATTCTGAGGAATATAGAGGAGTACAGCCTTGTCATCCCCACCAGCACCGATGCAGAGGGCAGGTTCCTATCCCACTTGGTGTCTGGACCGCCAAAAGCACGCTTCAGGAGAGCTGCGGAGGACTTGCAACGTGAAGCAGCAAATGAGCAAATATTTTACAATGTCACTGTTTTTGGAAGAGAGTTTCACTTCAGGTTGCGGCCAAACTCCAGGCTTGTGGCCCCTGGAGCAACAGTTGAATGGCAGGAGGACTCTGACGAGACTCACATTGAACCTCTCTATGGGAATTGCCTCTATGTTGGGGATATCACTGATTTGCCAAATGCTTCAGTCGCTATCAGCAATTGCGATGGGCTGGTAAGTAACTTTTGTTATTATATCAAAGATAATTACATTAATTTCCTACAGTCTTTAAATATAAAATGTGTGGACTGTCAGAAACTCACACCTCATATGGTAACTGTGAATGCAAATTAACTAATGTTCCCTTGTGTGGGAATAGCTGCGCTGCACCAGGCACTTCTTTACAGGCAGTGGCACTAGAAGTTTGAGCACATGCTCTGTGGTAGCTACTCTGGAACAGAGCAGCTGAAGCCAGGATTTATGTTGATTTGTGGTAAAGTTACTTGAGGTGTCTGATGCTTTGAAACAGAGGATGAAATGGCATGTTCTCGGCATCCTCTTCCACTTTTCACTTCCAGTCTGCGAAGGGAAATTTTAGAAGAGTTAATCCCGAATAATGGGCTGGACTGCCCTGGAAACAAATGTGATAGGTAAAATATGGTTTTGCCCTGGAAAATTTTAATTTATTCAGAGTCTGTTTTCATGGATCTTTCACTCGGTGAGGTTCATTGCCTAATCAAGTGATTGATGGAAAGTCACAAAAGAGTTTGAGTTTTACAAGCAGAACAGCTCCCTGTGATACATTTTGCAAGGCCGTGTGTTTTAAAACTTGCTGCAGCTTTCTGTTCTGGAGTGCATGTTCAGCAGTCAAATTATAACTGTTTGTCCCTGACATCCTAAACTGTCATACTACCATTTGAACAGTAGTTACTGCACAGCAATTTGTTTAGTGAGAAAAGGGCTATATTTTTGATAATGAACAGTTTATCCAGCCAGTATTTTCTTGCTATACCCTTTAGAATTCATAGTTTTGAGATTACTTAATTTTAATGCATTCTGTTCTCTGCATAAAAAGCCAGTGTGAGTCAGTTGTATTTCTATTTATTTAATCATAGAAAGTTGTTCATTTGCTGTGCCAAGAAGATAACATGTATGGAAATAGTATGTTGGCTATCTGAGAATGGAAGGGAATCAAATATTTTTCCCCTTACTCTTTCCTTTCCTGTGGTTTCTCCTAGCCACATGCATTCCTGATTTGAGAAGCAGGTTTTAATGTTGCCATTGTTTGATGTGGGCAGTTGTCTGAGGGCAAGAGGAACACCAGGACTGAGCAAGAAGAACAATTCAGAAAGCAGAATATGAGCCTGCAGGCCTCCTCTGGTGGGGAAGCAGAAGTACTTTGCTCTCCCCATACCTAGCACAGATTATTTTGTGTAAGGCAAAATTTACTTGCTCTGGGCATTGCAGAACTGGGGTGGAGCCAAAGCTCTTCTTCCTTGTTCATCTGTGCTGAAAGGTGGAGGAAGATCCTGTTGATGGCTGCTGCTTGCCTTGTGCCGGCTCTTCTCATCGGCACAGGTGTTGACTGTAAGGGTGGTGGGGGAGCTTGTTCCTTCTTCCTCCCAGTGTTAGCCAGAGTGTGGACTCCTTATATTTGGAGAAGAGAGTTATTATAAAATATAACAGGAGTTAAAGCCAAAGTACGGATAAGACTCTAAAGGCCCAAGGCCTCATGTTGCATGTGTAAATGACAAAATGTTTATAAAATGCTGCTCTTTTCTCATTTGTAAGTAACTTCTCAAGTGCAAAGGAATGAAGCCAGGCCTCAATTCAATGGCACTCATAAATAGCTAGAATCCAGAAAGCTACCAAAAGTATTTTAGTTTTCAACCTGTATCCATAACCTGTGTGCCTGCCTCTTTCCAGCATCCTTGTTTTCATTAGAAGAAGCAGGAGAGTTGGTCTAGTGTGGGAGCTGCCATATTCTAATCTGGATGTCATGCTGGTTCTCGCATGGCACTACAACTTCTGTGATTCTGCTAATACATTTGGAAATGGCTTACTGTTTCCTCCAGCGCGTATCTACATTGTAAATGTTGCTGGGCAGAGACCATGTTCGTTTTTGCCCAGGTCACTGAAGCCTTCCCACAGGAAGCATTACCTCAATACTTTTAAGCATCTGGCCGTAATGATTTCCCTGAGATTGTGCAGTAAATCTGTTGTAGAACAACGAATTGAACTCCAATCCCTTGGGTACTATGTTCCATCTCTACCCATTCCCTCCATCTCAGTTTCTTTCTTTCTTGTGGGGCGAGAGTTTAAAACAGATATCAATAGAATTACACAAACTCCAAGAAATGATACTAGCGGTTCCCCAAAAGCCACTGGTCCATGGACAGCAGTAATGAGCAACTAACCCACTGAAGTTAATACTGCACTTAACTGTCTCTCGGTTTACCTTTTTATTTCCTGTGTTTGCAAGGAGTATTGAAGAGTCTCTGGAGCAGTGTATTGCTAGCAAAACATTTTTAGAGACCACTGGGCTGTGTGTTATTCTCAGGTTTATTGGTATTTCAGATGTGAATGAAGACATGGACAAGGCTATTTTCAACTGGTTTTCTATGTCCATTTTTTTCTTCACACCTAGTTTACTTCAGTGGAGAAATTCTGTAGTACCATGGATTTTCTTTCAGTTGCCTAACAATATACATGCCATGGCCAATGTTCCTAACATACCCCAAGTATTTCCACCTCCTTTTCTAGATTACTCTGGAGATAGGGATGGTGGAGCGCTCTGACAACTGAGTTGTCAACTGACAAGTGTTAGAGTTGTTTGTTATAAACTTGCTTCATTTAATTCCTAGTATTTTCTTGAAGTGCTGGCTTTTGAAGGTGGTTTGACATCTGTCTATGCTTTTGGTGGGCTTCCAGCTTTTGCATCCAGACATTAGGGCTGAAATAATATTTGAATTGAAGTTTCATAGTTTGATCTTCACATTGCAAACTTTTGTTGGCTGAATCTGGTTCAAGTCAGTGAATGCATCTGCCACCTTGCCAACTTCTGATGTTATTTCCTCTGAACATCCCCTTTGGTTTGCACTTTACTGCTAACTGTGTCTTATTTTCCAATTATTGTCTGAGAAGAGTCTGTCTGGTGGTGTTGGTATTGCCAAAATGAGAAGTTGTTGGAAGGGATTTACATGAAAATAGTAGATCTGTGAACAGATTTTTGAACTGTACTATAAATGATGAAGGTTTTTAATCTGCGATAATTCTAAAAAATGAAAAGGTATGGTGAATGCATATACAGAATTATCTGCTGCCCTGACTGAGGAGATACACAGTTAGTTTGGGTCCTCCCAGTTTTCTGTAACAGAAGTCAATGACAACATTAGTTTTATTGACCTAAAAATCAAATCAGAGACAGATGAAGAGAATTTCTGAAGTATGCAAGCTAGGTGTGTTTTCAGAGCCGAAGTGGGTCCTTACGAATCATTGGAAAGTTAAAGCTGATCAACAGCTTTTTTAACAGCTTTCTGAATTATGGATAGGATTTTTACCATATTAAAAAGTTTTGTGAAAGCTTTCCCGCCTAAGATAAAAACACTCTGGACAAGTTGGTATCATCTTGGTTGGCATGATAACATTCAAACTAATTTTCCACTGTGTGGGCAGAACCAACGTGGTCAGCTGTCCATGGCCTGCAGACTGTTGTGGAAGATACTGCACTTTGAGTACGTTCTTGGTCCTTGGCTAGATCCTTACTTGTGGATGCAGTTGGAGGATGAGGGAGCTGGCTGTCTTCTCCAAGGGTTAGTTGTGAAGGAGAAACGCTTGGAGGCTGTAAAAATGCCATAAAAAAATAAAGAGTTAGAATTATGGCAGTCCTTCTGTATCACTGCCTTAAGTATGGGAACTCCCTTTCTTCACCCCAGCAGATGAACCTGCCGTTGTAGAAGAACTCTTTATGCATCTGGATTTCTTATTTTGATAAGTATTTCTGCAATGCTTGAGGCTGATGTGCCAAAAATGTCTTCTTCAGGTTGACAGGATGGCAATGTTTGGTTGTGGAACTTTAGAGACATAAACTCTCTCCCAGTCTCCTCATAACATTTGTAGTCTGTGGGCTAGGATGTGTGCTTAAACACAAGCAGATACAGGAGGAACACAATACAAACACCACATCTGGTATAGATAATGAGCACATGATTAAATTAGGCTGCAGTGCAGAGTTAGACTTACTGACGGGATCCTAAAAGGCTGAGGATCACAGCTTCAGGTTGAATAATCAATAGGATCTAGCACCCGCTGAAGCGAATAGAGGAACATCAGTTTCAATAACACAACATGATGTCTTAGCTCTGCTTCGTTAGTATAATCCTCTTCCTTTTTTAAAAGTTAAAATATCAGCTGTCAAAAAATTTAACTATATTGTCATTAAAATGGGAAGTTACTAGAAGTGGACATACAGAAAGTAAGCTATTCAGGACATTTATGGTTGTATGTTTTCTTATGGATCTGTAAGCATTACATGTCTTGGGGTACCAAGCCATAGTCACCTTACTAGTATAATGGACATAAGTGTTTCTTCTTACGTGATGAAGTAGGCAGGGTTTGCTCTACAACTTTCAGTCTTTACTGTATGCTGTAATAACCCTCGCAAACCATTTGAGAGAAGCCTTTTGGCTGGCTGCTTGCCCGGATGCTATTTCTTCTAGAAATGCTTGGGAAGCCAGCAATGCTTTTTAGACTCATGCCCAATACTAATAGTAACTGTAGTACTGGGCTGACCTGGGTGGGTTTGTGGTGATACATTCACTTTACTAGCTAGTCATGAATCTTCAGGAATTGACTGGTGCTTTGACTACTATTAACGTAAGTGCACGTCTGTCAGTTGTCTCAAGACCTTGTTATATATTACTTGTATTATTAGTTTTTTCCTCACTGTTTTAAAATCAGATAATGGAATATTTTTATTTTCTGCAGTCTTTATTTTACAGGGAAGTATTCATATAATCTAATTTTAGGCACATCATGTAAATTGTAAATGTAGGAACCCAGGTTCCAGATTCAGTCAATAGTCTTTCCTGAGAGCAATTCCAACTACCTGGCATGTGAAATGCCCACCTTTCGCCTTCCTGGATGAATATCCCCCCTCTCCCTCCTGCCACGTTCCCTGCATTCCTGAAGACATTTAAACACCTTGTGAAATCTATCCTTGTTTAGTATAATCCTGCTTCACTTTGAGCTTGAGCTTGAGCTCTTTGAAGTCAGTGAGTTTTAAGGTTATATTCTTAAATACCTTCCTGACAGAGGTGCTTTCTTGGAACTGCCCACAGAGCTGAAGTTGAATCTAACACACCTTAGGTGGATCATGTAATTTACTTGGATAAGAGGGTGAAGGATCTGCTCACAATAAATACACCAGGAGAAGATAAACATGCTTATATAACTGTGTTATTTTTCCTTTTAGACCTCCATCTCCTGCCTTCGTATGGATTTACAATTTAGTTTCTGTTTTATCTGTTTTTTGGATTACGCTGGTTTGTGATGTAGCAAAAAAGCAGAACTCAAGGTAGCACAATATTGTCTTCAAAGTCTGGTCAGGTCGAGTGCCTGACAGTTAAAACAGATGCCTGCTACAAATAATTCCAGTAATTCTTTTTTGTATTCTAAGTTCTTAGCATTTACATTATGATCAGGTTGCATCCATTTTTAGTGGATTAACATTTGGCATATATAATCTCTTCATTTGGGAGCATTTTCTCTTTAAATTAAAACAAAATCAAACCAAAGTTGCCATCTGTTTTTTGTGTAATGGCAAAAACCACTGTGGGCTTTTTTCTTTTTGGACAAGTAGAACTATAATACAGTAGCAGGAGAAATGCAAATAATTCCTTTGACAGTATAGAACAAAATCTAAAAGTCATTCTCTTTAAGAAAACAGCAGCCCTTCCTCTGCAGATGATTAGAGTGGGATCTCCATTAGCCCACATGGTCTTTTGAATTCAGCTGGGGTCTCTACATGTTTAAGCCAAGCATGTGTGTAAATTTTAGCACAATCAGAGCCTGACTGCACATCCACATCCACACACATGCTATAAAAGACTTGCATTGCCTGACAGAAAGCAGTGGAGCTATTTTGATGCCTAACACTCGAGCATATCCATATACTTTCACAGGACAGAGACTTTGCTTCATAACCCATTCTCTGGGTTTCTACTGTCCCTGGCCAACACTAGCCTTGTAGTACACAGCCCCTTCTGCTGTGTAAATTGCAGAGACTTTCCCTTGTAAATGTTATAGTCTGAAACACAGAGAGTGTAAACACTATGATTCAGCCTCTAACTGGAGTAAATTATCCTCATTTTGCTGTCCTTAAAAGAGACTCTGTCATCAGTAAGCACTATTTTTTTCTTTGCATCTTCTGTGCATGGATCATCTCACCTACATTTTATCTGAGAGCAGAGTAAGTAATTTCCTACATCATACAGGTGGACACCATCTGGACAGAATATCCGCAGGCAATCAAAACCGGTATCTTTGTGGTATGTTGTAGGCCTTTGGATAAAAGATAGGTATTTCCTTATGTCCTATTTGACCTTGTGTTGCATTGTCCTCATTGTGGTAGTATCTCAGCTGTACTATTCTCTTCGACCACACAAGAACTAGTTTTCCAACCAGAATATTAAACCATGTACGTCCAAGAAAATGTGCCTAATGGCTCCTTCTACTTTCCATCTTGAAAGATCCAAATATAGTAACTAATTTTGATAAGGTCATAATTACTTTCTGGGGTAAGCAGAACATCTATTTTGAGAAGTCTGTCCCTCTTCGGCTTCCAAAGGTGTGTCCCTTGAAAAATGCTATTAGCTTACTTAGCTACCAGCTCAGTGCTTCCTCATGGTGCGGCAAGGTGTTCCAGTATTCTCTGAGAATTTAACAGTACAGACTCCTGCAAATGGCAAGACATTCCCACATTTTGAGTTAATTGCATGTTTACCTTTTGCTACAGAAGGCTGGAAAATATTTTTTTGGATCAACCAGAATTCCAGCTGTTGCATGGAGCAGGACCTTTTCTCCACAGATCACACTAGTATTTTATTCGACCTACTTCTGAGCACTTTTTATTAATGGTGACTGTTGCTTTGTAAGCAGGTCATGCCATTACTTAATTGCACACTAGGACATTTCTCATACTGGGCCTGATTAAAACAGAGAATCAGGGAGCAGGTCTTCAGTTTCTTGTAGGGGGTTGCACAACCTTGCATTTGCTTCCCGCGAATAGCTCTGATGTGCACACCCTCTTTTTCAAATCACCTTCTCCCTTTATTGCTCTCCTCCTTCCAAAGTTTCAGTAAGTTCTTTAACACATCACATCTGGTTTCTTTAGCCTCTTTATCTGTGTGTGTTTTAAATTCATCTTTGTTTGCAGAGTCTTGACACAGCGGGTTCCCAGTTTTAATAGTCTGCAAAATGAAAGGCCCACATTTCACACGCTGTTTTCAGCACCGTTCTATTAAACTGTAACATTGAAGAGAAGAGTGTCCTCTTCAAGTGCTGAAGAGCACGTTGCTTCCTCATATCTAAATCACAGTCTCTGCTATAGATCTTCTGAGTTATTCCCAGGTCTCAAAACATCTGGTATTTTTCTCAAATCTGGAGTTCCTGGAGTCATAAGTGTGAATCTCAGCATCAATTTTTTAACGTTTTCTTCTAAGTAACTGTTTTCTGTTTAAAGTAAGTGTTTTTAAGTAAGAGTTTCCCTCAAGGAAAAGACAGAGAAACCTCAGTTGTGTTTTTCAAAGTCTCAAAAATCACCAGGCTGGTGAAAATCATCCCAAGTATGTTGTTTTGAAGGTACCATTTTACAGTACAGATGAGTCTCTCTTAACACCTCATTGCTACTGAGAGGGGTAATCCTGTTCCCCTGGCTGCTCCCCCTGCTGTGCTCCCATTCCTCCCCTGCTCCCGCACCCTGCTCGTCTTACTCCACCATACGTTAACTCAGTGGGTGTGTGGCCAAACCAGAGAGTTGCTGCCTGCCAGTGCAGGTGCTTGAACTGGTTCTCTGTGGGGTGAGATGGACATTTGTATAGACAAAGGGATGAATGTGGAAACGCCCTCAGCTGGGCTCGAGGAGAGAAGTGGGATTGCTCCTTCAGTAACAGATAGAGTCAAGCTGTATTGGAAAACCACATCCTTATTCTCATGATTTTGAAATGGGTCTATTTAAGGGAGTCTGATTTGTGCCTTTGAGCATCAGAAGTTGGAACTGCAGCTTTGGACAAACAAATTGTTCTGCTCTGCGGATGATGGCTTTCCGCTTTGTAGCTCTGCTTGATTTTTTTTTGTACTTTGCAATAAAATTCCACCTCCATTGGAGGGGAGTGTTATGGGATCAGAGAAAGGAATGGAGTTTGCTGCGTGGGGAGAAGAGTCATTCTGATGGGGGAAGGAAGGGTGGGAGAAGCAGTCGGAAGGGAAAGGCAAGTTGCTGAATGGTAAAAACAAAGCAAGAGACGGGGATCTCTCCTGTCTGACATGTACTTCTGAGAGAGTTTGTCCACTGGCATGTGTTACGTGGGCTTGCTGCCCCTCAAGTGGGGGAGATTCAGTCACTGAATGTGGTAACTTCGGTATCATTTTAGCCCCTCTGGTGCCACAGGGAGAACCTGCCCTGACCACAAATTTATATACTTGCCTTTTTTTTTCTTTCTTAATGTCCCTTGTAGAACAGTATCTACTAATGTGTTTGTTTTCCAAAATTTTGCCTTGCTAAAACTGAAGTCCCATTTGTACAACTCGCTGTTACTCTTTGGTCTTGGTATCCTAAGCGTGTTATAGTTTATCAGCGTTCCCTTCAGGTTTATATTCTTTCTTGTTCCTTTTATATTGGTTTATGTCAAATTTAATGTTTTGCCTCTTTATTGCTTCACTCATGACCTTTATCTTCAAAATAAATAAACACAATTAATTCTTCACTTGTGCAGCTCTCCATGGAGAATGCAGAGGTTGAAATTGCCCAGGGTCCGTGGTACTTTCTGACTCTTACACCTGCAAAGTAGAATATGATCATTTTTCTTTTGATGTGGTGAACTATAAATAAAGCTACTTTAACTTCCGTCCTACTGTCATTCCCTTTAACTTTTCCTGTAGTTGCCACCTCTGTGTTTGAATTTCATTACATGGTCAGACCACTTTTTCCCAACATTTAACCTCGAGCCCAGTGGACCTCAGGGGACAGATTACAATTCATTTTCTACTGAAATTAAGCATAAAACCTACTAATCCTGTAATGGGGAAGAGTCAGTGAACATCATTGGTATCTTTGTGGATAAGAAGAGCTCCTTCTATCTGTGACTAGATAAAGCTAATTTAATGCATTTAAGTTACTTCTCTTCACTGGGCGTATTGACTACGGGTAGTGGCTGTTATTGCACTTTAATGAAGGTGAACTATTTCGACAAGATTTTTGAAGCAAGAAGACTAGAAGGATGTACCTGGTCAACATTTAAACAGGTCTTTAAAAGACATAAAAGCAAAATATCTTTCTGAGGTTTTAGGATGGCACAGTGCCGCATCTTGATGTAGGCCCTGAGTCTGTAAGCCCTTATTAATGTGTTTTCTGGTTTACTTCTCTCTGGTGCGGAGAAGAAACTGCATGGCTAACTAGCAGGCTGGCCAGCAGCTCTTCCTGACCTCTTTTCTTTTACCCCATCACTTGCAGTACTTACAAGAAGCAGTCCATGAAATGGCAGGAGTGATTAAATTTTGTATCCAATACAGCATGTTTCTACAGGAGCCCTGAGCGTAGATCTCTCAGCCTGCTGTTGTGCCTGCTTCCCTCTGCTGCTGGGTAGTCCCTTTTACATGCCTGCCTCCTCCCTCTGTGCCCTGCAGGCTGCTGGGCTGCAGCAGCAGCTTCCAGCATGTCCGGTGGGCATGTATTAGCCATCTCAGGCAAACTCATCCAAAGGCACCTTCACACCCAGAAGGACAGGGACTGCAGATTCCGTGCTACTCTTGCACAATTTGGCCTGTAGGAGGAGTTTCTTTTTCAAGTTGTGCTTCTGAACATGTGCTTTTTGGTATGTTATAATGAACGTTGTATTCAGTATAGGATGGAGAAAGTCAAAATAATATGGCAAGTCCAACAGGAAGGAAAAGGCTTATTTTCTTGGGAGTAAAAATACTTCAAGAGCTAAACATAGTAATAAACCATTTAAATTTTAATACAAATACAGTAAAATGATAGCATTTAGAAGGGAAGAGGGTAAAGCACAGATTTTACTCCAAAGACTTGCTAATTTTGCTGATATTTCCCCCACATGCGGAAGACAGAACTAACATCCAGTACCTGCTCTAAGTAGATTCATCTTGCATGTTCTCCCATTTTTAAGTGTGTGGCTCCCAAGGCTGGTACAAGGGCCAGTGTCCATGGCCATTGCATCATTTGAAGGGGAGACCTGTTTGCAGGACAGAGCCTGTAGTTTGGAAGTGGAAAAAGAGCCTGCAGAAAATGCAGAGATTAACTAAGGATAGGTGGCAGCACAGGCTGTGGTTACTGTTTTAATAGTGGTTTTATTTGTTTTAAATCATGGCTTTTGGGTAAATCATGTTCATCCAACTCATATGCAGAAGAATATACTTCTTGATTGTTTAGAGTGTTAAAATTGCTAGGCTTATTTCTTTCCCCAAGCAGAGGAGCTGTGGAAGGAATGTGAGAGATGTTGTTTGGAAGGCATTCTGCAAACCATAATGTATTTAAAAAACAGTCTTTGAGAAATAAATCACTACCTGATGATGAAGACAGCTGAGCTGGGCCAAGAGTCTTTCACGTGCCAACGCTCTCTCACGTGACAGGAGTTATATTGGAAGCTGGCAGGCTTTGAAGCTTGCAAGGCTGAAAATGTCTAAAAATTTTCATATACTTAAACAAAGTAAGTAATAGCTAGATAAAAATATGGCTTTGAAACTTTTCAAAACACCTCTCTGTAGAACAGTGTGAACCTACCTAAGGTCACAATCTCTTACCTCTTGGGAACAAAAAAAACCCCAAAACCCAGAAGCACAAATTTTACACCACCTCAGTTCAATACCAATGAAGAGCTTAGGGATGAAGAAGTTTTAGGGATGAATTTGGATTGATTTCAGATTTGTAGCAAAGCTTGAAATCAGAGTTTCCTAATAGTTTTAGGTTTCATTGTGAAAATGGCAGACCCACCATTCATCAGTAAATGAAAATATTTAATCCCCAAATAAATGCTAGAGGTGTCTGTCAATATTACGTTTGTTTGCAAAGTTATGGCACATTAAGGCTGACATAAGCAGTAAGTGTAAAAATGTGATTAATCAAAGGATGATTTACCACTTTGAAAGAGGAATATGAAGATCAGTCTGGATAAGTAATAGACGAGCAAAGAAAGACAAGACAATTTACAAGATGTTTCAAATTCATTTAAACTCCTCAGTAGGAAAGAGTAATGAATTTACTATGAAAATAGAGTTTTTAGTTCACTGCAGTTAAATTAAAGCCAACAATAGTCATATGCATCTTATAAAATGGAATAAAAATGCTGAACCTATGAAAATATAGAACAATCTTGCATTTATCTAAACAGAGGATCACACAGAAAAAATAGATCTATGTCAATTTTTATGTCATGGTCCAGCATCATTTTGCATAAAGGCCTGGGAGGTCCCATGGCAAGTAGCTGATCTTTGGGTTTGTTCCAAAGCTGTTGAAGTGAGTGTGTTTAGTTTCACTGGCTTCATTTGGCTTTGTATGGGCAGGTTGATTAGCAGAGAATTTGGGACAAAAAGCAGGCCATGGAGTATTCCACATCATAACCTTGTCTTTCACCTTGTTCTCTGTCCCCTGGTGCGGTGGTGGTGGTGAGGGAGGTGAGTACGAGAGGCTCAAGTGCAGCTTTTCCCACCACTGTTTATATCCCATATGCTGGATGGAACAGGACAGAACTGCATGCTTCTAAAACTGAAATAGCTCTGCTAAACCTTCTTCCCCTTCTGCCTCACACCACATCCCTGCCACACAAGAGGTGATGCATTAAGCGAGGGGGAGGGATCAGGAGAAACCCTCCTCTGGTCCATGCCAGGAGGATGAGGCAATTCCAGCTGCCTTGAATTTGCAGGCTCATTCTGACAACTCTTCTGTCTCTTTCTTCCTATGAAGATGGGGCCAGAAAGGAGAAAGATTTTCCTGCTTACTGAGGTTGCCCCTCTGCTTCTGCACTGCTGGAGGTGTGATGGTGGGAAGAGCTTTCTCTGCCTGAGATTATTAGCTCTAACCTCAATAAAACTAGCATCACTTGCAAAAAAACCCCAAAAATGCCAGATCCAACCCCCCCAACCAAAAAACCCAAAGTCATGAGAGAGAGCAACGTGAGAAAAACTCTAATTGCACGTGTTCAACAGACTTTTGTGATAATTCAGCAACAGCTAATTGAAACTCCTGGATTGTAAATATGCTTTCAGCCAAACCGGAGTTTACTTTCTCTGATGCAATCTTCTAACCTCATAAAACTAGCATCACTTGCAAAAAAACCCCAAAAATGCCAGATCCAACCCCCCAACCAAAAAACCCAAAGTCATGAGAGAGAGCAACGTGAGAAAAACTCTAATTGCACATGTGTTCAACAGACTTTTGTGATAATTCAGCAACAGCTAATTGAAACTCCTGGATTGTAAATATGCTTTCAGCCAAACCGGAGTTTACTTTCTCTGATGCAATCTCCTTTCAACTCCTTGTTGCCCTCTGAGATTCTGGTGGTCAGGATTCCAACAATCTGTCAGTAGATGGGAAAATTAGAAGTTGGGTCTATTCAATTATAATGAGCCAAACCTCTGCTAATCTGCATCACCATGTCTCCATGGATTTCTGGGAGCTCTGTCACTTTGCATTAGCTGAGGACCTGGCCTTATGTAATTAAATGTTTTCACACTCTTCTGGTGACATGCCCTCCTCCGACAGTCTGGATTGCAGGCTACCATGGTGTGCAAAGAGATACGCTTGTTCTTGGGAGGCAGCAGGACATACAAGATCTGTGAATGCGTACGCGCTATTAACATGAGATTTTGTTAAGTAATATATTCAGATTTGTTTTCATACTTGGAAATAGCGAAATGCATTGGAAGAGGAGACCAGGGATCCCGGTGTCTTGGAAGGTTCTCAGAGTCCTTGGTCGCGAATGGGCAGATGGGTTAAAGACACAGCTGTGAGCGCTGTTGGTTCTCATGCAAAAGCCTGGGCTCACTGAAGGCCTCCTGGCTTCCTGTCTCTGAATTACCATTCTGACGTAATTTTTGTGACATTTTCATGTTATCATGCAAGCCTGTAGAAATCATGACACCACTGGCAAAACTATTGAATAAATACGATATTAGTAATGTGAAATTCATCTGTGATGAATATACTTAGGTCTTTGAAGGGTTTAGCTGCTTCTGGCAATTTTGTGTTCCTTTGGGGTGGTTGAAAGAGGTGTTTGCTTTGACTTGTGGATTTAAGAAATGTTTGTGCCTAGGTAACATTTTTATAGTGCACTTCCAGAATGAACTCTGTGCAGTCTTTAACCCAAGGATATAATTTTGGAATATTGAATCACTGCTTGCAAGTCCTACAGTATGTTCTAGCTATCCCACTGTGGGAAACTGTTGGTTTTTTCTCTTTTAGTTTTATATTTGTTTATATTAAGACCACTTTTCACTGACGTCGGAGACCTATCAGGTCAAATTTAATCCTCTATATATCTTTTCTGCGACACTGAGTCCATTGCTTTGACTTAATACAATGTCGACATTTGCAAGGAGTCTACTAAATCCTGAAGTTTAAATTTTATTTTGTTATTAGGACTTCACATTCTTAACTAAAAAAGGCAGAGTCACAGGCAGATCCTCATATATAGAGGCTGCTTAGTGACTGCTATATGCTATTGGTGACAAATCGTGAGGTGCTTTTAAGTATCCTTTGAAAGAACGATGAAGATAGACTGACCTCTGTCTCCTCTGAGGAAGTTCTGATCTTTCGTAGGCTGCTTTATGGAGGAGTTGTTAGCACTCAGAGGGCAACTGAATGTGGATTAGAAAGTGCTGGAACATTTTACCAAGCTGGAAACTCAGAGAAGTTTTGAAATTGCAATGAGATGCTTCAGTGGAGTTGTACTTTTGACTACTTCTGATGAGTAGAAGTGACATTACAGCTTCACTGTGATGCTGCGGTGTCAGGAGGAAGCAGAACACAGTGGCAGAAACACACATTGAGCGTCTTGTCATAAAGCTGCCCATTTAGCTCTGTGCTACCTTGCCAGCCTTTTGTCCAGCCTTTTGAAAAAGCACTAAACAAAGTTGTGTTAAACTTCATCTTTTGGTGAACCACCTAGTGAATATTGCTGGTGGCGTTCTGTCATACTGATCAAAAAAATACCCATCACCACTGGCATTGGCCATAGGAGGAGTGCAGGTTGCCTGAAGTTTGATGTGGAGAGTCCTGTTGCTATTCAGTAGCTGGTCTCCATAAGCTTCTTTAGCATCCATGCAAATTGGCCCTGTCCATGTTTACCAGCTTTGTAAAGTGGGGGCAGTGGGGGCAAAGCAGAGAGACAAAAGTGGGCAGGCAGCTACCTTTGCTCCAAACCCTTCAGGTATTGATTATAGCTCAAATATCACTAAGAACCTGGCTTAGTCCCTAATAAAGAGATTTTTTTTTTCTTCCTGGACTACTTTATCTGCTGCATTTGGCCACAGCATCAGAGGACAGCTACAGAGAACAATATGGTTGATTCTGGGAACAGACTTATTCTGTGAAGAGCACTGCACAGGTAATCCAATATACTATTTACAATTTTTGGTGTTTCTTGAAACATGAAAGCACTAGGCAGTGCCAGAGACCAGCACGGTGCACTGGCTAGATTAGCCCTAATACTTGTGTTTTCTAGTCTGTGTGGAGGCAGCTTTCTCCTTGTGATGATGTCCTCCCTGAAGCTGGTTCTAGGTGATAGTCGAGCCTGTAGGTTCTCACTCCTCGCCTTCACAGAGCCAGGGACCTTGTCAGCATCGCTCCTTTGCTGAGGAATGTAGAGCAAATGGCCATCTTTGGAATTGCTGCCAAGAAGTGGTTAATGCGCTCCACCACAGTTTACGGGTTTGAATTCCAAAGCTACACAGATTGTTTGAAAGTCTACCTCCCCACAGGCTGCTGCTGGGCTGGTGCACGGTACCGCTCTCCTTTTCATGAGCTGGAAATACTTCCTTCACTGGAGAAAAATGCACCGTGGTTGCTGCGGAGGAGCGTAGTGTTCAGAGCAGCGCGATGACTGTCTCTGTGTGTGATTTTGGGGAGAGGAAGGGATGGGTCAGAGAAAAGGCCAAAGGAAAGAGCAGTTAGAGACATCTGATCAGTGTCAGCAGGGCAAGATGCTGAGCCCTGGCACTGGAGTGCTGAGGTGATGAGTATAGCTTACGAGTAGCCCATGCAGCAAGAATGAGCAGAAAACACTGTATTTCTTGGCTATTCACAAGAAAACCATTGTTCAGTGAATATTCTCCTTTAACAAGTACCTCCAGAAGGAAGAATGAGGCACGAAGTGATGTCCCCATTTATCCTCAGTGCTAGTCCGCAGGGCAGGGCTGGAATACTGACTCCATTTGAGAGCAAACTGAACTTCTTGCATCTTGCAAATGAGTACATGTGACGATATAAGGTGAGTCTGGGCTGCCCAGAGGCACTGGGCAGATGGGAGCAGGGAGCTGGAGCCACGTGCGCACATCACCAACGCGTCCCGTGTGCTGCAGGACAGTCTCCTCCAGAGCTGCTGTGACTGATTCCATGGGAAGGGTTCACAGCTCCAGCCCAGAGGGACTGAAGCACCTCTCATCCTCATCCTGAATTTTCTTCCTTCTCTATTAACATTCTGCCAAAGCTGTTTGCAAGGAAAGTTGTCTCCCAGCCTGCTGTGCTGCCAGGCTGGACTAGTGTGAAATAAAAAAAACCCATCCAAACCAACAGCACAGGTTTGGTCCTTTTGTTTGGGCTTTTGGGAATTGAAAAAAATATTCTGTGGCTCTGCCGCTGAGTCAATGCTGGTGGGATGTGATTTCTGAATGTGATTTCTGTGGTCAAACTTTGCAAAAAGCTTTGATGTTTAATGTGCTCGTCAATTAAAGCATGCTGTTATGTAAGAAATGATGCAGTGGCTTTGTGCGGCTTGGTTGGTATTGCCAAAATGGGTCAAAAGTATCAGAAGAAGGTTTAATATCCCTGTTTACATAGTACCATTTTGCTTGCTTTGTGGTTCATTAATTTCTGCAGTGACTAGGGCATAGTCTAAGAGCAGAAAGCCTCCTCTCTCTCTGTATGATAAAAATAGCTGGTGCTCTCTCCTGCTAATTTGATTAAAGTGGTTATGGAAATTCAGCTGTGTACAGTACTGACTGCCCCACTGAACAGAGCCTTCTTCAGTCGGGCATTGACTGTCTTAATGCCACTTGGTCAGGTTTGGATGTTGTCTGGCCAAATAGCCTTAATGGGTTAATCACGTTGGTGAAGTTTTCTTCAGAGCACCCCAATGGATAAGCTGTATTGGCACAACTAAGGTGCTGCCAGAGAAATAACAAGTGTCTGGGGGCAGGAGCTTTTAAATACAGTTGTATTGCCAAATCTATCTTCCCACAGGGTGAACCGTCACATACTTGCACAATGTAGGAACCACAGGAATAGCTTTGGGAAGACGTAACCTTTTGCTGTCCTAATCATGGGAAGGTTTTTCACGGAGAAGCAGTGCATACATTTAGATTCTGACACTTTAATCAAACTGGTAAAAAAGAACTGTCCAACTGGTTTTATGAGATGTTCAATAATGAGATTTACTTTAAAGCGAGTAAAAACCTTAGGAAGGTTTTAAGATTGTACTTTAAAGTGTAAGCTTGGTGTATCTATTCTTTTTCTAAGGGTGTTTTATTTGATTCTGGTACTAATTCAGGAGTTGGTCCAAAGCCTATTAACGTAAATGAAAAGAGTTTATTGACTTTGATGGGATTTGGATCATGCTGCACTAATTAAATAGTAAAGTATCCATTAACAGTGAAGAAAACAGAAGGGAGGAGAGCCAAAGACTGTTGTGATGAACCCTGTGAAGTTGAGTGAACTGCAGCCAAAGTCTCAATATCTTTACAGATGAGCTTTTCCATATTTCTCTGCCTCAGTCCTTTTGAAATAGATACAACTGTGGATTTTTAAGAGCACTAAATTTATAAAGATCCTTACATTTGTCCTGCCTATTTACAAGTTTCCATAGACACATTTATTCAATGAAGGTAATAATAAGAAAAAAATGGGAAGTGAGGTGTGACACAAGAAAAAGATAGGCTTTAAACAATATTGAAGTCAGGTGCTAATGATTTACACTTACTTTGCTTGAATATTCTTGTAAGGTTTTTAAGGAACACAGAGTTTCTAGGTTCAAAAGAAAAGAGAAACAATTTTTCAGTGCTACTAATGCTGTAAGTAGAAGGTAAGGGGAAAAGTTCATATATTACACATCTGGAAGGTCTACATAAAAAGTGGGTTACATTTTAAAAAAAAAAAATTAAAAAAGGCTATTATGGAACTAGCCACAGAATCAATCATGTACAGACAGATTAAAAATACAGTAATAAATGAATTTATATGCACTGCTGGATGGCTGCAAAAATGATCTGGCATTTAAAACTCAGAAATGCTGTTCCTCGTTCCTTTTGCTGTGACCCATTTTGCCTGGGTGGCAGCAGTAGCCCTTGAATTCAGTAGCCTACAGCACTCTTGAGACACTGAGGTCAGCACTCCAGCAAAAAGCATTTAGGGGGTTTCCTTACGACAGTGGGATGCTTGGAAAAAACCCCACAGGTTAAGTTGGATGTGTTGGAATGCAACTGTAACCATGTAAGCTGAAGTTCTGAGGAGGCTAGGTGCCCATCTGTGTTTGGATGTCAGTTCTCCTTAGGCGTCTTTGAAAATACAACCCTAAATGAGAAATTTTCTAAAAACATCTTTCTGGCATTGTTTGCCTGCTGATGCATTTACGGTGAAGGGTAGTGCTCTCATGCCAGTTCACAAGGTTATTTCCATTTCAGATGTTTGTCTTCAGACTTGCTAGTGTCTACTGAACATCCTCTTTCTTAAACTTAGTTAGCAAAAAAGAGGTTTTCCCCACCTTTGCTGCTCAGGTATTCATGAAGAAATACTGTCTGCGATTTGTTTTAAATTTTTATTAAAGTTATCAAGAAAAAATTTTGATGGTGACACCATGATACCATGATGCCATCTTCTGTGTTTGTAAGCATACCTATGCCTTCTATTTGCAAAAATCACGAAGGTCGCATCAACTGCAGATTGGAGATATTTAAGTTGAATTGTAGATTTGTAGATTTGTCACTTCTGTGACAGCCAAAAATCCAAAACAAATAAATGCCTTAGTAAAATGAAATCCGTAGAATACTCAAAATAAGAAAGGATGAAGGAATCATTCTCAGGCTTAACAACTCAAACTTTCTTCTGTGCTTCCAGAAATGAAGTGGCTGAAGTAGAACCCCACCTCTCCTTTTTTTAAAATCTTTCCTTTCAGATCCAGTGGTTACTTAATAGAAGGTTTCCAGAAAGAGTCTTCTGGCTATATGTTTTATGTGAGAAAGATTAATTGGAAAGAATTTTTTTCTTTTGAGGAAATGGGTGTGAAGGAATTGCGTGTGTGTCTTAACATCAGGCTTTTAATGGAGCCTGCAGACTGAAACTGTTGTTTGGGGAATTTAAAATTGTTCTTGTGCTTGTTGAGAGGGCAGGGGAATGAGGCAGAAGAGATTGTCATTGAAGGATGCCACTGCACAGCGATACCCCAGAAGGGCAGGCGTCAGCTTGCAACAGTGACAGGTTATAAAAGGGGGTTTATAAAGCAACTAAGAGCCGCTTGACTGTTCAAGGATGCAATTCTGCACATTTCTGATCAATTCTAATCCCATATTGGTTCTGTTGGCCAATGTGGGTATACAGATAAGTAAGGTTACAGAAGAGTTACAGGATTAACTCTTCAAAGAACATGACCGTCCATTAAAGTGATTTCATTAATTATAAAAGGAAAATTAGATGGAGACTCCAGCACATGGGAATATAGAGATGGATTTGCTGTATATGGACTGCAAAAGAAAGTCTTTCCATGTAAAATTACTTTTTGTTCTGAGGCGAGGGAAACAATACAAAATATACTGTAAATGCTTTCATCACATTTAGTGTCATTGTTTCTAAATTAAAATATTTCTGTCTGAGAACAAATGACAAACTAGTTTTTCCCCACCCAAAACCTAATTTGGCAACTGTTGGTCCAAGTTTTTTTTTTCTTTTTTTAATGTAAAATGTTGCCTTATGTTCCAGGCAATACGGCGTGTGTTTCCATAGCAACCTCTTCTCGTGTCTTGAACTTGTCAGCATCAACATATGACATTTTAAACTATAAAGCATTTACACATACTGCTGCCTCTTTGGACCTGAGTGAGATTTGCCAAAAACTGGGTTCTTGCAGATAGTTGAAGTTAGGGAGAGGTGATGGAGTCAGATGTTCTTCATACCTCCTGCTTGTTTACAAAGAATATAAGAAGTCCTGTTTCACTGAACTCAAAATAAATCAAGGAACGGGACACGGATTCCTGCTCCCAGCTCAAAGGCTGGTTCACCCAACAACTAACTCGAAGTCTAGTTTTTTTCCTAGGGCTCTTTGTCTGTGGGTTCTGCGTCTGATTCTCTGCACTGTGTGTTTTTGGGTTGTCTCCCTGACTTTTCTCAGGTGCACCTGCTTCTCAGGCTGTACCATGTTCAGTGGAGTTCTTCCTGACCGTGGACGCACATAGGCTTTGGACAGTGATGTACACTAGATCTCTCTCTGCTGCTGTGTTGCTTTGTATTTTAAACTCAGTGAATGGTGAGCCCTTTTCAGGTTAAGTGTAGTCTAATCCAACTGACAATGTATTTGCAAAACATTTATGAAATAAAAGAAGTGAGGAAAGGGAATGGAAAAGACCTAATCGGCTGGGAGGGAATAGAAGGGACGGTATTCCAGTGAGCAGTAAAGAGGAATTAGTTTGACTGGCCAGGCATAATTGTAAAACTTCCTCCTGTAGGTAGGAGGGAGGACTAATATAATTCTATGAGATGTGCTTTTACTGTCTTCCTTTTTCTGTATGTAGCATGGTTTGGCTGCTGATTTGAGCTTCTAAAATATATATTTGCAGATATGGGCAAGCTGCCAAAAATGTGACTAATAAAAAAATGCCTATTGATCTCTTTTTAAAGCCTATCTTAACATTGCTCTTTGGAAGATAGTAATCAGTTCTCACTTATTGTAGTATTTATACAGACACCTTCCTGAAGGATAGCTCTATTTGTTCCAAACAGAGAGGAATACTGCTCTCCTATTTTGGCTGTCAGTGTGTATTTGGATTTATCTTTCACATGATTACATAGGAGAGAGCTGATTTACCCAGAAGTGCTTGTCATGGCCTTAAACCCTTACTCCAATGGTATATCTCCACATTAAAATAAAAACAGGTTAACGGCTTGTTTTGTCTTGATTTGTGACTTTATGGCTTGGGGCAGGAGACTCCTTTCACGGATGACCCTGTGCATTCAGAAGATGTGGGTGTGGATTCTTTCCTGTGTATTTACTGAAAACAGATATCGCAGCGATGTGTAACTATTGGGAATTGTGCTCAAGCACCCCACCCATACGCTGCTCCTTACAGGGTGTCCCTGTGCCGTTAGCTGGCCCCCTGGCCCACACGCACACACAATTCCTGTGTGAGCTGTAGCCCTCCTGTCCTCATTAGAGGTGGTGGTATTTGCAGGTGCGGAACAAACCTTTCCCTGTGAGATCTGGGAAGAGAAGTGATGGTGTAATGAGCTCTGGTGATTTGTCATCTAGGACTGGACGTGGACTCTGGTCCAAAAGCAGAGCAGGTACTGTTTGTGCTAAAGGAGTAACAGTACAACAAAAAACAGGTATAAAACTATCTGGGCAAGTATCTGGCCATATATTACATATCCAGCCCTATGTTTACATTCTGAGGTTGATAACTTTATCAGGAGAGATGAGAAGTAGATGCTTGAATTTCTGCTGTACTTTCTCAATAACTAAACTGGTACAGTATGTTCTTGGGCCAGTGCTTTGATCCAGCTGGGATATAGCCAGGGGGAAAATAATTTCATACTTTTAGTTTGCTAATCAGGAAATGAGATAATTCATATAAAAAGTCTCTTTTTGGAAAAAATAAAAGCCTTCTGGTCACTTTGCAGACATTAATTTTCAGATAAAGAATTTCTATTTTGCTTCTGAACCAACCAAACATTTAATACAAATAACATAAAGCTTTGTGTTTTCTGTGTTCCTTAAATCCAGTTTTAGCAAGAGAGTGGCCTTTCTTTCAAAATACAGCTGGTTCTCTTGAAATTCTGGGTGCGTAAATACACATATTGCTCTCTTCTGTTAGTTTTCTGCATCTTTTGCTCACTGAAGTGTAATCCAATAAATACCACCTTCAAATCCTCTTTGGAGAACTAGGAAAGTTCTCTTCTGTTGTTGCTGAGAGAATTACTGAGTTTCAGTATTCCCTTTTTTTGCCCCTGGTTTGTAAGAAATGTTGCCTATTCTCCAGAGTTGTCCTCACATGAACTCTCCTAAAGCGTTTGCCCTTTCTTTGATTCATCTCCTAATTTCATTTATGCCTTTTCTGCATATTGTGTCCCAAACTAAATATAGCATTCCCCACTACGTTCGCTGCTTCTGAGAGAAGGAAATCAGACTGCCCCTTCCAAAGGACTTAAGTGTCCCAGCATTTGTGTCTGTTATTGTGTGTCTGTTACCCCTCTTTCTTGCTGGTACTCTGAGCTGCTGATGAGCTGCAGTTCCCCAGGTTCCTTCTTCCCGACCAGCAGCACTGCGTGGCAGTTCCTTGCAAGGTGTTGGTTCAGCCTCTCCACATAAAGAGGGGGTAAAGTTGGGGGTGTGGAAGAGAGAATTGTTGGGTCGCAAAGGGAAAGTGCTCCAACTATGGCATATACACCCTCCTCCCTCAGTGACAGTGTTTTATCTCCCTCTTTTAAGCTTCCCCAGACCGTAGATACGAGCTGTTTGAGGAAGAGGTAGGTAAAGCATCTCTCCCTTTCCCATTTGTAGAAAATCAGTGGAAGTGGCAATGCAGTGCTGGCTCGAGAGGTTAGCTCGGCTGAGTTCAGCAATGAGTGACTGTAGTATTATTTTACTTACATAAAATAGCGGTTGCATCAATTCTGAAATTGAGAATTGCTCAATTATTTGGGCCGGTTCAATTAAAAACTAACAGATGAAAGTGAACGTAACAATAGTTTTCTTTTTATCAAGTGTCAGGTTCATGTTTTTCTTCTTGTATTTGTGGTTGCCTTGGGTCACTACTACTCAGCTGGTTTTTAGAGAATGCTATCAGAATAATTTCACGTTAAGGGAGACCAAGAAGGGCTTAAGAGAGCATAAAAGCTCCAATTCAGCAATGTATTTGCATGCATCCTTTATTTTAATCCTCTGCATAGTTACCTTACCAAGTACATATTGCTCTTTTATTTGGAAAAAAAAAATCTTTTTAGTTTCTGGATTAAGATTTATGGAAACTACTGGAAAAGAGAGGTTTCCTGGAGTAGTCTGTGTATATCATTATATTTCAGTATACTTGTAACGTTATATTGTATTTTCAAGATAGTCCAAGTACCACCTTTTGCAAAAGACAGTTAATCCTTTTTGTGGAACTCACAGAAACTGAACATAAAATACTGATTAAATGAAATTTGGGCTGAATAGTTTAGATTATTGTACATTAAAAATCCCTAAAATACTTAAAAAACGGAATAAATTGGCAAATGGTGCTAATGCACCTCTAGAGCATATGGGAAAAATGGGTAAAATAAGTAAATCTTTCTTACTTCCAGTACTTACAGGGAGCATAATATCATTAAGAAAGGAAAATGTAAAACATGTGATAGCAGATGCCAGACTAACCACAGTACTCAAGCTCTCACGAGAAGCCCCCTTTTCAAGCTGTACGCGGCCTTGGCCAAGGCATTCTTTTTGGACTGAGAGTTTTTCATTCCTGGTCTTAGGCCAAAAGCAAATTCTCCTCTGTGTGGAAACTTTCAACAAAACCGATTCAATCATTTTTTGAATTCTCCCTCTCATCGGTGCTCCTGCCACCTTACCACCGCTGTGCGAATGGCACAACAGCTGAGAGGTCTCCTGAGCGTTAGCTTCTTGTATAGTGTTCATGGTGATCAGCTGAAGTTAGTTCAGTAGTTTAAATTGTCAGCAATGAGTGTTTTTGCACATGTTCACAAAAATATTGCTATGGTCCTTTGCCTTTTATTTTTAATATCATCAAGAACATTTATGATGCTGATGATTGATCTCTTGTATGACACAAACCGCAAAATCTTCTGTAGTCGTGCCTGTAGCCAGCCTAATAAAGTGTCTGAGACCCAAAACAACCTGCTCAGAAAAATAAGAGTTTGAAACTTCCACTGATACCAAAGGCTACGGTGGATTTCCTGAACTACTCCATATATACCTACCCGCTCCATAATCCAGTCCAAAGTGCAAATTTTAGTAGAGTTACATAGGGAACTAAAAAAGATACGTGGCGCCTAGTGAAACTTCCACATGCACCTGAGCTATGGTCTTAACTTGCTTGACCTCTAATGAGTTTAAAGTATCTAACTCACTGGAGCTGGGGGGCTTTGCATATCCTACTAACTGTCTCTTTGATATGTAAACACCTTTGGGTATGTAACCCCACACAGCTGAGTTTCTGAACTGTGAGCTGTTGGCTTTTGTTGGATCTACCTTGTAGACTCCTGAGGAACTGAAGGTGTGATGGACTTCACTGTCCTCTTCTGAATTTGGTTCCAACTCCTTTCAAAATGCTTTGGAGTTGTTTTAATGCTGTAAAAAAAAAAGATTTATACCTCCCCTGTGCAATAGCAGTGATGAGCATCACTGTTCTAGCAAAGAAGGAAAAGTGGAGCCGAGGACTTTGAAGTGGCCAGAACTCTTGCATGAGGCAACGTGAACAGGTGAGGCAGTTGAAGAAGAGCTAAAGTACATTTCTCGTGCTGTTTGAAGGTAATTTTCAGTTTCATTAGGACTGACTTGGTTGAAACTCATTCACTTGTGAACTTCCTTGAGGATAGACATTTCAGAGCTGTTTTCGGTTGCAGTTTTATTTGTGTGACTTGATACCTTGGTGTTCATGGTAGAAAGATAACCTTTCTGTTACATGGACCTTCCCCTGCTTGCTTCTCTGAGATCTTCCCTAGAGGTTCAAAATGATCCTGTATCATCAAAATAAATCCCTTTTTCAGTTTACCTTTTTGCTTTTACCTTTCTTTCGGCTTTTCTTGGCAAGATCCTGGCTTTACACACCCAGATTTTTCTAACCAGGCAAGAACGGTGGATGCAGAATGGATCAGTTTGGGATCCTTTGTAGGCTTAAGTGTGTATGAATCCAAATAGTCAATTACTTGCTGTGGCTTATTTAATTTCACTCAAGTTCTTCTCTCCTGATGGTTTATAAGGTATTCATACCATGTTTTGCCTAATTGACTTAAGTTAACTCTTCCGTTTCCAAAAGGGAATATGCCAAACTATACGGTTTCATATGAAGACTGTAGTCACACTGGCATTTTTGCCTCATCTTGATTACAACATTTAGTAGTGGAAAAACTGCTGATAAAACTACATGATAAAACGCTATCAGACTTTTAAGGAAGACAAAAGCTAAATGGAGCTGGCGGGAGACAAATGGCCACTAAAGCAATTATATCTCATGGCAAGTCTCTGCTGTAATCTAGGTTTCCATTCATTGAATGGGTAATAGCAGATAAAGAATGATCTCTTCTTTAATGTAATAATGTGGGCATTCATATTTTTTTGAGAATTCAGACTCAAGTTCTGAAGAAACAAAGGCTTTATTTCAATTTGGCTGGATATTTCGGAGATTTTAATTTAAAAAAAAAGGAGAGCCTTTTAATCTAAAGAAATAAATGCTGTGTTTCTGCTTGAATACAGAGAGGCAAATTTACTGTTGCTTTTTCTTTGTTTGTTTAGTTTTGGGTATTTTTTTTGGTTTTTTTTGTTTTTTTAAGTGCTTGTCTGCTGAAGGCTGTAATTGGCTCTGGAGAAGGCCTTTTACTTGTGTTTCCCAGTCATGGATGTCTGCACTTATCTCATTCTTGGCATCCTCCTATTTCAAAGTAAGACGTGGCAGTAAAGTATTCTGAGGCTGTGCCAAAGAGCAGATTGTTGTAGGGAAAAAAGTGTTTCTTATATGTTATGCTGAACTCTTAAGCTTTTAAGGAATTGGGCTAACCCGTTTTCCCTATAACATTAAAGAAGAGGGTACTTACCACCCAAATAACAAGTTGCTTACTGGTGCCTCGGAGTACAGCACATATATTTGGGTGAAGAATAACTTTGGTCTGTGTCTCTCTACCTGTCCCATTCCCAGAACCTGGCTCAGTTGTGTTGGAAGGGCTTGCTGTGGGATGCAGGGAGGTGTCTGACATCACCCGTGTGCAATCTGGTCTGCTTAGACTCTGAGACAGTTGCTGGTGTGAGAAAGGTGGTCACCTTGTAAGAAACCCTGTGCAAATTCAGATTTGCTTTTTGTTTTTAGTTTGATATTTTTGTTTTTTGAAAGCTATATTTATGAGGTGGAAGTGAAAATGAATGAGAGGTAAAGGAGGAGGAAAAGCTGCTGATTTTAAACATGTGGTAAGTGTAGATCAGCCTTCCTTACCAGCAGGGTTTTGCAGAAAAATAATCCTCTGCAAGTTTCCTGTGGGATGGATTAAGGCGTTAATTAATGAATTTGGAAGTAACTCTATTCTAAGGTAGTTCCTGTAGCTGAGAATATGGAGTGCAGTTACAGACAGGGAGAGCAAAGGGAGGAACTTCTCAAGTTAAACCTCCTATGTGTTGATTCATAAATCCACATGTATTAATCTGTGGGAATCTACTTTGGAAATGGAAGGGACTAAACCATATTTCGTTAAAGTGTTAAATCTGGATTGGAACAGGAGAAAGTGGTGGAAAATCTGTAGCTGACAAAAGGAGATTGCTTTGCTTCAGTGTCACATGGACTAACAGCAGAGCTGGGTGTAGTGCTGCAAGAGGGCACAGTGGGACCGTCTACTCAGAATTAAAGCAAGAGATGGAGGGAGAACAGTATTTTTAATCGTGTTTCATTTGAGGCGTATGTTCGTTGTCTCAAGACAGATTTTGAGATTTTGTCCATATTTGAACTGGAACAAGAAAACAGTTTTTCTCAAGCTTTGGATCTGACATGCATCCAAAGCAGATTTGGATGGGCGCCCCACCTGAATTGTTAAGGACTTGGAAGAAATGTTTTAGTCTTGGCCTAGTTCTGGTTAAAATACATTCTTCTGCAATGGAGCAAAAGTATTTTTTTAAAAAACCTTGAAACAGGAGGAGATTATAATCTCAAGAGATGAGGTTAAGATTTTGAATGTCTTCTAAGCTGATCTACCTTTGGTGGGCAGATTACTAAGACTTGACTGTTGGGCAGGTTTATTTAAACTCACAGTAGTATGGGGTATTGAGAAAACTGTACCATCAATGCAGGGCAACATGAGTATGAACACAGCCTTTGCCTGGTTTACTTGAAAAATCTGACAGTGCACCCACTACACAAAATTGTTCTCCCTCTGATTATGTGTTTCCTGTTCTGTTAATTAGGATGTCTGTGCTCTTCCATATCTCATTTCTTGAAGTAATTTCTTAATGAGTCAGTTGAAGTTTTTTCAGGCATGGGAAGGGATGGGAAATTTGGTTAACTGGCTAACGTTTTCCTCTGATATCTGTTTTGATATCAATTATGATTCAGCTTCCAATTAAGCAGGTCAGGGTGTGTTAGCAAGTCTCCAGTTCATGGCTAAATACTACATAAAGAGATGGCATAAGGCTAAATTCAAGATTATCCAAAGTAATTAGGACAGAAAATTATTTAGTTTGCCTTGCTGGAAATAGTCTTGACTTATTGCTGAAATGATGCCAGCCTTAGTTCAGTTCTCTCTGTAGTTCAAGGCAGAAGAAAGCCTTTTACAGCAGATTGTAATCTTTAATAAGGTTGCATTATGCAAGTGTGTAAACTAGGATGAGGGAAGACTGGAGCAGAAGTCCCTGAAATAGTGTGGACTTAAAATGCAAAAGAGATGAGCTTGCGATTAAAAGGCCAAAATTACAAATATCTGTTGGACAATAGGCTCTGACGTTAAAGAATGGTGGCTAAGAATATGATTTTAGGGAAGAAAAGTAGACATGTCCTATACTATTGAGTTTACTTACATTGAGTTATTCATGTCCATGTTTTGTACCTTCATTTCTAAATATTTCTAATAGCATCATAGGCAACATTCACCCTTGTCGTATTGACTTGCCAGGACAAGTGAAAATGGTATCTGCTAAGCTTTATTAGACTATGTTAATTTGGCCAGGCTGTGTAGGATGTGCTTGGAATGTAGCAATTTGTACACTAAGGAAAAAGATCATTTTTTCAAATTAAGTTATGAAATTTGGCAGCATTTCTTAAGACAAAATGTATGCTGAGTTGGATCTAGAACAAAAACATTACTTTTAATTTGAAAAAAATCGCTTTGCATTTATCAGAGGTTCTTCATACATCTGGTCATCACCAGAAATGGTCAGGAAAAAAAATCTGAAAAGCAAAAATTACACGGTAAAGTTCCAGAGTCTCTACTGTCTTTTTTTTTCCTTATTTTTGTGATGACTAGAATACTGCAGGATCAATCATATGCATTACTATTACTCTTAATAATAGTATTTCTCTTTGGCTCAAGTTCTTCCAGAGTGATAGAGCTCTTCCCCCTCCTCCCATATGAAAAATGAAATGTAAATCTATGTATCTGAAAGATTGCTCCATGCAGAGTTCCTGTTCTGCTCGCTCACTATACTGCAGCTCTTCAGACCCTGATCACTGATGTCAAGTGTGGCTTTCTACAGTTGTCTCCAGGCTTTGGACCAGATCCAAAAACAAGACAGTGAATTTCTTAACTACTTATATAGAGGTTTCATATATATGATACCTCTTTTTTGTACATTTTTGAAAGCTGCCAAACATGTCCAATTATATTGCCTTAAAAGTTAAGGCCCTATTATGCCTGTAGTAAATTACTGGATGCTGTTCTACCAGATGTGCCTGCACCAATTTCTCCTCTTTTGGAGTCTGTCTTCCTGCACATCTGACAAAAATCTCTGGACCGCAGCTGTCACTTAGCACTTTGAAATCGAACCATCTTTCATTACAGTTGGTATTTCTGACCTTTAAGACCGAAATTCTGAACGTGCCCCCTAGTCGGCATTGGGTTTTGTGCTGTGCTCTAGGCAGTAATTCACTGAACCACTCCTGTGCCTTCCAAAAGCCATTTTCCTTTTGTAATTAAAAAAGCCTTCAAAAGAGATAGCTGCAAGGGAAGTATAGTATACGGGAGACTCCTAAGGCTTTTGGCTTTTTTCTGAATTAGAGAAAGGTTTTGGAAAAACTTTGATTTCTAAGGCTTAAATAACAGCAATAAGAAGTGCGATAACATTTTATGAAAAATTGATAGAACTCATGAGAGCCATGTACTAAACAAGGTGTTATCCTTAATAAAGGAAACGGTTCCCATAGATAGCACAACTTGATGCTCTGTGTAAAGTCCTTGTTACATACATGTCACTGCGTTGCTTAATTTTCTTGTTAAATGACAATGGGATAGAGCTTTCTGTGATATCCTGGTGGTCCTACTTAGCAGATATACTCATGCATAGCATACTGATAACTGGTTTTGCTTGGCGTATGCTTTGCGGCGTGAGAGGGTGGTGGTATTTTATTCAGGGATAAAGTATCTAAGTTATTCTTAACCCTTCTTTAATTGTCTTTGAATTAGAAGTGCTGCTTCAGATGTGACATCAGGGCTGTATCTCCTTGGGCTGGTGATACAGGTAGCTGCAGTCAATGTAATGGCTAATCGAGCTCCACAATTCCAATGGAATGAAAGCAAGTTGGGTGTTCAAGCAGCTTTTAAAATTAGGTCATTTTTAAGTGCTCAAATAGGGATTTGAAGAGCCAAACTTACACACACACAGTTGATTGTTCCAGTTTTAGTTTAACTAAACTAGTTCACTAGGGGTGATGGTGTTTGATTTGTTTTCCTCACAAGATGCGAGGGGATTTTAAACCATTGCTGCTTTTGTGAAGAGGGGAGTAAGGGGTGCTCAGGACACTGGCATGCCAGCAGAAGAGAGAGGTGAGCAGGGATGTGTACAAGGAATGTAATGTTCAGGGTAAAAGTCCTTGTCCTGTTCTCTAAGGATGAGCCCTTCTGGACTTCAAAGGCTCCTTTTTGTTTCTTAAGGCAAACTTTTGCTCAGATGGCAATGTTATATTTCTTGTGCTAATCTAAAACTTCTATGTCTTCCCCTGTGCGGTCTCTTTGCCATCAAATTTTTATGGCCCCCTAAGTAAAAGGGGAAATTAAAAAGCATCTATTTGTTTACTCTAGTCCTGTCATCTGGAATAAATGTCCCAATTTATCCCAAGCCCTGCTTACACTAAGAAAGTTCAGTTAGCTGATGGTAAATGAACCTGGGTCATCGTTCATTAGTCTCTGTAGATGGACAAAGCTTTCTGCTCTACGTTTTTTTCCCTCTTACTTTAATATTTAAATGCTCTTACTTGGTCAGGATGGGTGTTTTTACTCTGTCCCCTGAGGCCCCTCATGAAAATGAGATGTTGCATCTTAGAATATCCTGTTAAGCAAAACTGCCTGAATAAAATACAGATCCGTGTTTTATGACAATAGCTGACTGTGCAGCAGTGGGGAACATGGGTCCCTCAGGACTCGCACGCTCCTTTACCTTCTCCTTTGATCATGATGAAACAGATGAAAAGTTCCTTTTACTTTTAATTACCCTTCCCTTGCTCTGCTGTAGTTTGAAAGGAGATTTCAGAAAGGCTTTAAATAAATTATATTAAAAAGACCACAGTGAGGCACTGCCAAATCCATGTGTCCCTCCCATTGCCTGGGGCCGCGTGGAGCATCTGTACTATTAGCAAAAGGAGCAGGAGACCCCCAGCTTGGCGACCTGCACAGCAGGCACTGGCAGCAGAGCATCGCTGGAGATCAGTGCTGGAATTTCTTCTCCTCTCTCCTCTTGGTGTATTTTACTGTTTGGCTCCCAGAGGCAAGGTCTACCTCTTCTGTGATGATGATGCCTCCCGCTGTCAAAGCCACGAGCAGATGAGAGCCATTTGTTCTGTAAATGTATTTGCATACCCTGCAGATATGTATAAAAAAAAAAGGGACACCCAGGAGTGTGGGAGGAGCACGGGAACTGAAAGCCGGTTACGTTAAGACTGATTTGTGGCTAGGGCAGAGAGTTGTGGTAGTAGGCTTAGGCAGTGGACTTGCTGTCCCAGCCTAATGCATTTGTGCCTAGAGCTGGTTTGATATACTCTGTTGCTTCCATCATGATTACAAATGCACCATCTCTTTCTTCACTGCTGAAGTAGTGAATGAATTCTTCACTGAATTGTAGGCTGGGGCCTACAATTTAAGAGAAAATCTGCCTGAAACTTAGAAGTTGATGAAAGAGGGAGGGATTCTTCTCTCTCCAGTTATCCATTTGTTTCTTGGATTTATGTGTGAGTTTCTTTTTGTTCTTCGCACTGAGATTTGCAGGCGGTTTCTCATCCCGGTTCCTCCTCCTTTGATCCTCCTCCAAAAGCAAAAAAAAAAAGAGCCATGCTTTTTTTAAATGTTTTTTTTGTAATCCCGTTGTAAGAACTTTATCCATAAGAATCACAAACTGAGATTTCACAACCTCCAGCATTACCTATTTTATTATACCTGCTAAGGCTTTCATGTCAAGATATTTTCCTTCGCTTCTGAATTTTGAAATAACCACTGTTATGGCCAAATACTGCATATCACAACGCTGACATCCAGTCCGTGCAGATTACTTGCACTGCACAGAATGTACTCTTGTGTTTGGTGTCGTCCTCCAGCGTGATGCACGGAGCTCGGCTTTGCTCTGCGCAAAGGCAGTTTCCTTGTAAACTGCAAGAACTTCTGAAACTGGATTTGCCAAAGCTGAAGCTGGCCCTGGCTTTTACAGGAAAGCAGCTGAAGGACAGTGTTTACCACTTTCTCTAAATTTTAACTTCTCTGCGTAGCTCAGCTTACCGCGATGGAACTTCACTGAGAACTACTGATGTTAGGAAAGGCTTGTGAATGGGTTGGAAGTGGCGCCTGGAGTAATGATAGGCTGCAGATATATCCATCTTGGGTTTGGTTGGGTGTTTTTTTAGAACTTAACTTTGTAGTTACAGTTTATTTTGTACGCCTACACTTTTCCACTGCAATAGAATACATATTTTATTGGTCTGCTTTGAACAAGGTAAATCTGGATAAAATTAAAATAGTAAGAACATTAGTCAGATTATATTCTTATTAATGTTCCCAAAAATTATTTCCTTCTCCTTTATGCCCCATAGGGAACTGATGCAAAATGTCCTATAAAAAGAGCTTCAATTAAATAATGTTTTTTATTTAAGGATCTCAAAGAACTTCACATAAATTCAATTTTTTTAAGAGCATGGAATGGAAGAAACCTCCTGAGCTGCTCTGTGCCTTCTGCCGCGGTCACGTTACACGATCCCTTTCCTTGCAGCACCCGTGCGAGGTTGTCCCTTTTTTCATCTCCATTTCACAAACCAGCAATCTGTGGCAGGGACATAGATGGGTCAGTGGCAGGGCTAGGACAAAGCCGGGGTTTTGTGTTGCAGTTACACTACGCTGCCCTCTAAACAGAATATTCACTAAGTGTACAAGTCTCCATAGTAGTTCTGCCAGTTTCTACGATCAAATGCGTGTTTTGACCGTGGAGATTACAAACAGTGTGGGATTTAATTTTGCCAATAGTTTTTCTTACTGTAAATTTCTGAAGCAAATGGAATAATTCAATTGCAATTCACTTTGTGATACATATATTTGTCTTAAACGATTTTAATCTGAAAACGGTCTTCAGTATTTTCGGATGAAGACATTAGAAGGTACAACTCCCTGCCATGCACTAAGGAAAATAGGCAGTAACTCTGCTGTGGTCAATGAAATTGTTACATGAACATAAAGAGCCTAAGGGCCCATTTTACGATCTCGTGTCTGTTTAGGAAGCCTGGCGAGCTGGAGGATAGAGTTCTGTCTCGTAGACGTGAAGCCACAAGTCATTATGAGCTTCCTGCTCATTCAGAAACTGCAGTAACTGAAACCCGCTGCTTCCAGCGCTGTGTTGATTTTGCAGACTCTGTGCATTGCAAGAGTCTAACAGAAAGAGAAGATTAAATAAAAGTGGCATCCGTTCTCCTTACAGGTAACTCATTGTTGAGAAAATAGCAAAGAGTAAATATCCAAAGGCAAAGGAAGTGTGGAAATCATGGAAAGCTGCAGAGAATGAAAATGAACATGCAGTAATAATTACTGGCTGGTGTCCTTTCAAGCCAAGAGATTTACTTCTTAATTAGGAGGCTGTCTCTTGGGCTGGGGATAATTAGCAAATTTAAGTGCAAAAGAAGGGGGAGATAAGAATCTTTTGAGGTTCATTGTTCATTACTAGAGCTTTTGGAAAACAGCTGAAAATGATAATAAATTTTTGTGAAGCATTTAGTAAGTAATTTTTCTGATCAACGTCTTTTTTGCAGCCAGTTTACCTGTACCTGTATGCTCTTTTAACAGCAGTCACAACTATTGGTAGAGCTCCTGAAGGGTTATCACCCTGATTTGTGACTTTAAGTGGATTGCTAACCTCTCAGCGCAACACTTGAGTAGCATGGAGCAGGCCAGAGGAATTTCCTTAGTCTCCAAAGGTATGAACGTTGACATTGGACCTGATTTTAGGAAGTGTGAAGCACTCTGAAATCCCATGGATGTTAATGTAAAAAATATGGAACAAAATTTCTTCTCTTCCTGCAGATGGTCTCTCCCTCCTAGAGTTGTGTGGAGCTGATTGGAAATGGGACTGGGAGGCAGAGGGGAATATGTTAGTTCTCCAGTATTCTGATATTAAGTAAGATGCCTTTTCAGGTGGCACTGTGACATGGTCCTCTTGCTCGTGTGATATCAAGGTAAAGATGTGATGAAAACCATTGATCTTAAAATCCACTTGGATAAGATGGAAGTGGTACTGAGGAATGAGAGTGTTTCGTGTGGTCAGCAGCTAGGAGGTATGAGGAGAATTAAAAGCTCTGGAGGGTGTTTGCCCTTTTCTTTCTGTAAGGGTTATGCAGCTAATTTTACAGAGTGGTTTGAAACTGTTGTGGTTTCATTCATCAGTACTAGAGATGACATGGGAAAAAAGAGACAAGGTTGCTGGCCCTTAAAAACACAGGAAAAGATGTCTTCTCTTAGGCTGATTTAACCCTGTTGACACCAGCAGGGATGTCACTAGTGTAACTGATGGGATTTGGATCTAGTAAGCAGATTAATGGCAGGGTGTGACTTTGAATCAATCACACAATTTTAGAAGTGCAGTTGTGCCTATGATTGGTCGTCTTGGCTTTTGTAGCCAGCACAGGCTTTCCAGATAATTCTTAGCTGTGTTTGCAATATGCTGGGTTTGGTTTGACTAGTGAGGATGACCCTGTCGGCCATGTCTCCATGAAGAGACATCTGCTTGGTCATATGTGAACTCCAGATCAAATCAGTGTGTGCCCTGTTAGAGTGTATGTCAACGTACACTTTCTATCAGCTACAAGACCAAGCACAGTGTGCCACAGAAACTGCGTCTTTTGAGCTCTTTTCCATGATCTGATTTCACTTGTCAATTGATTTTTGGTTTATGTCCCTTTGGGACAGTAAGTCTGTTGAAAATCTTTGTTGTATATTGTAAATTTTAGAGTTTGGATCATTTACTGCTGTTTTAGTCTTAGAATGAAACCTGTCAGACACGTCTTTCTGTCAGAAGTGTGCTGAGATCTGGTCAGGACTTGACCCACTGTCCCTCGCAATTAGGCATTTCCAGTATGTCTCAGTTTTGAAAAATAAAATATTCTTGAAGTGCAGCATTGCGATGTGGCTTTCTCGCTGTTGTTTAACTGTGGCCCAAGCTTGCATTTCTCAGTGTATCAAAATGGTTTATAAAATAGTATATAGGCTTTCCGTTTTCTCTTAAATGCTACTGAGAAACTCTTGAGGGCTAACAAAACAACATTAAAAAATCACCAGAGGCTGTCTGTGTAACACACACAACTGTTCCAGCTCAGCAAAAGCAATATATAAAATGAAGGGTATGATTATTTATTCCTGATTTAGGATGAGAATTTGGGACAGCCTTCCTGAGAAGCAGTCACACTGAGAGGGTAAAAAGTAAATATGGTTGTGTCAGTATAAAGATGTTTATTGAATATAAAAGTGTTTGTGAAGTACATGTGTCAGAATTATGATGTAAGAGTATAATATACCTGTTAATGTATACATATAGTATAGTAAGTGAGTGGCATTGTAAATTCTAGGGCATATACAATGAATTATCCCAGTGACCTAAATAACTTTGTCAGAATGCTTCTTTCCTCTTACTTTTTCAAATAGTCTGTAGTAAATCTTCCATGTGTTTCACTGAGATTTATTCTTAAATCCTCACACTATTTACCCCTTAAGGTTGAAAGCTTGAATTTAAGATAAGCTGCCATAGAAAAATGTGTGTTTCACTTCCAGACAAGCAAGCTGCTCCTAACGCTTACCTAACTTTATGGAGAAGGATGTGGGAGACATGATACTTTGCCATTTAGGCTCCATGAAACATATATACTTAATGCTATAAACAGGATGTTTAATGTTGTTCTCACTGCTTGCAGTTTGTTGTGCCTTGGCAGGTGTATTTGATGGAGTTCTTTGTGCTGTAACCTTGTCACCAAGTAAGTGTGAAAAATAACTGATCAAAATTGCAACACAAATGGGTGTTGTGAAATAAGCTCATCATGGCATGCTGGTATTATTGGCCTATAATTAAATATTCTTTTAAAGTATGCAGTTTGCATAGGGTAACAGGGGTCACAGACGGGAGCGAATTTCATGTGCATAAGATATTCCAGTACTCAAGCAAAGCATGAAGGAAAAAATATGCTTAAACAGTCATTATTTCGTTGCAAAACGAATAGAAAGATTAAGATTTCTCTGCTTTTCTGGCACAGTGTGAAATTCACTAATCCCTTTGAAGAACTCAAAAAACCTGCCATATCATTGCATTATGAACACATTTTAAGGATAACATTACTGTTAACAGTTATTTTGCAGAGAATTTGGGCAGAACCTGGTGTAGGAGAGGTCCTGCATGTCAAAGTACAAATGCTTGTGTGGCCTCGTGAGATCTTCTGTAACCTTTGATCCAGACGGCTCTTGGGCTGAACACCATGGCTTCTGCTCTCATTTACTGTGTTTAAATCCTCCTGGAGATGTGTTGCAGTAAAGCCAACTTAAAGCATTCTGGCTCAGTCCTGCTCCCCCACCCCCCAATTACAGGATCATGTAAAAAAATATTTTTTTTTAAATTCATTTTTTAGTTATTCACATTGTCTTTTTGTTTCTTGACCCTGAAGATAGTTTTTCTGTTGTATTTTCAAGTTGTTGTTTACATATTGTGATTGCTTCTTTATTTAATTTTTTCTTAAAAGCCCACTGTATGAATATGGTTGTAAATGTTTAAAGACAGGAACTGAAACTTGGTCCTGTGAGGCTTCTGATAAAAGCAGGAGAGTAAACGTACAGCTGCTTACAATTAAAAAGACAATAGATTTCAAATACGTCAATAATTAGAAATTGATTGTAGGTCTGGGAGTCTGTTAGATTCCTTCTGTACCATATCCTGGTCCCACTGGGAACAGGAGGAGCAAGCACTCTGGTTGATACTCAGCTCCTCAAAATACCGCTGTAATTTGAGTAATCAGTAAGGGTTGTAGAGGAGTTCCTTCAATGTGATCTCCAGGGTGTGCTCCCACCACAGGCTGCCAAACACAGCTCAGTGCTGCTCAGTGCTCGACCCTGCAGGCAAGGTCCCTGCAGCAGGAGTTTCTCCCTGACATAGTGATCTGTCAAGCGTCCCAGAGCTCTGCTTTTTTAAGAGCCCATCCATGGACAGTGGCACTTCTCAGCCTGCCAGCAAATATTTGGGATGTGGTAGGATTTTTCCCCGAGTTCTCATTTGTTTGCTGTGGATGGACAATACACAAAACATCCCACCATAATATGTTGTTTAAATATTTAATGGGGTGGAGAAAACTATCTGCTTTTGAATATAAGTGTTTCAGTTCACATTGTGAGCTCAAGGTGAGAATCCAGTCTGACTTAGGATTTTGATTGCCTTCAAGATCTGGGGTTTGTGGATCTGCGATTCTCATCTGTCCTGTTTTAAGCCTAAGATTTCCTTGTAAAATTTGGAGTGCTCAGAAATAGTGATGTGTTAAGCAGCAAAACCTGACTTAATGGTGGTAGAACGGAATGGCTTCCGACTTGGATCTATCCCATAAATGAGACATAGAAAGCATGTTTTTTTTAAAAAAGCACTAAGAATTGTTGCCAGTATAAAAACCATTTCGAGTAGATAGAATGGAGCTGCAGGGTAATTAAGAGCTAGGCTCTGTGTCTAGAATTGTGTGGTTTTGTGAATACACTAGAAAAGTCTTTTTCTCTCTGCAGTCCAGCATCCATTGGGATCTGTGACCTGTTTTGAAGAGCTTTGCAAAGGTACTAAACCCAGCAAACCTATGAGCAGGAAGGTTATTTCTGTGTCATCTGACCCCCTGTTTCCCTGGAAATTTGTTAGATGCATGCATCGGAAAATATATTGGTAATAATGGTAAAACAAAAATTAATAACCACCTCAGCCTTCACCAAACACTAAAATAAGTATTCTGTGCTTTCCACAGTCGTTGGAATTGATTTTCTGCTGGAGCATGCTTGCTGTGTAGCATTGGAATGAATTCCTGTAGTTTTACAAATTGGCTAGATTAGAAGGTCCAGCTTTACATGTCAGGAGTTGTTGTCAGATTCTCCAGGTAAATGGGGTACTGCCTGTCTCAGGTTTTTGGCTGGTTCTTAAGGCGTATGCATGTATGGGGGTTTTGGGTTTTTTTCTTTCTTCTTTTTTACTTACAGACTTTCATGTAAATGAGTAGAAACTGTCAGGGATCATAAGTCGTATCTGGCCGCACTGGACAGATGTCCAGATTGCTTTGACTGCAGCTCGTGCAGCTACTAAGAGCTTCTAGGTGATGATACGTTGACACTTAAACCAACGCAGTAACTCATAGGAGTGTCAGCACTGACATTTGTGGAAGATGGATGGGAGAACTCCTCTTCCTCTGGTACCTTCAGAAAGGCACACCAGAAGGTCTTCAGGAAAAGACATTCCTTTCCTTATCCTCTCCTATCCAGCAGCTCCATGAACTTGACATTCTCTTTCGGAAGGACCAAACAGGCTTTAAAGTGGTAAAATTGGAGAGTAGACTTCCCTTTCCAAATACCAATTTCTCCTTGACATCCCATGGAAACACCTTCATGTGAACTCTGGGCTCTGGGAGCGGATGCAGAGAGCAGCTGCGAAATGCTGAATGCCCCTCTTGTCTGCCGGGGAATATCCAAATGAAATGTATTTGACAGAATACGTGTTGTACGACATAGCCTTTTATACTTTTCAAGAGTCTGTGACGGTATGAGTTTGGGCATGGTATGTCAGACTGAAGATCTTTTCCTTACATGAAGGATGGCATTTTTATATTCAGTTTAAGTGGTTTGGTAGTCCTGTTTCCTTGAAGGTGGTCTGTTCAGCTGAGGTCCCGTTCTGCTGTAAGTTTAGAAGCACACGTGATTCTCCAGCAATCACAGGACCTGATTAAGGATGGTGGTGTACTGTCTGTGACCTTACTTTACAAAGAACCAAATTTGAACGATTTGTGGAAATTGCATTTAATGCCGCCTCTGACCTGCAGCATCCACTCATCAGCTCACTTGCTTTAATGATATTTCATTCAGTTTTTTTTTCCTGGAGAAGTTATGGTCAGCTGCCAATCCAGCTTTTTATTTCAACATCCTACCTGTAAATATGTATACCTAAAGATTTTCTGTAGGTTATATTACAAAAAATAAAGCAGTCTCCATCAAATAGTGGAAAGGCTTCATAAAGAGGTTTTTTTTTTTTAATGTAGTCTTAACTGTTGAACATTTTGTGGCTTTTCCTGGTGAGCTGCAGGTGGGATGTGAATTTTCTGTACAGCTTAAAGAGCTGTTTGTAGCCTGTGGTTCCACCATGGCTTTCTTGAGTCTAGGCTGTCTGGTCAGTGAGACGGCACTGATGTGTGTTCAAACACACAATATTTAAAATGAGGGGAAAAATAAAAAAAAAAGTCTTTGTTTTTAGTGGAACATATAGAATGTAAAAGCCTGGTGTGAGAATAGTAGACGGGCAGAGTTGTCTTCTGCCAAGTCACAGTGTATCTAGAGAAGGGAGACCATTATAATAAGCTATGTGGGAGCAACGTAATGTGATCTGTATTTAAAAAAAAAAAAAAAAAAAATTTGCTATCTCACAGCTGGAGTATTTCCTCCGAGACCTACCTTGAAACATCTGAGGGAATTTCCCAGTAGCGTTTGTGAATGTGTTCAGACGTGGCTGGAAACCACTGAGGCCTGAATGCGGTACTGGGGGAAGCGTGTCAGTGCTCGTGAGAGTAAGCAACAGGCTAAGAGTTTGCCAAGTCATAAGCCAAAAACAAATTAAGGGAGATGGGAAGGGTCAGTTCCCAGAGCTGGGCGTGAAGCGTAGGTGGTGAATGTGCCACTGATCTTGCTGAGAACAATTGTAGAACAATTTCATAACGCTGAATGTTTGAAGCTTTTTGTCTTCAAACTCCGTGTTTTTTTAATTTGCTGTAAATAAGTTTTATACATGCCAAGACTGTCAGATAAATGCCTGCTTGATTCAGCTAAACATGTATTTAGCTGACTTCTAAGCCATTTTGTTCTAATGAGTGCAAATTGCCATTTATATTCTCAAATTGAGAAGATGATTGTGAAATCTGACTCCAACTTAACTCAGTCTGTGATTAAGTTTTCAGGACAGAGAATGTTCTTCCTATTATTTGTAAAATGATCTGTATGTTTTCAACATTGTATAAAAGCTGCTAATAATAATTCAGAGAAGCTTTTGAAAAGAAGTTCTGAAACAAATGTAAACAAATGGTAAGTGAATACCAATTTCCTAGAGCAGCTCTTACCATTTCTAGGTTCCCATCTTATGTAAAGCCTTAAAATACGCAATGTTTTCATATTACAGGCACGAATACATAGAAGTTGGATACAAACTACAACATGAATCTCAGAGTACATGTGAATTTATTTTGTAACTTGGTTCAATGTACAGAATGAAAAAGATGCTTCAGTTGTACTCTAAACCGCGGAAAGCAGCGGAGGGAAGCTCTGAGCTCCTAAATCCAACCTGGGGTCCTCCTGAACTTGATTTAGGTGTATTGCCCTCAAGTCAAAGGTATGATTGCAGCTTGTGTAGACTACATGCACTAGCTTTAAAAAAACTGCGTTGAGTATTGGTAATTGTATTGGCTGAGGCAGCAAGATCTTGATGGAGAGGCTGCAACCCCCCCCTGCAAACAACCTGTAACTGCAACCTCCCTCATCCCAGAAAGGTGATAAGCCTGAGCTGAGCTTCATGGTGAAATGGATACCCAAGGAGCCTGTTTTAAACTTACTTAGTCTTAGCCTGCATGAGCTGTAGGCACAACGTTAGGAAGCAGACAGATCTGTAGAGTGTAGAGGGAGGTTCATGCACTAAATCCAATTGCTCAGAAAATGAGATTTGGTTAAAAATCCTCAGATTTGTTGTTTAATTTCTCATCATGTTTGGGTTTATATCTGCCGCCTCCTCTGAGCTTCTTAAGATTGCATTAAAGTTCAAACATTTCTTTGCAACCACAACAGCTAGAGCTGTTTTGTTTTAAACGCAGGGAGAAAATCACAGGGAGTTATGCTCCTGCCAGAGTAGGCTTTAAAAGAAACCCCTGCTGGTATCATAACAACAGTGATAAAATTGTGAAATGAGTTCTTTCCTCTAAGCATGAATTGCTTGAGCTTTATAGTGGTAGAAAAAAGACTTCACTGGGATAGAAGAGGCTGTGGTTGTGTAGGATAAACCACTAATTTTGCTGTCTGTTACTTTTCATCAACTATAGTGTTCTGTCACCTTGGATTATAACTTGCAAATCTTGTATTCAGATTGGAGTTTAACCTTGAACTGAGACTAAACAAGTAGATTGGATCTTTGCAGTGAGTTTGCAGGAGGTATGATGTGTAATACCAAATAATATAAAACAAAGCTATGAAATGCAGCGCTATTACAGAACTTAGCATGTAGAGAGGAACAGCTAGTGAGTCGCAGTGATAATATGTAGCATTTCCACAGAACTCTTCCTCGTCCGAGCCTCTGGAAGGTCAGACTGTACAGCAGTGTGGGAACTAGGTGAAACCGTGTTCTTGGACCCTGGGTGTAGGATGGGGACTACCACGTACCTGTCTCCTTTAGGGCAGTTGAGGAATGCTGCAAAGGGCAGAACAATTCCAAGGGAGGGGAGGTGGAAAGAGATACGGAGGTATAGAGGTCTATAAAATCATGAGTGGTCAGGAGAAGGTAAATAGGTAATCACTGTCCCATGTCTCTTCCTATAAAACAACTAAGGGACATCAAATAAAACTTACAGAAAACAGTTTCAGACAAACACAAGGAAGCCGACACAGAGCACAATAAAACCATGGAACTACTTGCTGAGTGATACTGTGGATGCTAAAGTGTTGTGTGAGTTCAAAAAGTCATCAGAGATTCACGGAAGAAAAATTGATTAAGGGCTGGGAAGTATCCAGTCACCAGCGCTGCTTCAGGAAATCCCTGACTAGCACTTTGCTGGAATTAGGAAGTATATTCTGGAGAACATCGCTACTTGCTTGCCTTACTCATATAGTTTCTTAAGCAGTTATAGGACACCTTTGGAAACAGGATATTGAGCTTTTCTCTCAGAGTCTCAGAGTACTGAGAATATTTGTTCTTACGTCATTGCGACTGGGGACGCTTGGGGCTTCGCAGGCGATCAGTAGGCTCACGGGCACTGCTGTCATGTCTTTCTCTAGCATCCTCTATTTAGACAGAAATACTTGCAAACTCTGTGTCTGTCTTTGGCCCAGTAAGCGCAGATGTTTGATCTTACTCATCATATATTATGAAAAAAAATAACATATTTCTCCACAGTCCCATCAACACATGCCATTATTGCTATTAGGAGTGGCTTGGAGCTTTGCTGTTAATGCAGTTCTCAGTAGCTTTCCTGTATTATATTGTCCAAATAACCCATCACTCTCCATGTATTAACCTTTCTCAGTTTCTTCTTATACTGCTTCTCCCATCTTCTGTTGGCATCAAAGCTTTTCAGACTTTGGAGAAAATGTTTTCTTTTTCTAACTCACCATTTGCTTTAGCAGTATGGGGTTTGTGTTCGTTGTGATATTTTTAAGATATTTTCTTGGCATAATGACTGATTTGCAAGAAGTCGAGAAGACACAAAAAAGCCCAAGATGGGAAATTAAATTTGGTTTAATTTCTTGGCAATGTGCAGATTCATTTCCCCAGTCCCTCTAGTTAACAGTGCAAAATTTCAGCCTATTCCCAAGCTATCAACATTCTTGGGTCTTTTTGTGGCTGAAAGTCTGTTTCTCATGATCCATGTCATTCGGACAGGGCAAGAAGTGACTATGTAGGCTGCTCCATCCCATGCTTTTATCGCTGCTCTGACTAATGGATGTTCAGAGACCCCTTGCTAATGGGATGTTTTGCTTATTCATAAAATTTCATCAATGCCAATTTCTGAAGAAATTTCTTGGTCTACGTGCAGTGTTGTACCCAGAGGCATGAATTTGGCAGGACTGATAATAAGTCTGAGTATTGAGGATTGTTATGTCTTCCTCACCAATATGTCTAAATAATGGTTCGTAATTAACTCTGGCAATGTCTCTTGTCCAAGCAAAATTCATCATTTTGTAATTCTCTGGGGCTTTTGCCAGCTTTCCCGCGAGGAGTGTTTGGACTGCATGTGAAGAGGTTGCAAGGCCAGCTAAAACAGCCAGCAGACGATTCTTCCAATTAGCGTATAGTGAGTGTGATGCCCATCCTTGCTGGGAGCGTGCCTTTTCCACTCTGGCAGCGGGGCCATCATCAAAGAGTCCCTGTTTGTAGTAAATAGCACTTGGCCTCAGTGGAAAATGAAGCCATGAGGCTTTTCTGATCTTACTTGGTTTTTTGTGGCATGCATGGGGCTTGAAAGTTCCGTGGAGGTGGATATGAATATTTTCCTCGAGGAATACATACCCTAGATGCAATTCCCAACATGGTAAGAATTTGCTTCCCATCTTTCTTACCATCTTGTGGTTGCAACGTAGACTATTTGCCGTCTGTAGAGGAGTCCTCCCACTTTTATTCTAACCCCTACGTTGGGAACGGAGTGGATAAGATCATTCACCATTCTGCGGGAGAAGTACCAAGTGCTATGTTGCAGGGACATTGGCCTCAGACTGAGATAGATACTGCACGTTTCTTAGGATGGTTCATAATAGCTATGTATTTCCATCTGGTCTGCATTTTTCCCAGGCTTGCTCCTGCAAAACAAAGTTACCAAGGCAGACTAGTCCCACATGTCCTTAGAAGGGTGGACTGAAAAAAAGACTGCAATGTCTTAGAGTTTCTATCCCCCTTCCCAGAAATCACCGTTACAGGAAAATGCTGGACCCAAGTTCTGACCCGGGATGGAAAATCCTATGCGCTTGGGTCATATGCAAAGGATTTGTGAGTCACATGGAATTTACACGTCACTTGCTGAACTCAAACCTTGGAAAAGGCTAATCTTCTATTAATTGTGTAAACAGGAAGCTGTGTTCAGCCATTCAGATGTTCTCAAGCTGCACACTCTACCCTCTTATAATGTTAGTTTTCCCTAGAGAATAGCAATGTCCTGTCAGCATGCCAGTCCTGCTTTATATTTCATACCTGTACATCGACTTTGCCTGCATGCCTAATTCTCCTGCCTAGGTTTGCATTGTTTTATCTTTCAATATGAGAACTATGTACATCTGTAAAAACAAAGTGTAATATATGGTATTGGTATGCTACTGTATTCATTTGAATTAATGTCCCTTAAAGTGCAAAGGCTGCAGAATTCATGTATCGCAGAATGGTAGAGCTCTGTGCATTTAAAGAAAACAAATCCTGTTTTTATAAAGGCCAATTTATAACTGGCTCCAGGTTCATTTAATTTTGGTGGTGCAATGAGAGGAAAAGTGGTGGCAAAAACTTAGATTATCAGTCTGAATTCACAGACTGTACAATCTTGTTTTTGTTGCCTCTCTACCAACAGGAATTCTGCGTGTTCACATTCTTGATCCTTCTCCTCTTCCTTGAGGAAACACAGCTGTGGAGCAGGAGCCGTGTTTGTATTGCGTTTCTGCGGATGGCAGGGGGAGTTGGGTTGCACTGTATGTAGATGAGATTGTGTCGTTTCTGCGTGTCAGGAATAAGTGCTTTATCATATCAGTTAACATCTGTTTTCCCATTAGTCAGTTTTTCTGCCCTGAAAATGGCCAAAGCCGAACGTTCCAGTTGCAGGTACATGAAGATTAATAGCAGGCATAAAGTCATCCCACTTTGAAGCTGTGAGTGATTGCTTTTTGCCCTGAAATATGATGATTTATTTACTTGGTGTAGTAGCCTTAAGATTTCTTTAACAATGCTTGAGGATTGTCTATTTGAAGAACCCCCAAAATTGATCAAAACTCACTAAAATTGTGAAGTTACTGGGGCTTAGCTAGACCATATCAAGCCTCTGCCAGAATGGTCTTGTCTGGCAGTAAAGTGAGTGTAGTTGCTGTATGTTCATCTTCTGGGTAGGATTAAGTTATGACGAACAAATGCCTGTTCCAGATGAGCAGATTCCCCAGGGCTTAATGAGCTTTAATTTATGTGCATCAACTTTGTGGCACTAGTTGATGCCTTTACCTCTGCTTATTCTGCTCACTCTTCTAGCTTTGGATTGTGATGCCTCCTTATCTGGTAGGAAGCCTGCTAAGCTATGACTTTTTACCAGACTACTCCAAGCACCTGAAACATCTCACATAAATTTTCCCCTGGCACATATTTTGAGATCTCATGTCATGATTGGTGCACACAGCCCTTTTTTTAAATCAGTTGCAGCAACATCTACATGGTGCAGTGGAGTGGTCCTCTTGCAATGCCTCCTCACTGCCCAGTGTCCACTGTCCACAGTTGGGCTCTTGAGGCTCAGAGCTTGGTTAGCCTGGGGGAAGGAGGCATGGCCCAATCACAAATCAGAACACACAGTTTTACTTTTTTCTAAATAATCTGGTTTACAAAAAATGCTGGCCCAGATGTGACTGATGGCTGTGAATGGGGGCATGTCAGCCTCTAGCCTCTCCGCTTCTGTGGTCACAAGTGAGAGGCTTCTCTGGGTTAGAAGCCTTCCCCATCTGCTCCTTCAGGTAGTGCAAAACTCATTGCCAGAGAGGAGATAAGAACTTCATCTCTGATCTGTGAAGCTTTCCAGGGAAACTCGTTTTTTATTGTTAATAATGTAAGTTGGCTGTTACTTACAGATGGTCTTTCCCTCTGTCTCTACGTGAACAAATGAGCCATAGAGTGTAGTAATGCCCAGAGCAGATGTGTGTTAGAGGGAGAATGGTGACAGTGGAGAGTCTTGACCAGAAGTTACGAGTTACAGGGCCGATACATACCATGAGCTGGAGTATGTGATACACATATGGGATCCCGTATGTGGTTTCAATTTACATGGTAATTTTCTTCTTTTTATATGTATTTTTTCCTCCTCTCCTTTTGCTTTCCGTCACTATCTTTTACAGTTCCTGGAAGAAGGTAGACAAACCGTTTTCTTTGGAGCCAACAGCAATACCACATTTTTTTGCTTTTGGCAGTCTGCTAGCGCTTTGGATTTCGATTTCCTTTACCTACTAGATATGTTTATATATGTAGATATTAAAATAACACAATGTATTTTGTCTGTTTCTGTTCATCTTTAAAACAATGTGCAGCTGTTGAAATGCACGAGTGTTCACTTGCCACGGGTCATTCTTGCCGGATGTGTTGTATTGCTGCACCCAGGCAGTGATCTCGGAGAACAGTGCGATGGGCTTGGCTCTCTCTCCCTCTCCTTTCAAAAAATAAGAATAATAAGAAATAATTACAGGCATATATGTGGTGAGGAAGAAACTTTGAATGATGTTCTTGGCTTGGTCATTTTTCATCACCTTACATTTCCTGTGATATAAATGTCTTGTTTCTAAAAATTTATTGGTGGCAGCTTGATAGCAAACCACTTGTGACGTTTCAGTTGAAACCCTGTTCTCCTCCTCGCCGCTCGATCCTTTTCTGTTGGACCTTTTTGCCCCTTACTGTAGGTTCTGCTTTCTCTCCCATTCTGCCTTTCCCATCTCTTCTCTTTTCTTTCCTCCCCTTGGTGTTTTGAGTAACGGGCCTTCCCGTTCCATCTTCCTTCCTGCTCACAGCAAATAGAGGATTTATCTTAAGTGTTTTTCAGTTGCAGGTCTGCTGAGACTCCAAGGAAAATGTTTTCTGGGGTTTTAGGCTGGCAGGGAGTGGACAGAGCAGCAGGGACCAGGTCAGCAACTTACGGGGCCTGTTTTCCTTTTGCTCCACTAACTGCCTCTGCAGCTTGTCCTTGTTCAAGAGATGCATGAACTGTTGGTAGCTCAGAGCATGTGCTGTGTTCAGGCTATGCCATGCTGCCCTGAGAGGTCACTGTCCAGAATTTTGAGTCATCAGCTTACTCCTCCAGCACGTTAGTCATGTTTCTTGGATGCAAACCGGAGGCTGAGGCTGCGTAGTGTCAGGGTGGTGACGTAGCAGAGGGAACACAGCTGTAGATCCTTTAGGGTTAGTGGGAAGTTTTTGGTCCATTTTCCCTCTGAAAAGAACACTTCTCCCCCCCCCCCCCCCACCACATTGAAAATGTTTTTATTTAATTGAGAACAGAGGTAATTTATTTATGCTGACATATTTCTCAGGAAGTGGGAAGTGGATCCCTTTCCAGCCTTTCGAAGAGCCACCCTTCCTCTCTGCTCTCTGCTCCTGTTTCTGCATCACGTATGCATAGAAGCACCAAGCACAGCAGCGTCACTCATCTCTCCTCTGTGAGCACAGGCTCAGAAATGTCTATGTAAAATTTAGATTTTCCTTAAAAAATAAGAAACAGCAACTTTTTTGAGATTTGTAGAGAACTCAGACATTGAAAATGTTTTTATTTAATTGAGAACAGAGGTAATTTATTTATGCTGACATATTTCTCAGGAAGTGGATGGGGAGCCCCTTTCCAGCCTTTCGAAGAGCCACCCTTCCTCTCTGCTCTCTCCTCCTGTTTCTGCATCACGTATGCATAGAAGCACCAAGCACAGCAGCGTCACTCATCTCTCCTCTGTGAGCACAGGCTTCCCCCTCTGTCATGGTGACCTGGAGGGACAGTAGTCTCTCTGAGGCACATCACTACCTGTCCTGGGCGCTCTCGTTTATTCTCAGGTAATGCAGAATTGTGTTTCTTTTCCTGCTTTTATATACTTCCATGGGTTTCCTGAACAAACCAACAAACCATTGACAATCTGGCTAAGATTCTGGGAAAGAGTCAAAATACTAGATTTGCACCATGAGTCTCTTTCCTTCAGTGCTGCCTGACCTTTGGGACCCCGACGTGCCCAGAGCAGCACACACTCAGCTTCCCAGCAGAGCAGAAGCTTCTCTGCTGACGTATGGTCCTGTCCTGTGGTATGGTACTGTATTTTGTTCTCAGGGCTGGGACTACAGCGATGCTCTGTAATGTGCTGATTTGCAATTCCCTGACATATGCTAGTTACAATGATACATTAGGTTTCGGGAAAACAGCCCTCTTAATATACATGGGAGATAACACACCAGATGACTGTTATGAGAGAGATCTAAGACATCTTATTTAACTTAATATCAAACCAAATGGAGAAACTTTGCAGCAATGACTGCCAGATTATCCTCTGAGGACCACAGCCTGGCTATTTGGCTGCCAATAAAACTACATATTTTTGTATTTACTAATGGGGGAGAAGTGAACTCTCCGTGGTGAGTAATACAGATAGCGGCAGCTCCAGCTCCTCTTCATTCATCACTATACTGCTTTCCCCAGGCAAAGGTCAGTGAATATATTTGGTTTGCTTGCCTCCGTTGTAGGATTTATGTTCATGAATCACCGGAGGGTCTGTGATTGCATCCTGGCAGTGCGGACCGAGAGAGTTGCTGTTTCGGGAGCCTGTACACCTCTTTCCTGCTCTTGTTGGAGGACAGACCCAGGTGGTGGTTTAGTGCAAGGGGAGGGTCAGGACGTGGAAAGTTTACTCCCTTAGCCCGTGACTCACCTTACCTTAGGCATATTCTTTCACATGGCAAGGGAGAAGGTCTATGATCAGCCTTCATCCTGAGATTTATGACAGCCAGCCACTGTCAGGCAAGAGGCGATGTCTTTTAACTCTGCTAATGATTGTCTTGAAGTAGGTCAGTAGGTCATGCCCAGATATCTTTAGTTTCTTTTGAAGGATAGCACTTGTAATCCAGGTGTTGATATGTCTTTTAAATGGCAGGTAAGATAACACATTCTGCATTTGTGTAAAACAGGAAATTCAGATGCAGAACAGTTGGTTGTAATGACCGATCCTTGTATGCTTTCCTTCAGGGTTCACTTACGTTAAGCTTATTTTAATGAATATGGTATTGAACTTTTCACAGTAGGGTTTAGTGAACAGATTGGAAATTCTGAAAAAGGTATTAGAACTGGGTGAATAATTCATAAAGAGTAATTTATTTTATGAATGTCACCTTTTTCTATTTGTGAATTGCCTGGGAATAGAACATGACTTGCTTGAATTTAGTTCTTAATTAAAATTATGCACCAAATAATTTCTGTCAGCAATGCTTACTTTGTAGCTCATTCACAAGCGATTTGTTGTGAGCCGTTGATGTTCAGAAGCTCAGCTGTTACACTGGACACAGAAATTCCAGGATTTATTTTTCCATTTTTTTGATTAGATCGTCGTAACTTGCTGATTTTTGCTTTGTTGAAAGAGTTGACTCAGATTCCAGAGTATTCTGATTCATGAATGTATGAGAATATCGCAATATTTGCCAGAATTTCCTGTTCTGGCCAGCTGTTCTGACAAAACATTATTTCATTAGAAGGCAGATGAAGCAATTTCATTAACAAATATAAACTGTCAAATTTCTTCCTGTCTTCTACCTACTCTGAAGCTTAACTTCTGATTTTCATAGTAAGCAATATACAAAGGCTGTCTCCATCATGGCAACGTTACCAGACTCTAGTGTTGACCTCTTTCAGGCCTAAGTTTGCAGAGTTCCTCTTACTCTGACTTTTTTTCTCTGTTTCTCTATTCCAAATAATGGGTCAGAACAAGTACATGTCAGGCCCAGAGATTATCAAATTTTGTATAAGTAGATTGCTGGTTTGTGGGTTGGTTTTTTTGTTTGGTTTTTTTTGTTTGTTTGTTTTTGTTTTGTTTTTTTTTTTAAACCAATGTTGACTCAGTCACACAGTAGCAAGAATTAGTTACCCCTCAAATATCTTTTCCGTAATTTTCACAAAACTCGTCAGCTAATGAGAACCATGTATCTGCACTTTTTCAAAACTGGAAGCTAATGTGATACTTCCAAGCACACTGATCTGTAGAAATTGCTCCAATCTTTCTTTTGCCCATTATAATGGGCTTTATTAATGCACCAGATTGCAATATACAAAATTAAAGGCATTAGACATGTATACTGCTGCTTATTTGACAAGGTGCTGCATGTTGTTTATGCCAGGTTTGCTGGCTGTCATCGCTCTGACTGCACTCTCTTTATTACACTGTGCTGAGGCTCGGGACTCCAGGAAGCTGGGAAGTGATGCTGACCTTGTGAAACACCCTGTTTTGTTGCCTCTCTTTCTAGTCCATCTCAGTGATCAAGTTGTCATTATAAATGCAATTTAAAATCCCATAAGAACTTCAAGAAATGTGTGTAATTTACTCAAACTATATTTTATGTTGTTGGATGAGCACTGAAAGTGCAACTTCAGGAAAGCACAGGCTGGCAGCCCATGCTCCCGGACTCAGCTGCTCCCCAGCCAGGTAGACTTCTTGAAATAGCATTGCCCGCAGGGATCGTTTGTCGCATTTGAATTGATAACTGGCAATCTGTTGTAACCCATGTTGCTTTTTCATAATTTCTTGCATGGTTATGCCCTCAGCCTGACATGTGCCTCCCATATGGAGTCAGCCTCCGGGGCTCTGTGCCCTGGACCATGCACATGCAAACTGCAGCAGGCGGGAGGCAGGTGCCTGAGCTGCAGCGTCCTGAGCTGCGTAGCAGCGTGTAGCTGAGCGATGCGGTCTCTGCCATGTGCACCTGGGTAACTAGACTTGACTTATGCGAGCTCAAGTTCTCCAGCTGCTGCGTATTGGCAGATCGTAATTTTTTCTCATTACCTGATGTTTTACCCCATTCCTGGTTTGATTTTTGTATCCTTGTGTGCAGGGTTGTAGTTTGATTGTAAGCAATTTGTGGGTTGTATATTTATGCAATGACTAGCTCTTTACTCCTGAGCTACTTCAGCAAAAATAAATGATAATACTGCATGTTCAATATTTATTCTCCCTTTTCCACTGCGACAGAGTCAGAGCAGTGTAATGGGATCTATTTAGCATTTGCTCATTTGCTTTGCAGAATTCTTCCTGCTTTTTCTCTGTTTATGTAGGTGTCTAGTATTGCTCTTAACTGTAGGTTGCAATATGTAGGTTTTCACAGAGTAAACATATACTCAAATCTGTACAGAAGATTCTTGGTTAATAGTAGATGAGATGAACATAAGCTGTTTTGATTTGACATTATACATCCTTAATGGGGTGTGTAGGGGAGGCACATTGTGCTGTCTGAAATGCACAAAAAGACAAAAATATGAATATCTATATATTTTTTTCAGTGCACAGTTCCTTACACTTGGGTCAAAGGAAAGAGGAAGAACAAATTCCAATAAACCTATGTGATATTAATGAGCATTAGCTCACTCAAGAGGACCTAGATCTTACCTGTATTGCTCAACTGAAAAGATGCAAAACCGATCAGTGGAGAACAAATGGCAAAAATTCAACCAATTAACTCACCCATCTTCCTCTGTATAGTAGTAGAATGAGGTTGGACACCCATAGGTGTGTACTGCATGAAGGGACGTGCTTTTTTAAGCACAGTGTCCAAGGTCTTTGTTACAGCCGTGTGTCTTGATATTAAGAATGTTGGCTATTCTGGTTTAGGCATTTCCAGCAAGAATTAAGAGTATGGTTAATCCTTTCCTTGCTAAGAAGAGTTGCAGGTTTAGCATGACTAGTGAGCAAGACAGGAGTTACTGGAGGAAAAGGTGGCAGATGGGGGAGTCTCTTTCTAGGCTTCTCTAGCCACATGTTTTCCATATGAATCTAGTGCTTTTAAAAAACATTGTAGTCACATTTGATAGTGTGATCACATGGTCTGTGCTGATCTGTATATGTATTTGCACTGCAAAGTTGGTCTGTGGTACTGATATTCTAATTTAATGATTTATGTTTTTTCCATTAAATTCACAAGGGCCTCCTAATATACCTATATCCTAATATACCCCTGGCTGTTGTTTTAGAAGTACATGCGCATGCCAGGTATCTGGCTGTTCTTTGCATGCGTGCTTCACTGAGGAAGGATTAGCTCCAGGTTTGAAAAGCAAGTTTACTTGCTTTGTTATGCATACAAATATTTAATTATATTTCAGCTCTTTGTTACTGAGGTGTAGTTAAGAGTCCCTGCATGTTAATTTTAGCCCTCTGTAAAATTTGTACAAGTACTGAACAGAAATGTACAAATGCCCAAGTTTACCTTGGCGGAGTGCAAAAAGGAATTTGAAAGTAAATGGGTCTTTTGGCAATTTTTCCCCTATGAATCACTTGTAAAATAGGAAAACCCTCTGTTTGCACACCTCTCTCACTTGTGCCAAGTGTCTTGATTGCTGCAGAGACACATGCAAGTCTCGGAGAAGAACAGAGTCCCAAAGACCAATTGCTGCTACCTGAATTTTGTAGTTCTTGAGGTTTTGCATTTATAGCCCCATGACTGTTCAGGCACAGGAGCTGAGCACTGAGAGCTCTGGCCATAGCGAGTGACTTTGCTTTCCGAAAGGAAACGTTAGGAGAATTTTTAAGGTGGGATTTAGTTTCCCCCATGAGACAGAAGCAATAAAAAAGGATGGTGCAGAAGCTGAAGAAATGTTTGTTTCTTAATTGATTCCTTTCCAAGGAAGTTAAAAAGGAAGGAAATTTGAACAGCTGCTGAAAAGAGAGTTCTGTTATCTACTTCTGTAACCCTTATTTTCCAAGGTTTGGCCAGTATTTATACATCTCTCTGCTGAGCTGTATTTTTGGCACCAAAATATTGGTTGTCATTTGCATAATCACGTGATTCACTTCAGTAGCTGCCTGCAAGAAAGCTGAAGTTATTCCTATTTTAAAAATGCAATTAATTTTAAAGTATTGTGCTAATTTTTAAAAATCTCTGTAAGATGTGGAAAAAATTTTGTTCACACTTGAGAGATGCAAGAATGGACTTCGAGGGAGTCAAAAAAAAAAAAAGTAGTTTTCAATTCCTGTGAGGTTGAACTAAAATGACTTTTTCTTTTCCTCCAATAAACTGTAAAAATTCAGTGGAAACTCTGTAAGAAAACCCTTAAAAAAAATGATTGATAGAAAAATGTTGACCTTCACTGCTCTGCTCTCTTTTCTTCCTCCTCTTTGTCCAAGGTAGGAGGTAGCTACCAAAGATTGTTTCTGTCAGAGCTATGGTTAAATGTCATTACCTGTAGTGACCAGTTTTACAAATACAACACGCTTGTGAATGTAGAAGTTAGCGAGTGGATGAACAAGTTGGTTCATGCTACAATCATTTGGTTCCCATGAACATACTGATGCGTTTATAACCAAGGATGCATTAGTACGTTTAAAATTTTGTCTGTATTAATGTTGGCTGATAAAGCAAAGACATTCCCAACGTAGTATGTGGAGGATGACAAGCCCAATGTAAAACCAGGAGGAGTCTGAGCTCTGGGAGGAGACAGGTGTTTTAATAATCCCTCTCTTCACGTGCTATGTTTTTTCCCAAAGCAAGACCTCAGGGTTAATGAACCTTCCTTATGCTTCCTCTCTTCCTCCTCTGAGATTATCCCCATGGGTTGAAAAATGACATCTCTTTCTCATGGTAATGTACCATATTTCTAAGTGGGTATTAGCCCAAATGGAAACCAAAACTGGGTATCTGAAAATTCCTTAATGAATTGGGCTGAAGTACTTCCCTTTGGTCCCTCTGAAATGGGCTGGTGATTTTGTGGAGGAGGAGGGAGGGCTGGTAGGCTGGAGTAAGAGGAAGGCAAGCATCACATCTGAGGGCTAGAAGGATTGCCATTTAATTTTAAGCCTTTGTAGGAAGACAAAGCGGGGTGACCTGAAACGTTCTCATAGCCCAGACCTCTTTCAAACACACATCTGGTTGTTGATGTGATCAGTTGGAAATACGAACTCATCATCATCTTCTTTCTCATGAGGCACTTTGGTCCAGATTTCTTCTGGGCATCTAACTGAGGGACACCCCTGGAGATGCCACTGTGGGCCCTATATGTTTGTGCTTCGTGGGCACATGAGAGCCCACTCAAAGAATAAGTGGGGTCCTCTATATAATATAAGCATGATGTGACCTAGCCATACCTGGGTTTTCAAAGAATAGACTGTCACCAGTCAAAACTTAAAGAGATGCCTTGCTACGTGTGTCTGCCACCACAGGATAGTGCTCAGCAGGCCCGGGGTTAATTCTCACTGCTCCACACTCTGTGCAAGAAGCTGTGTCTGATCACAGTCTGCTGTCATGAGACTAAGCAGCCTCTGGCCACAAGACGGAACAGGTTCCTTCCACATACTGTAATTCTGACTGATGGAAGGCTGCTTAAGAGTTTGAAATATGGCTAAAAATGACAATACTTGTCCTCAGGCTCTTCTGGGAGAGTCAGTGTATCTTGTTTTTTTGTGCTCCTCATTCTCCCTACCTCCCTTGCTCTTTAATGCTTTCCCAAGGTTTCTTATTCCTGTAGACCTGGGGTGAAGGTGACAGTTTGCGTTTGGTTCTTGTGCTGCTGACTGGGAGATGCTGCGTCTGCGCCCACCCGTGCTGCCCAAGTGCCAGTTCGGCTCCAGGGGATTCGGCGAGCGCCCGGTCCTGCCCCGCTGCTGGCTGCTGGCTGCAGCATCACTGCCTCGCTGTCCTTGGCCGCCTGGCTCGCAGAGGCAGATTTCTCCACCGAGCACAGACGTGAGGGGAGAAGAACAAAGCAATCGCATTTGTCCACTTACTAAAGCAAATCTAAGTGTTGTGCCATCTGTTCTGCAACTACATGAAACCCAGTGAGCTCTTTGGAAAAGGCAGAAAATATGTTCAGAATGTGGGGAAAAGATGGAGGTGAAAATAAGATGCTGAGAATTGGTAGGAGCCTGGATAACACCAGAACAGACCAAAAATAACAAAACAAAAAATTACAGTAGAAAATACAAGAAGGAAACCTGCCTTAAAATGGGGGGAAATCCAACACTCATTAGATTTTTCTCCTGTATCTTCCCCACTGCCTTTCATGCCTGTGTTCATTTTTTCACATTGATTCTACTCAGGAGAGCAGATCCAAATTGGCATTTAATAGTTCAGAAATGCTGTGATACAGCAGGAGCCCGCAACGCTGCACCCTGCCATGCTGGTGAGGGGGACCGGTCCCTCCTTGCTGATGAGAAGTGCTGAGTGGCTTGGGGTGACGCTGGCTACCCCAGCCTAGCACCGGGCCTCCTCCGCCTGCTGCCAAAAGGCACAGCTGTGATCCAAAGCACAGCTGTGTGTCGTTTTTCAAAAGCCAGGAAGGAGAATTGCAGACTGTGTGAAAAATGATAAAATCTGGAAAACTTTTTACAACAACCTTTATAGCTTTGTGAAATTCCTGCTTCCCCAGAGTTCAGATGAATCCCATGAAAGTCTAATTGCGTTAAGCTCCTCATTGCACTGCAGCGACCGGCCCGGGCTGGTGGCCGTGCTGGCGGCAAGCAGGTGGAAGAGAGGGTGGTTCGTTGACTGACTTTGCAGCAGAGTAGCAAAGGGATGGAGCGTGTAATGACGTATCCTTTAAGGCTCCTGCTTTGTAAACCGAGAACCGTGGTATGGTCGGAAGTGACTCTGATGCTGAGAGCCGCTTGGAGCGTGAGGTTTTGCTGGTAGGAGAGGAAGGGGTTTTTTGTGGTGCATGCTCTGGGCTTGGCCTTCAGGACATCTGGTTTCCCGTCTCTGCCACAGAATTTCTGCACGTCCTTGGGCAAGTCATCCAGTTTTCCCGCATCCCATTTCCCCAGCAAGGGATGGGGGATTGCTTTCCTCCAGCACGGTGCTGTGAAGCTCCGTAGGGTTGGCAGTTACCATAGAGATGAGGTACCTAAATAGAATTTGAAACCTGTTGAAGGAGAGCTATGAAACCTGACGGTGTTACCAAAAGAACAGCTTGGCTTTGGCTGTGTTGCGTGGGGCAGCTACAACACATTGTAAAACTGTCACAGTAGGTGTAAGTACTGTGAAACCAGGGTCAGCTGGAACATAGACTTGTGAAAACAAAAAGCTACCAGTATAAACTCAACCCGTAAATATGAAGTAATATCACTAGTTAAACAAATAAACTAAAAGGGATTTTTCTCTTTAGGATCCGCTGGGCATTTTCATTTGATAAAGTCTTTTGGTCTGGCAGGAGTCCAAGACCAAGAAGTCCAGACCTGCTTCTGTTCTTTCTGGGGCACCCTGGAGCTTCTGAGGCTCCTCACTGTTTGTATTAAAGGTCTTTAATTTGCTATAAGATGTCAGCTGGAGAATGAAAACCGTGGAGTTACTCTGTGATTTGTTTTAGGCAGAGGGAGGCAGGGGAAATAATGTTTTAATTTAATTGATACTCTCTTAGTCTTTATTGTGAAATGAAGAGGTGACTTTCAGGTATTCCATATTGCACCATTAATTGTTTTCCTCTGTCTTTCTCATTCATATTAAAACAAATATTTAATATCTTCAGTCTCCTTGCTGAAATGAGAGTGGTTTTGAGGTCCTGGTCATTCCCATTCAACTTCTTTGGAAATGTTTCAGTTTGGTTGTATTTGTAGGCATCCTGAATCCAGTGTTTTCAATGCAGCTATGCCACTGACTTGTGTAACAGAATAATAATGCCATCTGTCTTGTCTTTTTTTATCCCATATTTGAACATCTTTTTTTTTTTTTTTTTGGTGCTGGTAGACTTTGACTGTAGGGTGAGAGGAAATCTTCACTGAAATTGTTGCAATAGTCATCCATCCCTCACCTGAGTTGGAAGTAGCTAATTTAGGACTTTTAAAGATCTGTAGGTTGGTTAAATGCTCCTGCCAAAGCATTTTAGGTTTTTGTCAGTGTTAGCTTCCATTTGACAGTTTCCTGTGTGTTCATTCCCTGATCTTCCTGAATTGTGTCTCTTGGGCTCCCAATAGTGCTATCTCTAACCTGAATTGTATAGTTAGCAGCGAATTTAAAGTGGAAAAGTGAGGATTTTGTTGACCTCCTTTGTAATCTTTCAGAAATGTTGGAACAAGCTCAGTGGCTCACTGGTCATATGGCCACATCTTACCACCAGCGTGTTCATCTGTGTGGTCTGGGATGCACATGAGTTGATTGGAACCTCTATTTTCTGGATGAGGGATGTTTCACCATCAGGCCCTAGATGCCCCCGTGTCGCCAATGGGTATCCTCATCAGCATTCTGGATGCCCTCAAGAAACATGGAGCAGCTATGTTCTGCCCTGTGCTGGATGTTTTTTCCTCCTCTAGGCAGGACTTAGAGAGATGATTGCAATAACTGACACTGGTTTGGGTGGTGGAGCTGGTACAGATTATCTGATAATTTATTTTGAAAACTAACATTTTTTGCGTTTTTAAGGGGAGATAACTGGCTTTCTTACTACAATATTTCCTCTGATCCAGATTCCTGGCTTTTAGTTCTTGTAACTATATTTGGACAATTGACTTTGAGAAGTTTGTAAGCATTGTTGTTGGCTCAAGAGCTACAAATGTTTTTTTTCTCTCTGCCTAGTAGTCTAAATTAATAATGTCTGTTTAATTATAAAGCAATCTCATGAGATTTACAGGCAACTTTAAATAAGGCAGCCACATCATTTTATAAAAGACATGTAAAGTATGGAAACTGCCTCTTGAAGAATTTCTTTAATATATTTTGTGGTAATAGTATTGTCCAAATAAACCCATGCCACTTGTAAACTTACCAGAATGTGTGGTGGCCCTAACCCAGCTCTACTGGTGTGAATATACGAGCCCACTGACATATGGTACATAGTTTGATTTCTAGTAGTTCTGAAAGATTTACAGGCTGATTTATGCTTCTTTCTTTGCATTTATTTTCCATACTCTCTTATGATCAGGGAGTGCATCCTTTATAGACTCCGTTTGACTCAGTGTGTGCTGTGTCCAACTACTGACTATCTAGTTCCTAGTTGCTGCAAAAAGGTTGGAGCTTCATTTCTATTTTTTTGAGAAAACAGGCACTTTTTTTTTAACTTTTGCCTGAGAGTATAGGTGCTTTTTGTTGTCCAAAATAAAATGTTATCAACAGTCTACCTTCTACTTCAACACTTGCTAATTTTTCATGTTTCTACAGTTATTATCTAACTGTGGTTGTATCCTTTAGAGTTCTGTGTCTGCATGTGAGTATTTTAAGTTCTTTTGTGCTGCTTGGAGTTTGGTGAAAAGTTTATGGTTACTGGAGCCATAGTCTAAGGAACAGGCAGAGGGAACATTCTTGTTCTTCAATTCAGACAATATTAAATTGTTTTATTAGTAGCTGCAGCCTTGGAGGGAGTGGGGGAGAAAAATACCAGGAAAAGCACAAACAGCAAAAACCATAAAAAACTGGAGGTGATCAAGATGAGGGAAGGACAAAATCACATGAGCCATACTGTGTTGGACCAGATGTCCACATAAGTACTTATCTTGTCTTCAAAACTGGCCAGTAGTGAGTGATTGTCTTTGGTGTCTTAGCATTAGTAGCCTTCTGTTTTCTTAGTAGACACTTCCTATGGCAAGGGGTTCCAAAACTGAAATGTGTGTTGTATGAAGCTGTGCCCCCATCATCTGTCAGGCTTATTGGTCTTTGTACCCAAGTTCTCTTTAGGAGCTCTTCTTAGAACCTGGCTTTGCATTTTCATTTGCACTCAGTCCTCTGGTTCTGAAGCAGTTTTGAGCAAACCATGACACACGCAATAGCTAGACTGTTTCGTTTCTTAGTTTTGTCAGGATGAAGTCCTGTAACCTCTTTATTGTAGATTTTATTCTATAACCTCTATTGGTCTTTGTACCCAAGTTCTCTTTAGGAGCTCTTCTTAGAACCTGGCTTTGCATTTTCATTTGCACTCAGTCCTCTGGTTCTGAAGCAGTTTTGAGCAAACCATGACACACGCAATAGCTAGACTGTTTCGTTTCTTAGTTTTGTCCAGTATGAAGCCTGAACCCTCTTTATTGTAGATTTTATTCTATAACCTCCTCTTCTGATTTCAGTTTGAGGCAGATTCTTCAGTTCAACCTTAGATGGGGGGAGCTCCTACACAGGGGCCTCCTCCAGGTTCTCCAAGGTGAGCATGTTTTGAAGAACCTCATTTAATTTTGCTGTTACCGTACTGTCTCTGAGGGCTCCTTTAAATCTGGATAATCTGTTGGCCTTGCAGATACCTGTCCTGGTTAAACCACAACAATACCCTGATGAGTTTTCTTCTTCAGTTCAACCTTAGATGGGGGGAGCTCCTACACAGGGGCCTCCTCCAGGTTCTCCAAGGTGAGCATGTTTTGAAGAACCTCATTTAATTTTGCTGTTACCGTACTGTCTCTGAGGGCTCCTTTAAATCTGGATAATCTGTTGGCCTTGCAGATACCTGTCCTGGTTAAACCACAACAATACCCTGATGAGTTTTCAGCTCCTGATGTATTTCAGAAAGGTTTTATGATTAGTTTTTATGCTCTTTGCAAGTTATTCCTCAGACTCTCTTTTGGCTTGCCTTATTGTGATTTTACCTGTATGCTTCCAATAGCCCTCCCTTGCCTTGCTGTTTAGCAACGCTGACTTTCATTTACTCTTTCTGAACTTGTTTGGTGGATGGTATACACTTGCTCTGGGCCTTCAATACACTGTCTTTAAATAGTTCAGTGCTACCTGCAATGATGTTCTCTTTTAGATGCCCATTTAATTCTTCTTTAACAAGTTTCTTTATTCTTATGTAGTCATCCTTTCTGGAAGTGAACACTGCAGCAGAAATATTACAGGTTTTGTTGCTTTTGCCGGGACATCAAACACAAGCACGTTGTGGTCAGTGCTGCTGAGTATTCTTCAACAGCAACAGTTCAACCTCACTGCTCACACAGTCGAGGGCTCCATCCCCTTTGCAGGGCTTGGTCTCAAGAGCTTTGTGAAGCAATCATTAATGGTACCTAAAAATCTGTCCTCAGCACCACTCCCCAAGATGATATTTGCCCAGTCTCCATAGCAGTTGTAGACATCTCCCATTACTATGTGCTTCCTGCCCTTGTAGCGCTTCTGTTCTGCCTCTCTATATCTCAGTTGCTTTTGCTGTCCTGGTCAAGCAGTTGACAGTATCGCTCTATACCGTTCTTTTCCTATATACACGTAGAAATTTAATCTAGAGGGATTTTGGATTCTTCTTTGACATGGTTAAATCGTTAATCTGAGTTAATTCTAGGCTCTCTTTTCCACTGGCAGGCTGGTGTGTTCCTGTGTGCTTCCTATCCTGCTGTTACAGTGTCCCCGGACTGTCTTCTTTTCACTGAGTGTCTGATGTGCTCTTATCAGTACACATCAAACTTGTCCTTCTGTACCCTCCTCTCCTTTTTTTTAAAGTACTCTTTACAGCCTTTCCAGTACACAATACAGTGATGATGTGGGAGAAACTGATCTCTCCTGTACAGACTTTATCCATTCCGGAGTTTTTCCCAATGCCTGGTGAATCCACCGCTTGCTTCCATACCCGCTGAATCCACAGTTCATTTCCTCAGCCACACACGGTATCTCTGACTTGTCCTTTCATCAGACTGGGAACATTAAAACAATGCCATGATGAAACTCCTGGTTTCAACTTGCAACTTGACATCCAGAACCTCTGTCCTCATGTCCTCAATGACCATGAGCACCAACTCCTCCCCAGTGCTTCCTAAGAGACCCTCTAGACATGCTGTGGGATCCACCACATTTACTCTAGCAGTCAGATTGCCGTATGGATACATATATATTGCCCTTAAGGAATGGTATTCATTTATACGAGAGTGCACTTCATTACACTTGTAGTGGTGAGGAGGTTGCTTCAGGTGTCTCTGGGTGGTCTGTCTGGCTTCTGGTTTTGTGGCTGGTCTGTGAAGTTAGGGATGGAGAGCCTCCAGCTTCTTTCCAGCTACAGCCAAGCTCCCACGGCCCCAAAACTCCCCTTTGCCTTGCTGGCTCGGTCAGGACAAAGCAGAGCCTTGGGACAGGCTGGGCTCCCTTCGCTCAAGCAAGGGGCTTGCAGAAGAGGCCCAGCTCATGTTTGATTTTGCTTTTCCAAGGATGTAGATCACCAGCTACTGCCGAGTTCCCTGAGCCTGGTTTGGGCTCAACTGATGTTCTTTATTTCTTCCTCTGCAGAAGTCTGCTAAAATGTATTTGTTATTGTGCAATGCCTAAACCTTGTTCCTTGAACTATAGGTTCAACTACTGCAATGTAAAGAATAAGGAATATTAATTTAAAGATTTTTAAGGACAAGATTTTGATGTATTTTTTTTTAAGCTGCATAAGGCTGCCTATAACATTTCAGGCTAAAATTTCTATCAGGGTTTCTTTTTTTGTTTGTTTCCTGGTATGTCCAAGCCTTTCTCATCAGCAATTCTTATTCTCGCTATGCTTTCAAATCTTGGAGAGTTATCATATGCTTCCCTTCCTCTTTGTCATATAGACAAATAGTGCACATTAATTCTTTGATTTAATCCTTCTTAATAAGCCTGTTCCTCCAGGGATTAATTATTTTAGTTTCTGTACTGAATCTTGCACTTTGTTGACATCTTGTACTGGGAGCCTACAACTGAGTGCAGTATAAAATTGAAAGCTCATCTCTCATTAGTTTTTCATGCTCTCATTTGGATAACCCCTTTCTAGATTCATTCCTCCAATACAGGGTAAGACAAGGAAGGTTAAAATAAGCCCATCTATAGGATGTGGAAAGGAAGACAGGTCCCAGCTGTAGCAAACTTTTGATGCTTTTGTTTCCCCTCACCCTTATGGGTATCCAGTTTAAGTAAAACATGCATTTAGCAGAGGACTCTATGGGATTTCCAAGCCATGAGTAACTGCATTGGTCACCCCTGGACCTATGGCTGGATTTGGCTTTTGAGCTGTTGCACGGAACAGCACGAAGCGGGTGTGAGATGCTCTCTCCCAGGTGGGAATTTTTACGTGCTGGGGGCCTTGCTTTCAGTGGAGTAGCTAATGTCAGAAGCTGTGGACCAGGGAGACCTGGTTCTGCCAAAGTGCACATCTTTCTAGGATGTGATTTTGGGGTAAGCTTCCTGAACCTGCTCACTGTGTGGTTGTGTGGGCACTGGGGCTGCTGTGCGAGAAGGGGTGGTAGGGTACAGCGGAGGAGGAGGAGACGGGAATGGCCCAGGCCAGAGTTGGCTCCTGCTGCCCTGCAGCTTGCACTCTGCAGCTCACATACTCCTTTGGAATATGAAATGTTCCTGCAGTGACATCTTCTAAAAGGAAGATTCAGGATTTCTGTAATGTAATTTTAAATCACTTTAAATGCTAAGTTTCAACTCAGATGAATTTAATATATTAAACTTTTTTTAATATAGTAAACCTTTTTCTCCAGTTTGTGGTCTGCATCCTTTTATCTTGTTTACCATAGCAAAGACCTAGACTGTTTCCTGCCCATTAATGGATCTAATCCAGCCCTGCTGAATTCAGGATGAACACTGGTTTTGGGAGGCTGCAGCGATGCTTTGGTGAAAGTCTTTGGCCTGTCTTATATAAAAGGTCAGACTAAAACTGCTTTAAGATTTATGAATCCATTTATGAATCCTGGCCTTGAGATTTATGAATCCATTGACTTCAGTGGGTGGTGATTTGTGCCTTAAGCAAATATATTTTTGAAAAGAAACTTGTGTAGCAACCATCCCATTTTGTGAGAGTTTGAGCTAAAGAGCTTTCCAGTCGGACTGATTTTGGTTTCTTGCAGAATGTCAATTCATTTTTATTGCTAAGGGTAGGACTCAACTATGTATTTTGTCAAAGTGACCTCAGAAATGCTTTATTTCAAATGGTTCCTTGTGTTAAAATTGGGAAATGTAATCCTTTTGGATCTTGCTGTTAGTAAATTCATGGACTTGATATTCATGCTTTTCCTCCCTGAAAGATTAAAATTGAGAAACTCTGTTGCAGGGCACTGCAATTACTATTCCCTGCTTGCAACAACAGCAATCAAGTTTACAATCCCCTGAGTCTGCAAGATCTGCCGCATTTATCATTTTCATTCTGAACAGCCATTTAATAACTCACCTCTTTCTCACTTGGAATTACACATACCTATGGACATCAAGCCTAGAGACTTTCCAAAATGTTCTTGCTTGAGCATTATTTTAGCTAAAATAACTGCTGGTTTCTGTTTAAAAAACTACAGAATTGTAACAATTCTTGCAGCTGAACTCTTTGGAAACGAGGTTCCTGCTGGTGGTGGTGGAGGCATACGAGAGGTGGAAGCCAACCTGGCAAAGGTGCGATGCTGTTTCCCTGTATAGCAGCTGCAGGGAAGTCTGAATTTGCCTGCTCCAAAGTCTCTTACAGTTTTGCAGGCTGTACTCCCTATTTGCCACAGATAGATATTCATTTTGCAGAAAGCCATGTTTTTGTGTATTAGCTAAACCTTTTGAAAATGAGATTTACCTCCTGTGATCTATCAGGATTCAGAGGTGAGCAGCTGCTAGGACGGGGCAGGTTGCGGGGGATAGAGGCAGGAGGTTTACTGAAGGGCAGTGGTGCTCAGGGTCACGGCCCTGGTCTCCTGCACTGCTGCTGGCCCTCGTAGGCACTGAGTGACAGAGGTGAGAAATTGGTAGTTTTCTTGTAAAGGCAGAGAAGTTGGAAGCAATGTTTTTAGTATTGTCCGCTGGTAAAAGCCAGGCACTGTGGCCAGGACGCTTGTCCTGAAATCTGCTGTCATTGCTTTGTGAAATCACTTTAATTGTGTCTGTTTTCTTGATGGTTCAGTGAGAATGAGACACAGTCTGTCTCACTATTGTGTCTCTTAAAAACCACAAAAAACCCTTCTGAATTTCTAAAATGAGTTATACCATACAAATGCAAGATTTGGGTCCACATTCCCATCTGCTATAAACAAATGCAGTTCTCTTAACTTCAGGTTATATTGGCTGCAGATTTGTCCCACTGCTATTATTAATCACACCTGCAATTGTGTAGTGACTAAGCTGGGCTCCAGGGACAAAACTTTATTTTTGGTAGCAGTCGAAGCATGTAGATGCATGAATGGATGGATACCCATCCTCCCTTGAGCTACAAGGACTGTATGAAAGCAGCCTATCATTAAAGCACTCTTAGTATGAATAGCTCTTGTATGGTGCTTTTCATTAGTAGAGCTCAAAGTGCATTAAAAATGTGACCTTATCCCCATTCTGCAGAGGATAAACAGGGGCCCTAGGTAACGTGCAGCTTTCATAGGGTTACCCAGCAGGCTCTGCCTCTCTGTCTGTCTATGTAATTCCTATGTGTATACATAATTATTTCCCCCCTTAATTTCTTGAGAATATGTGAAAATAAAGCAACTTAATTGCAAACTGACTTGAAAAAAAGCTGAAAAATACTCCTTTAGACTAACAGTAATAAAAATATACATGCTCAGTTAAAAACTTCCTTTTTCTCCCCTTCCCCATCCAGCCTGGGTCTGAATAAATCGGTGTAGCTTTAGGGCAGCAGCAGCATACATTGCAATAAGTGGCAACGTGTTCCGTATGTTTGCTACAATTCCTTTGGTACCCAGTTCACTGTAAAGAAAGATGAATTTGCAGCACTGCACAATTCTTACTCTGCAATGCTTCAGTAGTTCGAGGCATGTTCTCAAAGAATCAAATGCAAATATGACATAAGAAGCTTTTTTTGCATTGTTACCTATATGAATGAAGCTAAATGGAAATAAAACGCCAAGCGCGTCTGTTCCTGAATCAGTGTACTGTGTGATTGGGAATGAATACATTGCAGAACTGAAAATGTTGAGAGATCCCATGTGGGCAGAGATGAGTTTGGAAGGTCTGTGTTATGTCCTCAGTTCTGCTGCAGACTTCCTGGGTGATCTCGCTCCAGTCATCAGAGCTCCTGGTGCATCAGGTCCATTCTAATGTAATTGAACTAACAATATCTCTGTACTTGACTTCAGTGTTGGGAGGACACATCTGTTGCTGTTTGGAAAAAAGCATGTTCCTGTGGTTCTAAGACCTAGAGAAGGATCATAAATAAAAATAACGTGGAATTTGCTTTAAAATTCTCTGCTATACTAGTGCCAGTTTTGGTCAAACGTATAGCAGTTGTGTATTTAGGGTACAGGCACATTGATATAAAAACAGAATAAGACCTTGTCCAATATGCTGTCCTGCAAATATAAGTATTTTCTCTTTCAAGTCATCTACAGAGTATTTTTTGGCAACTATACAGTGAAATGCAAATCTCCTCTCTCTGCTTCTCTGCGAATTGATTGTTGGGAGGATCCCATATTGCAAATTCCCCTCTGGAGGCTTCATTGACATCGCAGGGAGTGCAGGCTCCTAACCCAGGCACTGAGGTTAAATATCAGATACTTTGAACCTCCTTTTGGTCTCAAGAAAATCACCTGAAATTCAGGACTGTATTTAGGATTTGTTCATGCACAGGTATGTCATATGGCTGGTTATCTTTTTCAGAATCAAATACTCAAAAAAATAGAGCGCGCTCTGTTTACAGAAGTAATCTAAGAGTTTCTGAAACACTTTTTGTAGGTTACTGATTTAACTAAGCAGACACTTGGATTTTTTAATATTAATTTCAGGTTTGTTCACATTTAATTTTAGCTTCCTATCTATATCATGTGCTTGGAGATTGGGAAGTAAATCTGCCTTTATATGGCAATGAGAAACTTTGTAAAGCTGTCCTAATGAGGAAGAAAATGAACATTAATTAAACTTGCAGTTACAGGATGGGCTGAGGCTCTGGAGTCCTGAAGCAGCAGCTAGATGGGTTACTTCATTACAGCCTAGAACAGGGAGCTGTGATGGGAATGGGAATGAGGAGACAATTAAGTAGCTCACCAAGTGCAGAGCCAGCAAGACATTTAATTATCCACAGGAGCTAACGCTCTAAAACCTGGAGTTTTCTGTAGATCTAAATATGCCAAGCAGTTTTTCTGTCAAATTAGACTTTTAAAGAATGTCTTTAGAAATGCAAGAGGGGCTGGGGATGTTGAGGAGACTGGAGAAGAGACCTGCTTTTCAGCTGAGCTCTGCGGTGCGGTGGCAAACTGTTGGCAGGTCTCCTGGGCTGGAGAGGATGTCTCCATTGTGGTGCGTGGGACTAGTGTAATTCCCTTGGGCAGAAAGTCCCAAGTGGAGATGGTGACCTGATGGCACAGTGGACTTGCCTTGTAAAGCTCGAGTGGTAGAGAAGGGTCCATGTGGCCACTGCCATTGCCAGTATCTGTAGATCCTGTGGTCCTTGAAAGCCTTGGAAGCAGGTCTTCAGGGATGTGCAGGAGCCCTGTTACCCCCAAAAGACATTAGTGGAGCTCTAAACCCCAGTCCTCTGTATTGCAATGGACTCATTTGTGGCTTATCGATGTAATTCTTGTCTTAATTAGACAGGACAGTCACTCTCTGCCTTCCTTGTGAATTTTTTCCTGTGTGGCTTTCACTTCTAAATAATGCCTTGCTAACCTTAGCAGAGGTTTTGATTCTTTGATTAAGTGTCTTCTGCTCTAGTCTTTAATGCATATTAATGAGTGCTAAGCAGTGCTTGTTTTGAGTTATTTGCAGCTGGGATCTAAAAACCCTTGGAAGGAAGGCCTGGGGATGTCCTGCTTTGGGAAATAGTGGGATATTATAGGCTCTTTGCTACAGTTTGGTGCATTCCAAAGGTAAACACTTTTTCAATTAATTTATATTTTTATTAGTCACAGGACACAGTCGCTGCTGCCATTGTTATTTAGCAATATTCCCATATTCACTTTAGTTTCAAGTTAAAAGTCCCAGAAGAGGAAGGGAAGAGGTAACAGCTCAGCGTTTTTTCCAGAATTGGAAGTCCTTTCCACAGAGATGCTCAATCCCACACCTAGTTCTGAATTACACAGCACCTGTGTGTCTGCAGGGTGGTAGTGCAGGGGAGGCACCACTAATCCCTAACTCCTGGAAGTACAGCAGTCCCAGGATGGGCGACGAGCAGTACAGGACAGAAAGACGCTGTTGTTAAGCAGTTACTTTTAAGCTTTTAGTTCATGAAAGCAACTACTGTTCTTCTGTTCAGAACTTGGGGAAACTGATAATTGAAAGGTTTAATTTTGCTTTCGCATCCCCTGGAGTAAATGTCCAGACAATGGCCCAAGAATTTTCTGAAGTCCTTCTTGTCTAACCTGTGTCAAAGGGAAGGCACAGATTTGCTCAAACAATATGGCATTTCTGTTTTAGTCATCCAGAGGCATTCTCCAGGAAATTGCAGCCACTTTAATGCTCTCTGTCGTCATCATAAACTTGGTGGTTGTCTGACAGTTGTCTTGGCATGACAGGCTGGCACAAGGGTGCTGGTGTCCATGGATAAGAACCGGACTGATGGGTGAAGGGCATGAGCAAACCTGTGCTGCCGGAGCGATGCCTTTATGTTGCTTGCTTGGCTGTGCGCAACACTGGTGTTGAGTTGATGACTAAAAGCAACCTCCTTTTCATGGTGGCTTTTTGAGGGTGTTCTGAGTAGTATCAGAAAAAATGCATTAGGCAATTCATCTTGAGCTTTTCATGTTCAAAGCACTTGGCAAAAAAATAACAAATCGGCCCTTGTAATTATCCTGGAAGACTGTTGTTATGCTGGTTCAGAGGTGGAGAAATGGAAGTAAAGAGGTTAAATGTCTTGCTCAAAGCAGCAAGGAAATGTGTGGTGGAGACATTCCGGAGCCCCACATATTTCTTAATGAATAATTTATAACTGTGGGTATATTATTAGGCGGATGGCTTGAACTGTGGATTGCTGCAGGAACTCTGCCTTGCCGTCTAGATGAATTTTCTTCTTAAAGTCTTAAATAGCCATTTTTTCTTGTTTTATTTCATGAGAATATATTGGCTAAATCAAAGACTGTGTAGGATATACAATATATAAAAATATATAATTCTTTTACAATTCAAACACGCACTAAACTCTTTCCTAATAATTCTGACCAATAATAATTGATGTGTTTCTCAGGACTACAGGAAAAGAAATTCCAGTGTAAGAGACAAAGTTATTTTAGTCCAAGATTAAAATGAGAAAAGAAATATTCAACCATGTTTGAAGGTTAAATTCCTTCCTTTCTACACTCCAGCAGAATTAGGGAGGATACTGCCATGGGGATGTACAGCATGGTGTCGTGTCTATCTGAGAAGCAGAGTGTGAAATAAGAGCACCTGATGGATGGTCTGCTATTTGGCAGTATTCAGTGCCACATGAATCCCCCTGCATGCAAAAGGGCCAGCACCAGGCACAATGATCTGCAGGAAACATCAGCGTTTGACCACTGGTTTTATGTCTTGGGAACCAGCATTCAAATATCTCTTTTGTTTAGTCTTACAGTCTGTCCCAGGGTGTCGTCTTCATCTTCTCAGGGGGGAATCTTCACTCTGACCACATGTTTTGTTTTCCAAAAGACCACCATGCCCTGGAAGCTAAATTTCACCTATAAAAGTTGTTCTTCTGTCTAATCAGTTCAACTACTGATTGTAGAAGTTGCCTATCTGTTAATTTTCTTAGAAGATCTAAATTCCTCCAAACTCCCATCAGTACCTCCTGCTGCATGCAGTGTACAGCAGCGTTTCCCCCAGGATCCTGAAGTATGGTCTGCATTTTAAACTACGATCTGGCATTAGCTGCTTAGTTAATAGTAGGTTAAATAAATCCAGAAATATGAACATGTGCGCAACCATGTAGCTTACTTGCAAAAAGCAAAATCACTTTTTTTTTCACATGACAGTCAAGCGCTCTGTGTATTTCTCCTGGGCGTATGTATGGCATGTGCATCGTACTCTGTGCAGTTGAGCATGCAAATGCTTGTTCCTTCTTGATCTTTAGTTGTGCATTTCTCATAAAAAGACTTTAAAATTTCTGGGTGTAATATTTAATATCCAGAAGAAGTGTGTGTGTTTACAGTTAAAATATACATTAAAAGGAGAGTAATATAAATTCTGAATTTTTCATGTATTCTTCTTTACAGTAAAAGATCAGTTGCTGTCTCTCTGGGTTCAGCACTTATTTTCTTGGTTGTCTTAGCTTCCTTGAGCTTCTGAGCCTGTCTCACCTTTTTTGTGTCTGATGTAGAATCTAAATTAGATAAGAAGAAACAGGACAGGATTTCAAATTCAGTTTCCTCTGTACAGGCAGGATAGCATCAGTTTAAATTGCTTCGATATACTTTTGCTTCTTTAATCCTTTCCCTTCAATCTGTTTTTGTATACATTATATATATGAAATCTGGGACTGGAAATCTTGCCTAGTGTAAGTTAAGACATGACAAATGAACCTGACATTTTTCCAAGGAGGGAACCAAAGAACATACTGTATTTATAGCAGTAGGAATATAGTTTGCTGCTTGTAGAAGAAAAATATGCATTGTATGAGAACTTTAGTGCTGGGATATGACGAGTGTTTAGATGATACTTGTTTCAAGTGAGAATACTGGGTTCAAAGGAGCCAAACTGGTTCTCCTGGAAGCTTGAAGTACGGCTTCACCCAGCAGAGGATTTAGGCTCCCAGAAGCTCAGATAGGAAGGTGAAGTGTGTCACAGTGTCAAGATGTTCTCCTGTGCCCAGTTTCAAAGTCCAGTGACTCCAGGATCATCAGTGGGCAGAGTGGGAAAGAGTGTGATGAAGGAGCTTCTGAAGGTTGGACCTGGGGCTTCTCTCAATAATAATCTAAACAATTTCTTTCACATTAGTAATAAGACTTTCTGTTTACAGGCTGAGAGTTCATTAGTTTAAGTTCTCAAACACAGATGTGCAAACATATACAGAAAAATTGATTCAAGCCAGCCATCTCTGCAAGCCAGCTACTGGCTGCTGTGACCTTCTGCAGTAGGGCAGGACTGCAAGAGGAGACAAATGCAGGCGATCCAGGTGCCCAAGTTGTTTCACCTGCATGAAGATGATGAAAAGACTTTTTCTTTTTACAGTTTTCAGTCTTTATGAGGGTTTCCCCTGAACACAGTGAGAATTGCTTGGGTGATGTTCTTTTGAGGTGCTCTGCAGAAATGCAAATTTCTCTTTTTTTCATGCCAGGTATCTGGTCCAGTCTGAATTTTTATTTTTTAATAAAGTTTTTATTTCTTAGAAATGCACTACTGACACCTTTTTTAAACTAGTTGTGGCTAATTCTTGAAAGAGTGTTTTGTCAGCTGAACCCTTTGTGTGAAGGGGGAAATAATCACAAAGCTTAGTTGCCTGCATGTAAGATGTAGTACTTTTCTGTCTTGCTTTTGAACGGAAAGGCTGACTCTACGTTTTTTGACTGTTGAACTGCACATCAGGACCGGCTTATGGCACTGAACTGATCCTTATTTAGCAGAGGTAGTAAACACTGGAGTGGTCTGGGCCTGACAGATAGCTAAGGTCATAGTAACTTTCATTGTAGCTGGCCAGGTATCGTCCAGTCTGAATTTTTATTTTTTAATAAAGTTTTTATTTCTTAGAAATGCACTACTGACACCTTTTTTAAACTAGTTGTGGCTAATTCTTGAAAGAGTGTTTTGTCAGCTGAACCCTTTGTGTGAAGGGGGAAATAATCACAAAGCTTAGTTGCCTGCATGTAAGATGTAGTACTTTTCTGTCTTGCTTTTGAACGGAAAGGCTGACTCTACGTTTTTTGACTGTTGAACTGCACATCAGGACCGGCTTATGGCACTGAACTGATCCTTATTTAGCAGAGGTAGTAAACACTGGAGTGGTCTGGGCCTGACAGATAGCTAAGGTCATAGTAACTTTCATTGTAGCTGGTTTCTAATGGGGAGTGTATTTCCTAGGCAGATTCTTAGACCTGTACTTCGCTCATGTGGTTCGAGGAGAAGTCCTTTTGGTTCAGGGTTGTACCTTTTGTCCTTTCTTGTCAAGTTGGAGAAATGATGCTTCTTTTTGCTCTAATAAAGAATTCACCTGGTTTCCTCTCTGCATCCTAATTGCTCTCTAGAGAGCACTAAAGTGTGCTTAAGCATATTGTAACTGTTTACTCACGTCTCCTGTATGTGCAGTAATGCAAAATGTTTGATCTCTGCCCTGTCGCTGCAGGCTGGCATGATTCGCACAGACAAGGACGAGTTCTTCATCGAACCTCTGGAGAAGGGGGCCCAGGAGGAGGAGGAGGGAGAAGGCAGAACGCACGTGGTCTATCGCAGAGCAGCTGCCAAGAAGCAGCTTCCTACTGAGAATGCGGATACACTGTATAAAGGTAAGGCAGAGATGTTAATGCCAGCTGATGTATAAAGTGTAGCTGAAGGCCTGTAGCCAATGTGATCTGCTATCTCTGGCTTTTTTATCATTGAAAATGGAAATGTCTTCTTCTCCCTCTGTGGATGAAAAGGTAGGGAAGGAGTTGAACACTTTACCTGGGGTAAGCAAGCATTGCAGCAGCCAAAACCATCTTCAGAATGGTGGAACTGTGTATGCTTTAAAGAGTTTCGTTGGCTCTGGAGATAGCCAGCATAAAGTCGTGTGTCCCAGGGAGTCCCCGGGTCAGAGCAGAGGAAGGGGATGGTGGGTGGAGCAGCGGTGCAGAGGTGCCTGTGCACGTTGGGGACGGGTAGCAGTGCTGGCTTTGCAAAGGCCGCGTTGGAAGGCTGCAGCAAGGACACCAAGGCTGACATAGTACACGGGCTTCTCATTGACACTGTCTTCGCTGGGCTGGATTTAATCCCAACAGGGAAATAATGGTATCTTCAGATATGAACACAAACTTTCTTGATTTATTTCCAAGTGTGGAATTTAATGTACTAAGTATGTGATAGACAGTGATGGAATAACAGGAGCTAAACATAAACACCTGTTCTATGTAGTATTTTCTATTTCTCTGGTAACTGCTCGGATGTTGCCCCTCTTTTTCTGAATAAATAAGGGATGCAAATCTGGTAAGTGGATGTTTTGACAGCTGATGTTAACACTGAGATTAACTGGGTCATTTGAGTGGAAACAACCAAATAGCTACATTTTTGTTCCAAATGTGTGTACCAAACTGCAGAGTTATTTGCCACTCATACCCTAGTATTATCTTATTTCAGTATAATACATTTTCAAGTATAATGCTGTGTGTTAGATTGTCCTTTGTAGAAATCTTCCCAGTGATCCCCATCCCTCTACTATGCTACCTTAATAATTTTCAAAAGACAAAGAGTATGGTACCTGTTGTAAAAATTCTACTCTATACTCTACTCTTGCGTATAGTAATCCCCAGAAACCACTTGAAGGAACAGATATTCACAGAGATGAGGCAATGAAATTAGGGCCAAGTGAACAATATAAATATCTCAATGTCCAAGTTGGAACGGGGAGAAAAAAGAAAGCAATCAGTAACATTCAACTAACTTTTTTTTTCCACTTTGGGCATCAAAATGACCCATGAATTTTGTGACTGACGCAGTGCTGTGTTGGGCTCTTCTGGTTGCCTTCGTACACGTTCTGGAGCAGAGCTGGGGGACACAGGAATCTGAGTGCCACAATCCCAGAATCATAGGATGGAAGTTGCTCTGTTAGTAGATGTTTATAAAATTATTGCAGTGTTGGAAAATATCAGCCAGTCACTGTGTTTCCTCTTAAACAAAAGAGACTTGATTTTATTCACACCTTATGGCAGTATTTTTGTTTTTGGATGGTAAATATTCCTCAGGAGTAGGAGTCTGGTACACAGAGAAGCATAAATTATAGATCAGCTCCAGTTATTGGCATGCGGTACCTGCTAGAGGAAGGCTCTGACAGCAGTATCTGAAAACACCTCTCTGAAATGCAGCGCCATGCTGCATGGCTTCTCGTGGAGCTGACGGCGGGGCTGCTTGTGTGCTGCCCGCCGCGACTGGCAGCAAAGCTATGAGCGGTGTGCGATGCCACCAGACTTCTGTGCCTGTCACCTCACCTGCGCTGTGTGCTCGCCTAAGGACTGAAGTTTGTAGCCTCTAGTACAAAGGCACAAAGTAATAATAGCCATCAGCCAGCGTTGTGGGATTAAAAAGCAAAAGCGAGGCTGAACTCGTGCAGGCCAGGCTGAGACATAGCACTGACCATGTCTGGAACAGCAGGTGTCGGTGATAGGTAGGAATAGTTGTGATTTTTCATATTTCAAATTTTAAAATAAGGAAAAAAATGCTAAAAGTAGTAATCTTCCCTTCCATCCACCATCTTTTGATTTGTAAAATTGGTTAAAGATTAGTTTTTATTTTGGGAAAAAACCCACTATACTGTACAGGGTTTTTTTTCCCATGAAATTCTCTTTGCCTTTAACAAAAAAAGTGAATGGCCGCTCCAAAGCTGGTCTGTTCTCCTCTACTTTTTATTAAACCTGGCTTCCCACCTCTGATTTGCTCTAGGCAACAGGCATGGAAAGGACATGCTTTCAAAAATTGTAGTGTTATTTTCCAGTTTGTCTTTTTCCAGAATGCATCTAGTGTTGGTTAACAAACATCAAAATATTTAGTGACTGGGCATTGATAAGCATGCTGTGCTGTGTGTTTCCATAGTGCTCTAAATTAATCAATGGGCTTATTTAGGAAATACTTAGTAGGGGACTTTCAGCATGCTGTATCTATTTAAAAAAAAAGAGGTTAACCAAGAGCACTCCCCCTCTTCCACCATCATTGGAGGCAACTGCATTGTTGCCAAGTCCCATAAATTTACATGTGATGAATTGTAACACTTGGACTATTTTAAAAGGTCCAGCCTCCACGAATCTTATGAATATGTGATGATGATTTTTTTTTTTTTCACTAGGTGAGTTTCTGGCTCTTTTAACTGTTGATAAAAACTGTAGTTTCTGACTGTGTAAATAAAGTAATGAGTAACACAAAGTATACAGTATTCCATAATTTTTAAGACAGCATCTTTCAAAATCCCATGATATGTTAATTTAATCCCATGATTTGGGAGGGGATTGTGAGTCATGATTTTTGAATGTTTGGGTTGGGATAGATAGATACAAATTCCTTATAAATATTCCTATCTCTGGCACTCTTTTTACAAGAAATAGGACAAGCTGTTCTCTCCCCAGTGAAACAGGAGGTGAAGGAATTGAAAGCTCTATGAACTTGGAGTTGGGTGGGTCAGTCGTCATTTCAAGGACCTGGGGCTTGTTCTGGGCAGCGGTCATGCCGGACCTCGCACGGGACAAGGGCTTTGGGATTTACTCCCACAGTTGGTGAGTCCCTTAGGATGCTGCTGTTAGGGAAATCTCCCCAGGCTCTCACTTGCAGAAGTGGGGCTGGGTCTGTGGAGCAGAAAATGCCAGCTGGGCGCAGGGGACCTCCTGCAACGCAGGGCATGGGGCTGTGCAGTGCTAGAGGGGCTCATCACGCCTTCCGTCTCCACGCAGAAGTGAAGAGCTCTTCATGCCCAACGTGCTGCCTGAGCTGGTGGTCTTGTTTAGTCATTGGAGACTTTGGGGGCAAACTTGCACTAACTTTAGTTATTCTGGTAATGAATCTACATGGGGACAGAGGCTCCTAAATGCAGTTACTCTGGATGGTGGTTTGTTGGAGATCTCAGTACCCTGAGTCAACGTGCATGCCCCCGTGGCTGCCCAGGCAGAGAGCTCCAACACGGAGCTGCAGGACAGCGGGAGAGAGGCCCCTGCAGCTGATGGGCAGCTGATCTTCCCCAAAAGACAACTAGGACTAATGGAAGATCCATCGACTGATGGTGAGAGTGGATTCATGCATAAAGAAAGAAACAAAATGCATTTTCCCAACCGTGGAAGTAAATTCTAGATTGTGCTAACAGGTATGGTGATGTGGACCAGACAGCAGGGTTTTTCTAGCATTTTCCATATGCTATTATCTATCTTTTGTATTATATTAAGGGAAATTGAGATTTTATTCCATCTGTTTAAAAAATATGAACAAACAAAAGAGACAACCTCCTAAGCCCTGGCGAGATCAAGGTGTGCAACTTCTTTTGTAAAGGCTCTGCCGACGTGCTGGGTTTTAAGAAGTGGAATGTGCTGGGAGAGAACAGGCATGAAACGAGCGGCAGAGCTATAGTCTGATTTCAGACCATACCAGGTTTGCTTTTGTGTTTACGTAAAACGCTATCAGAATGTTGGGAAAGTAAATACTTGTTTTGGCAGCCTGAATCATTGTGTTTTGGCTGGTGTAGGATTATCTAGTGTTTGCGAGAATCACAGAGTAAAGGGTATAATATTTCTATCTGTTTTTCCCCTCTCAAACAATACTGTTTGTTAATGTACTGGAGAAATGTAAGCATCATATTTTAGGCAAGTAATAATCTGCAGCAGAGTAGTACTGTGAAAGTCTGTGTGAGCTCACTACAAATTAGGCTAATTGTTTTGGAAAGAGAAATATTTTCATGTAGTGGTTAATGTATTGCAGGTATGGTGGGAATAAATCCTATTTTTTCTGGCAACTGCTTTTACTACTTGCATGCATATAATAATTTATCTTCCTCTAGATAAAAATAAGCAGCATGTTGAAAATATTTTAATATTTCCAGTTGAATTCCTTCTTACAAAGATGAGAAATGTTGTTTGACAGCAGTAAAACTTCCTACACGATAGAACTAGAATTAAACAGGCAAGCTAGAGGAGGTGGGTTTTTTTTCTTGAAACTGCTGGATTTTTGCTTAAATGTTCTTCAGATGTTAAGTGAAGAGATGGTAAGTATTTAGTTAATGGTTATGGTGAGGTCTGGAAAACCAGCTTGATTTTTGTCTCTGAAGACAATCTGATTATCAGGCTTGTAAGCTTTATATCACATTTCCCCAGCTAAATTACTGTGTCTGTTATGTTGATCAACTGAGAGGAAATGATTATACTAAAACTTCCTTAAGATTTGCTTGCTTTCTCAAAATCGTTGTCTAAATATGCTGCTCTGAGTTTTATTGTATGGCTTGACTGATGAGAAACAGAAACTCAACTTTAGCTGACAGTTTTATTTACTGTGCAGATGAAAGATGACCTTAGCCAAGAACAGTTTATTACTGAGGAAGACAGCAAGGTAACTCTTCAAATGTGCTTAAACCAGGCAGATTGTTGTTTCTTTAACTGCTAATTAAATCCCTTGGAATGGCCAAGCCCAATCTGACACAAGTCCCATCATGAATGTACTTGGGCTGATGGGACGGACAGAGTCACAGTCTCTGCTGGAGAATTGTGACCCCTTCCCACAGCAATACTTGGGTTTGCTTGCAGTCAGACCTTCAGAGGGGTGGTGGCTTGGTGCTGAAAGATGTGATCATTTTGTGTGACCCCGTGATGTACTTCTTGGGGTAAAAACCATCCTTTTCTTTATGTTTTTTTAATTCTACTACTGTTTCTTTTTTTTATGTCGAGGGTGGCTAACATCTCCCCGGCCATGAACGCATACCAGTCAGGTAAAAGGACAGAAATAAGTTGCTGCTTCTACTCAATAGAGGCAACCAGCTCCTTTCTGACAGACACTCAAACCTTGTCAGAGCAGAGCTGCTCCTCAGTCCTGTTACTGGCATCTCCCGCCCCTCCATGACTCAAGAGGATGAAAGCCTTTCCTCCTCTTCACGCTGATGGGAAGTTAGGGAGTGCTGGAGGGTTGGGGGCCAATTCAGCAGGAGAGAAACCTGTGTTGATACAAGCTGAAATAACCAAACACTAGAAGATGTTGGAAAAGATAAGAAAGTTAAAAATATGATAAAGTTGTAACAACTCAGTTGCCAGAGCTTTGCAGGTTTTAAAGAAGATATTTCAGAGGAAGACTCCTCCATCATAGTCCATCAAACTGTCAATGCCATTGATTTACTAATGTATTTAAATTACTTTTTAGAAACCAGTGTGCATCTGGTGTATATTTTTCTGGATTGCCTGAAACGACAGTCAGATTGGCTGGCTGGTTGCCATTCTAATTTACAGAAACTTTCCTGGTTACCTTTGCAGGGGAACAGTTCCTTCAGGAAACTGAAGTTTCTGCAAATTCAATCAATATTTCCTCTCAGCGTGTACTCCTGCTGATTAATTACTGTTCCCTTATTTTGCAGTCAGTAAGGCATTGATGACAATATTTTTTGTCTCCTTTCTACATCATCTGTGCATGATAAATACATCTGTCTTTCTCCTGTCTTGGGTTTTCTCTGAATTTCACATTGCAGATTCATGGGGCTTTTCTGGGAAGAGAAAGATTGAGAATTCAGTTGCGATTCAACTTTTGAATAAGAAGCAAGGTTATGCACTCATGAAAAAACAAGTCTCCAGAGAGTGGTATTAGGCCATCAGATGTCACCCTTCCCAGCCATAGGCACAGCTGATGAAGCAGCTCTTTGCTAGCACAGGCAAATAAGACTCTTGCAGCAATTTTAATATGAAACTTTAGGATAAATCTAAAGGTTTCTATTTTTATAACAGTGCAATAAATCATCTGGGATGATTAGGTGAATGCTAATGAACAACGCTCTTATATACGCTTTGTTGTGAAATACAAGGAATAGCCTCATTTTTCCAGAGTTGATGGAATTTTCTACCATGGACCTCCCTGGAGGGTGGCCTCAGCTGGGCCACAGAATGGTCTCAAGTAAAAAGTCAACCTGTCCCGTGCTTCTGGGACAGTCAGTTTTCTTTGCCTAGAAACAAATTTACAATGAAGATAACTGAACTTTTTTTTTTTATACTAGTAATTTGGCTGTGTTTTTTTGGGGGGATGGGGGGAAGGGAAGCGCTCATGTAACTAAAGATGCGTGGTGATGCGCATGCATATCACGATCACAGCAAAGCTGTGTGGGCTACTTTTACAGTGGGCTTTTTTGAATTTTGAGTGCTTTGGAAAGTATATTGCAGCTTCAAAACAGTTTTGCTTTTAATTAAACAACATTTCCTTTTCCCAGATGCTAAAAATCGCTTTCAGAACAGTTGAACGTGCATTAAATACTTTCTCATTATTATTTCTTCACAGTGTCAAATGCTGTAGTCGCTGCAGCACCGTTTTGTTTCACCAGTGACAGAAATCCTCTTGTAGATAAGTAAAATCGGTGGGGCGGCGCAGGGCGGTGCAAAGCGCTGTACTGCACGGCGATGCTGCGGCTGGGACAGGGAGCAGAGAGAGGCTGGAGCGGAGAGCTGCCGCATGGGCCAGCTCCGCTACGGATTCCTGGCGCTGAGCTGTCATCTCCCTCTCCCAGGCACTCCACAAAACTGCAGTCATTCCTGTAATAAACTGTCGCTAAACGTGAAATAGAGGAACATAATAATTGTATGTTAAGCAGCTCAGTTTCAATATTTCTCCCTGCCTTTCTCATTAGGTAGTTTGAGCTCCACGTCGACTTCAAGGAAACACTTAAGGGCGTGCTTAACTTTAAGCAGGTACTTAAGTCTAATTGATTTCCATGGGATTCAGATATGTACCTTAGGCTAAATGTTTTTTATTCTGAATGGAGGTGGGTTCCTGTTTTGGTTATGAGGCAAGTTACTGGAGCAAGTTACTTCCATTCAGGTATGCATGAATTAAAGGTGAACAACTTAATTATTTGTGTTTATTTAAGTATCACTGATTTGCTTGTATCATTAGCTAAGGTAAAAATAAAATTAATTTCATTCTCAACCGATGAGTTCATTTTAGCTTCTCTACTAAATTCAAACACTACGATAAGGCTCTCCTAAGTGATTGTTGTGAACAGCTTACAGCTGGAGTTGAATATTACCAAACCTTGCTAAATATAACAAAATGATAATAAAGCTGATATTGGTCTATAAAACAACGGTTTCCAGCTCTCATACAAATACTCCTGCAAAATTTTTGTGAGAAGCTCTGATGAAAGCATGGGGAAAGTGCTCATTTTATTTTATTTTTCACATTTTTCTATCAATTAATTCAGCACTAGGGGTGTGTGAAACCAAGCTTGATTCATCACTTGTTTGTTTATGTTTACATTTAGTCAACAGTTGTTTGTTTATAGATACATTTATAGAGACAAAACATTTTACAACAGATTTCATCAAGGTTCTTTTTTATTCTTCCTTATAATATCCATTAATCTCACAATTCTTAATGAATTTAGCCTCTCAGTCTCCTGGGAGGAAAGAGAGAACAAAGTATTTGCCTTTTGGACAAGAGTAACATAAACCTTGTTTTTGCTGAAAGCTGATCCTGTTTCTTGCTGGTAATAGCCCAGTGTAAGAGCAGAGTTCATCGGAGCAGCAGTTCATAAGTCAGACCTTGCCTTCGGAGCCCATGCGAGTGCTTGCATGTGCGAGCGTGTGCAGCCGCCCACAGGCATGTGTGGAGTTTTTGCTTATGAAAATGTATGTGCACACCCACACGGTTTTTGCAATTTCACATTTGCTGGTGAGTTTTTCTGCGAAGTGTCATCCTATTGGGGTTTGTTTATTTACAAGCTGTGTTCATGTTGTCCAACCTGCTGAGAAAGACAGAGGATGGCAATGATCCAGTGGGTTCTGATGTCTCTGCCAGGCACAAAGGGGGAGAAACTTGTTCACAGAAAGATCTTAATATTCTGTCCTGACAAACTGAAAGTGTTCTGCAACCCATATCTCCATTTAGGAAATGGATTCTGGAACTGAGAATTCAAAAATATGGGTAGCATGTAGTGTTTGCTGTTTTGTACCATGGGATTCAAACTCTGTGTTTAATAACAATACGCAAAATAGCATCTGGTATGCGTCACTAAAATAAGCTCTAGTAGAAAATGCCGATAAACATTTTCTGTTTAAAATGTTTTCTGACTAAAAGCAGCATAAATTTTGTCTGCTGTCCATGATAATGATGATAAAGTGGTTTGATCAGGCTAAAAGCCCCAGGCATCGTCAAATGAAAGCAATGGGCAAGCCCAGAGTTGCAAGGGAGATGAATATCCTTCAGACATCTAAATTTCTGTTATTTCTTGCAACAGAAGAGCCACATGCGAGGCCTTGTGAAGTGGTCCAAGGATTAAAAATCAGCTGGTTCTGACTGTTCTCAGCTGTGTGAAATCTGCTCCTTGGTGGCCGGCCGCTGAAGCAATGCTGTGTGCTGCTGATGGTATCTCAGTGCTTGCAGAAGGGGCACTGGAAGGGTCACTGCATTTATAGCAGTGCAAGACCCAGCTGGAGAATGAGAAACAAACCGCTTGGTCTTTCTCTGCACTAATTTAATTCTTGGTGGCTACTGTACACCAAGCACGTCCCTACAAGCAAATTCTGTGTTGCTCGTGAGTTCAATGCTGATTCAAGGGAGAGTATTTCAGTGCCTCAGAGCTGGTGCTGCGTAGACAGTCCTCATCAGGCACGTTCAAAGTGAAAGCCCGGGTAGCTAATACCTGAGCAAAAGGGCTGTTTTCTTTAGCTGACCGTGTGTATCGTAGGTTATGCATGATATAATGCATTTAATCACTGCATTATGCACTGTTCCCTTCAAAGGCTGTTCTTCCCACTGCCCTAAACCCATCTCCCACTATAGCCACGACTGCTTGTCCTGCCTCCCTTCCCTGTTGCAATCACAGGTCCCATGTCGCTCGGTGAGACGCAGCAGTGCTGGGGGAGTGTAGCAGTGTAGACAACTACTGCTCACCACTACTACCTGCTGGGTGAACTGGCCAGAGGGAGAGGATACAGAGCATTTCACCTGCCTTTTGTAGATAGGGTGAGAGGAGGATGCAGCTCTTTGGGCCTGATTGTCCCCGTGGTGTGTGCAGGTGCAGTGATGAGCAGGGAGGCACGTGCTTCTTTGATGCTTACGCTTTAGCAAAGCATGTGTTACGCTCCGCAGGAGGCTGGGGAGTACACCTGCAGTAACCCGGTGGTTGGTATAAATGAGGTGCCTGGTCTACAGAACCTTGGTTTATAGCTAGAGCCTGTGTTGGGTAATAACTTTCTGTAGCTGTTTTGTAACTCTTGCTTATTTATTTGTGTTCTCTGTGTTTTGAATTCCCTAAGCAATGCTTGGGGCTGCCTGGACTTTTCAGGTAGAAATAACTTTCACTTGAAAAGCAAGCAACAGCGGTGCTAACTTTCATTTCAGCTAGTGCAAGTCTCCTTTCCCCTGTGCTTTCCTGTAATTATAAAAGGCAAGAGGATCTTAGCCCAGGAAAAAAACAGTAAAATTTCTAATTTCAGTTGCTTTGAATCTGCCCTTTGGTACAGTAGTAAATTAATTTCTTCTTGAAAATTTGTGTTTTTCTATAGAGCAGAAACACTGTTTTGAAACAGTGGGATAAGTGGGATAAAGCAGCAGCAGAAGCTATGTTACTGCAAACTATGAGCGCAAACTCTGATTTTTCTAAATGATCATGTTACAAATTATTTATAATTATTTTGCAAGATATTTAATCCCAAACTGCGTATGGCACGAAGTCCCACATGCATGTTTGCTGGTAATAGTTTGAATTTAACTGTCTTTGCACATTTGAATATAAACCTCAGGAGTCGTATTACCTGACATTTGCATATTAGATTTAAAATGTTCTGTCTGAGGGACTGACTTCGGCCATGATGTACTCTTAAGCCAAACAATGTTTAAAATGTTCTGTCTGCGGGACTGACTTGGGCCATGATGTACTCTTAAGCCAAACAATGATTATTTTGTTAATACAGCGGTGCCTTCTTGGATTCGAACCATTTCTGTTAAAGGCCCACACGTGAACAGTAGCCACTAGCTGCTTCGGTGACTTACCGTCACATCCCAGACGTGGTGTGATGCTCTTGCCTAGTTCGAACCCTGCAACACTGCCTGCACAGACCTGCATCCTGATACTCTATTGCTGTTAAACTCTACTGTTGTAATAACAACAAGGGCATGGTTTGGTAATTGGTTTAAACCAATCTAACACTGTGCTAATGACAGACTCGTCCCTCTCTCTCTCGCCGGCCACACAGTCGCTCTGCCAGCTGTTGCTATCTGAGCCGCGTTGCTGAAAGGGGTGCGGTCACCAGCTGGAGGCTATTGGGTGGTCCAACAATGCCAAGGCAGGCAACTGAATCATTGCATCGCTTTCCTCAATGCCCGTGGAGACCTTGCTCTCCGCTGGCTGTGTCTCTCGAAAGAGACCCTCACAGAGAGTGGCACCCAGTTCTGTTGTCCACTTGTCCCATCCCCATGTAAAGGGTGAAGTCTCTTGCAGACCAAGAGGTTCCTCTTTTGCTATATGATGTTGCACGGCTCTTGGAACTGCAGTGCTTGTTCATGGGTTAAACACCGTGTACTTTATTTTTCAGCAGGTTCTTTGATTAAAAGCCTGGTATGCATCTTTGCTCTTCCTTTTATCCGTGAGTTTTTGTGCAGTCACTTACTTGTTCCAGCTCTCTGTGTGTGCTCGGACCATCTGGCACAGCTCGCCTGCCCGGCAATGTGTAGTGCTTTCAAGGGGAAAAATTATTAATCACAATCTGGATGGCAAGGGGGTTAGGGATTGGTTTTATTTCAACTCCAGAGTTGACAGTTCCACAGGTAGGTAGTTCTTCAGAGAAGGTTTCTCAGCAGCCCTTTGCAGTGTTGCCTGATGGGTGTGTGAGGAAAGGCGGCCAGAAATCCCGAAGAACCAAGTGGAAGGGAGGAGTTAGGAGCAGCAGTCCTTGGTGGCTCAGCCTCCGCAGCTCCTCGCTGCTGGCCTGCTCGGAGGCTGTCATGCTGCAGGAGCCTCACGGTGCTAAGGATCGCTTTCTTTAGCACTGCTGGGCTTCAGACAGTTGTCCTTGGAACAAAATTAATTTCCCTGGGCTTTGCTCCATTTTGCAGGGTTTGGCCACTACAGACTGTCAATTTTAAAAGAGACATGGATTTTTTTTTTTGCCGGTAACCGTAATATTTTAACATTGCTTCAACAATTGTAGCTTTTTAAAAACTGGAGTGATTATTTACAGAACATTTGAGGACAGATTCTTTTATCCAAAGAATGAGTCGCACATAAGATGCTCAGTCCTAAAAGTAACCTGAAAAGAAAAGCCTAATAGTGGTTTCTATGAACTGCCACCTGTGGGAATTTTTTAAACTTATAATCTTGTCAGGTATCTGTGCACTTTGTGGCCACGTCTGTTTGCCTGTCAAGGAGATCTTTTTTCCTGTTGTACATGTGGAGGCATATTACAGTTGTTGAAGGTGCTTGCTGACTGTGAATGGCGAGAGACACTTAGAATGTTTTATGCCCAAAGCAGCTGTCTCCAAAATGCTCATCCCTGCGCCTCCCTTCAAAAACCACCTCGCATGCTTAGCAGGGAAGCCAGCAGAGAAAGTTTACCTTGGTGGTGTAGGGATTTTTATTTTTTTAAACTTTTCAAGAAATATGACCCATTGTTTTATTTTGTCTGTCTGATCTCTTTTTTTGTGAAGTATCTTCGGAATAAATTGGCAGTGTGGTTTAAGTGACGTGGGGTTTTGAATGGGTCTTTGGATGTGGGAAGTGGTGACATTTTGGAAACGTCATTCTTCCATAGGTCAGCAAACCCAGGTCACTTCATGGGAAAGCATCTGGTATGACTGGTAGCAACAGTAACTAAATATTGACATGAGAAATTGCCCTTGACTGACTGTTAATATATGTGAAAATAACAGGCACTGAGAATTGCATCTTACGAGCTGTGTTTTGTTGTTGTTGAGTGGGCAGCCATCCTGTTTGTCTAACTGAGCTTCACTATATCATAGTGTTCAGAGTTCATTCATCCTTCTGGGTTTCTTTCATTCTAGGGTTTTCCTTTTTTAGAGAGACACTGTTTCATATAGTAATGAACACATCGCAGTCGTGCATGTCTTTTCTCCCTGTGGAGTAGGGCAGAAGTTTGGTTCCCATTTCACAGAGATCTTCTCTGCGTCTCAGTGCTCTCGTACACATTTATTCATGTTGAAGCTGGGTATGCCAAACCCTAGATATCTGGGGCTTGAATATATTTGTTGGGTGGCTTTTAAAGCAGATTTTTTTTCAATACATCAAAAAATGGATTTCATGGGGATTGGGGAATCAGTTCTTTCAGGGATCTGAGCTTAAAATCATGTATTGTCTAAAGCCGTAGATTAAATCTGGGCTTGAATCTTTGTTCACAGGCTCGCTGGCCATTCTTCCTGACAGTTCAACTTAGCCTTTTCCCAGTCCCTCTTAAGAAAGTGTTGACTAAAGAGCAGGCTGAAATTCATATGTTTTACCTTTATATTCTACTTGCAAGCTGAAGTATTTTTTGCTTCGTTTTTTCTTTAAGCAGAGCCTCTGGAGACTTGTTAAACTATGAAACGGTTACAGAAAGTCAGCCCAAAGGCTCTAGCTAGGGGTATTAAATGTCCTAGGCAACCCTAAAATGCTGCTCAATCATCTCCAGCGTAAAATATAACAAAGGGGAAAATCTGATTTTGAGTCGCCGTAAGATGACTTGAATATAATTTCTAAATTTCCAGGTATTTTTCTTGGATATCCCAATTACATGTGTGCAGAGAAACGGATGGTATTTACATTTCCATGGCAACCCATTGTAGCATTTCAGATACTGACCTGGAGGTCATAAATTACTGAAGCAGAATATTTTTGGAAGACTGGCAGAATCTATCAGTCTGCTGCAAAATGTACAGGCCACAGCATAGCAACAAAATGCAGATGAGAAAACACAGGCTTCGGAATAAAGTCTGGGCTGAAAGTTAAGTGGAAGTTTTGTTTAAGACTCCACTGACGGCGAGTAACATCAAGTGACAGCCCCAAGGGGTTTGTTTCTGCCGTTTTTCTTTGCAGAGCCTCTGGAGACTTGTTAAACTATGAAACGGTTACAGAAAGTCAGCCCAAAGGCTCTAGCTAGGGGTATTAAATGTCCTAGGCAACCCTAAAATGCTGCTCAATCATCTCCAGCGTAAAATATAACAAAGGGGAAAATCTGATTTTGAGTCGCCGTAAGATGACTTGAATATAATTTCTAAATTTCCAGGTATTTTTCTTGGATATCCCAATTACATGTGTGCAGAGAAACGGATGGTATTTACATTTCCATGGCAACCCATTGTAGCATTTCAGATACTGACCTGGAGGTCATAAATTACTGAAGCAGAATATTTTTGGAAGACTGGCAGAATCTATCAGTCTGCTGCAAAATGTACAGGCCACAGCATAGCAACAAAATGCAGATGAGAAAACACAGGCTTCGGAATAAAGTCTGGGCTGAAAGTTAAGTGGAAGTTTTGTTTAAGACTCCACTGACGGCGAGTAACATCAAGTGACAGCCCCAAGGGGTTTGTTTCTGCCATTTTTTGGCTGTGGATCTGGTTTGTATTTGTGGCTGGATGTGTGTAGAGGTAGGATGATTGTAAAAATGTTATAGCCACTCCTGTTACGCTTTTCTTAGAGGTGCTAACAGGCTTCAAGAGAGCCTCACCTGGCTGCCTTCATGCTACTGTTACGCTGGCTGTTGGCGATGATGGTAGGATGCGGGTGGGAAGGGCACGTGGCCTGAATTAGTTAAGCCTTAGGTCTATGTGGAGGTGTTTACTGGTCCATAATAACTGATTGCCTGCTGTTCCATTTGGGACCCTCTTATCAGACGTCCTGAAGAGAATTAAATGGTCTTCTGTGCTGTTGAAACCCTGGTGGAAAGCACGGGCAAAGGGCAGAGCGTTCCTTGCAAGAAAACTGGTGTGTCTAAGCTCTGAAGATTTGCAGCAGATAAGATTGATTGCACTAGTAGGATTTACAGTCCTTATGGGTCTCAGGTCAGACAACTGGAAAGCCTGATTGTCTCTGAAGTGATGGCGGGGGCATTTCCAAGAATCTCTGGGAGAAAGAATCCCTTAGCTAAAAGGCGACATTGCTTGCTTAAGATTATTTCTTTACAATTTTTTGAAGTTTTTAAAGGAGAGCTCAGAGTCTTTGCAATGTGAGATGGAACTGTACTCCCACCAAATAAATTACAGTGTCTCTTTCAAAATCCCCATAGGCAACGCATGTTATGTGATAGCTAATTCTCACAGACCTTATATGAATGCATTTTCTGGGAACTGCCTTTGTAGTAATAAATTACTGGTTGGCAAGTGGATAGGGTTCAGCCAAGCCATGCACTTGATCCCGTTCACGTTCATTTTAATGGAAAAGTTCCCAGTGAGTTTAGCGGGGGCAGAGCCAGTACAAGGCTGTGGGAAACGGGGTGCCTGAATTTGCCTGAATTGCAAAGTATCTTTGTCTGCTTCTGTGTTGGTTAATTTTGTACTTTCTGGGTTTCATGATTTACTTTGAGATTCATTTGAACACATTGAAACTAATCTGTAACTTCAAGTTACGTTAAGAATTGAGCATTAAGAATATGACCTGTGTATTCTTAATGATGGAGTGTATCTATGGACGTGATGGAATGGACCCAGGTATTCCTAACGAAGCCATACCCCTCGGTTCCTCACTCTCTGACACCCTTTTTATGTCTGGCGAGAGACAGCAACATCTTTCATTGTTCATGAAAAATTATCAGACCCCCTTGGAAAATAGTCTTACTTTTCTTACTGTTTCACCACTGTATTCCATGCATAGATTGTATGCTTTTATGTGCTATTTTACAGACATTACAGTTGCAACAGATGTGCTTTCATTGCTTAGCACACAGGCTTATGACAATGTCATACACATTCACGTAATTTGCTCAGCATTCAGGCAGAGTCTTTTTCTGCCTGCAGCAGCTCGGCCACCATGAGATGATTTTTTTTTTTCTCCCCACTTATGCTTTGTCGATACCCTTCCTCATCTCAAGAAACACATCATTAGTTTCAACCAGTTCAACCAATTTGTCGCTAATGAATCTGATAAGAAGCTTCCAGATCATAAGCGACCAAGTTATGTCTTGGGCTTTCAGTGCAAGCTGCTCCTTTTTCTTTTTAATGAGTGCAGTCTTTCTTCCTGTCACCTGCTCAGGTATGCTTTCCTCCAGTGTTCGTTGCAGATGCATTCAGGACTGGGATGTAATTTTGTTAAGCTCTGTCAGTAATAATTGTGCCTCCATTCCTTCTGGTGCTTTCTGATTAAATAATTTTCTGAATTTTCTTTGTACAGCCCTCTTTTGGCATATGCACTTCACTGTGCTTAGTGTCATTATTCCATTCATACTTTGTTTTTAATCCAATTTGCAGGACATACATAGTGCCTTCCTTTCCCATAGCACTGTCCAAAAATCACTGCCTTGTGTTCATGTAGCAGTACCTTCTTCTCACGCCTGTGCTCCAATTTTTTAAAAACTGCTCAACTGATTTCAATAATTGATTGAATTAGCATTGAGCTGTTCTTCTGTATGTTTCTTCAGTTCACCAAAACTATTTCAACTCTATGGAGTAACTGTAAGAAGTCTAAAATTTTTACTCCTCAGCTCTGTTGTTACTTGTTTGTTCTTCCAGTTGCTCTCTTTTTGTTTCATCCAGCTGAGCCACTTCTTTTTTTTATTTTAACAACAGTTAATTGGTCTAATTTAGGTCTCCAGGTGATGTCTTGGTGATTTCCATCTTTCCCAGATATCCTAGCATCTTTCAGGCTTCTCATCCACATTTTTTCAAGGAACCAGTCATATGCCCTCAATATTTTGAACACTGTATACCAAGATGTCATGTTGCATGAGGCCTTTGCTGCTCTCATTTTATTTTCTTCCAATTTGTAGTGAAATTGTTGGAAGAATTTGACCATCGTTGTGTTAGCAGTTAGGAGAATTTCTCATTCATGGGCAAATTTGGCTCAAAACACAAAATCAAAAGGCAATCCTTGCTCCCCAAATCCTAAAATATCCAAGCAAATCACCTCTCAGTTCTGTTATAGCTGAAAAGGATAGAAACACACTTCCCTGTGCACTAACACCAAAAGCGTCTTGCTGTATTGGTGTCTCCCCATTCTTCCAGAAGTCATTGTCACGTGCAAATACATTTCTCACTTCCTTTATAATAAATGTGAATGGTTCAAGTTTTTCAAAACAAGTTTCAAGTTCTTTAGATACCCAGGAGAAATTACTGTCTTCAGCCGCTATAGAAAGGATCTCAAGAAGGTGATTTTGTTGGTTTCAGGATCTGAAGGGAGACTCAATACCTACACACTTTGAAGCTCCTGGTTTGACCTCTGTATACCCGTTAGCTGCTCTCCTCTTGTTTCTCCCCCTCACAATTGCAATGACAAAGTCAGGGTAAGCCCTTGGACTTCATTTCATTTCACTTTTTGCTCTTAAAAACCGCAAAGTGATTAACAGGATGTTTCAGAAATGCTGCCAAGAGCTCAGGGTGAATTTCCTTCCCTTGGAAGTGCTGAGCTTGGGCTGGAAGAGGGGGCTGCTGTGCAAATCCAGACTGGGATCTGCTCTCCCTTTGCAGAGGGTTCTAAAGACACACACCACTGCTGCAGGTGCTTTCATTCCTTGGTGCTCTTGCCCTTTGCCAGGAGAAAACTTTCCTGCTTAGAGTATAGACACGTAGTGCCCTGTCCCTGCTGGCTGAGGGGCTCCGTTGGCTCCTGGGCAGACTGGCTGGGGACAGCAGCACAACTCACCTTATTCCTGGGGAAGAGCAGCTCTGGTGCATGCTCAGCGCACGATGGTTCCCTGCCAGGATGGTTGGTAGGCAAGGTGGAACAGCACGTAGCAGAGTGAGGAAGCAAAGAAGGAGTGCCATTTAGTGTCTGGTTGTAGAGAGAACTGTATGCTTGCAATATGTTTTGCCTTCTGCTGGCAGTCCTGGTGTGAAAAGCAGTGTAGCTTAATTAAGCAGTGTCAAAAAACTCGATTCTTCCAATCTGCCTTCCAATCTGAAGTGTTGTTCTTTGCTGATTTAGCTGTATCTTGCAAGAATTCTATATCCTTATGGCTAAATGATCAAGTTTCATGAAGAATACCAGTGTCACCTGATTTTTGACGCATTTTAATAGGACTTGGACAAATCTGTTAGGCCCTGGGTGTCATCATCCTGTACAGAATTTTCCAGACAAGGATCTGTGTGTGCTTTGACCAGCGTGAGTCTGCAGTGTCCCAGTTGTGTGGGACTTAATATGCAAGATGTGTGGGACTCGGTGTGCATGTCCTGCACTACTGGTCCACCTACACACTGTAAACCCAGTACATACCAGTTGTGTCCTGCTTGCTGCGTGTGCCCGGGAAATTCTAGAGCATGCTCTGCACATGTGAGACAGTGCTGAAGGATGTCTTAAATTTACTGGGTACGTGTGTGTCTCACTCGTTCCAGTACATTGCAGCTGCACTAGATTTGTTGCACTTACGGAGTTGGTTACCTCATGACCAGTGCTCTTCCATGGAGGAGCAGTCCAAAATACCAGTAGCTTGGTCAGACATCTGGACATCTAGAAATGTGAGACAAACAGCCAGTGTTCTCTAATTCCACCTGGGCAAGATTTCGGGGAAGATAAAGAGCAGAAGTAGGAGGAAACCTGGATGAACAAACCGCTGTCAAAACCCTCGTCTCAAGGATGTACTGTTCTCAAGAGCTTTGTTAGGATTGTGTTTAACAAGAATCAAGTTTCAGTGGTTTTTGGATTGTGTTGTTGAACAAGATGAAGCTTTCTTTGCTAAACTAAAAATGAAGAATACAAAAGGAACTTGTTATTGGGTAAAGAATTTTTTCTTACTAGAACCATCTTCCCCTGAAATATGAAAGATCCTTTCCAAATGCAAAAGTTATGCAAACATGTCTGAATATAGAAGTGAAACTGGAAAGCAGTGTGTTTCTTTTGCCAGTTTTGCAGGAGGCCACCCACAAAGGTATATCTTCTTTTTTTCTGTTTCTGGTTTTGGTTTTTTCCCCCTCTGGAAAAATACAATAAATTTGGGCCAAAATCAGAGCCTATTTTGATTTTATAACCATTCTTATCAAAGCAGGAGTGAAATGTAGTTTGAATTTTCCAAGTGATGTATAAGTAGCTGAAAGAAAAAAAAATTAAAAAATGAAGTTGAAAATTTGGTGCAAACTATTTATCACGAAGGCTCTAAGTTCTTGATTGGACAGACTCGTACATACCAGCCTTTCTCTATGTGAGCGTGGAGAAGCATTCAGTCAGACCATTTGGTTGAAGGCATTTTCCTTGCTGTTAGTTGGTTTTGGCTGTATTTTTCTCCTTGCTTTGAGCGTTTGATAATGGTTTGCTGAATTAAAATGAAAGTCCTGTTTTGACTTGATATATCCAATCTGTTTCTTGACTGTTGGTATTCTCAAATTTTGTTCGTCTTGAGAGGCTGTTACTTTCCATACTGCATATTCACTCCCTCTGACCAAATCAGCAGGAAATGTACTTCATAATTTCTGTGTAACCCAGGGAAATGGAGGATTCCCCGCGGAGGGATGCTTTGCAATGGTTACAAATGATTCCTCTCTCTTCGCATCTGTCTCTGCCTCGCGCCGCTCTGCGTACCATCTGATGTATGGTTTTTCAGTGTAAGCAAAACCTTAGAAATGTGGTTAGAATGTGAGATGTTTATTGTTCTTTATGATTCAGAAGCCAAATACTCCAGATCTTTGAGGTCGCTTGTATAGCAGTATCAGTATCCTCTGTCTACTATGGAAATAATTTCTTTGGTCCTTCGGTGTACCCCGAGCCCGTGTACCACCACTCCCTCCTGTGCATTGTTCAGATGTATTTAAAAGTATTCCAGAGAAAGAAATTCAACCATTTGTGCTTGGAGCCTACATTGTAGTCTGACTGATCTCACTGCTTAAAAATGTTTTCTTGGGTCTAGGTTTAATGATTTTTCACAATCTATCCTTTGTAGCTAACCCTCCCCCACTTTCTTCTTAAAAAAAATTCCTTCCCTTCCATGTGCTGGTGTTTTCTACACACATAAGCTGTTATCAGGTTGTCTCAGCCATCTTTCAATCAAGATGTACTTTTTAGTTCCTGTAGATGATTATGTTTTTTCTTCGTCTTCATCTTTATGTAAATACAAAAATTGTACTAATGTAACCTCCTGTAGTTAAAATGGTGCAACCTTGCTTGTGTTGTTGTGTAACTTAGTTCTGTGGAAAGACAAATTCTGCTTGGGATAAGGCACCTTTATCCCAGTACCCACACTGTTGCTTGTACTGATAATCATCACCCAGAAGGTAGGTGATCTAGGACAATAAACCAGAAGGATGCCTTTAAGTGAACAAAGATTTCCACACCCTTAAAAAAGAAAAATAAAGCAAATGGGTAGGCAGCTTGGCAACATAGTCATCAGCTGAGTAAATGTGTGTCCTTGAGCAGAGTTCATGTTCTGCTGTGGTTTGGTGGTGTTTGGAAAGAGGAATGACTCTTATTCATACATTTGTATTCCTGAATAAGTCTCAGTGATTAAAACATCCTGACTGAGCAGGGCTGTTTTTTGTAGATTTGAAATTGGGACAAAGCAATATTCAAATGTGGAGGATGCTGTTAATCTTGCAGTGCTGTCCTGACATTGGGTGTAGTTATTTTCTTTAAGGGATACTTTTCCAGAAGTGTTGTGGCTGAGTGGTGTTGGAACGGCATCACGTCCTGACTTCGAATTAAAAAAGGTTTCAGAATTAATCAAATATAATCACAAACAAAAACCTTAATAATGCAGATGTTGAATTCCTAGGTCTGTGTCATGCGGAGGCAAGTAACTCAGGAGTTACTGAGTCAATAACTTCTCTCAGCTACACTGTGGATGGTCCAAAACTCTCCAAAGCCTTTGAGTTCACTGAGATTACACTGAAAATCTACCAGCACAACTGAGAGTTGACACTAGTCCCACCTCTTTCTTTTCCATGTGCTAGATTGTCTCCAAAAATGGGGATAGTGTTGTTCTCTGCAAAGAGAAAAATAGATCATTGAATGTCTGTGCTGCGGTATATACTAACCAAAACATAGGAACTGGTGCCAGAAAATTCCTAGCTAATATATCCAACCTATTTCTTTAAATGGATTGCTCAGCAGTTCGCTGCAGTCCTTGCCAGTTAAATCATGAATGTCAGCAGGAACAGGTGGGAATTTAACATTATAAAAATGGAGCTCCACCGTTCAAGGTAATTAAAAATCCAGAAGCGAGTGGCACTTGCTAACATCCACACGTTTTCTCTCATCCAGCACTGCCGTGTTGCAGCAGTTTGGCAATGGGGATAAGACTGAATCTATGTGAAGTTCAAAGCATTAATGTTATTCACCCAAGTGCTTTGGAAATCACTTTTTTGCTTAATAAAATAATTGGAAAGTCAAAAATTGACAATCAGAAATGCCGCCATGCCAAATGCAGGCTTCTACCCAACAGATATTAGGGAATTTGGGACAATCAAACCTGAGTGAAGCTGTGGTTCCTCTGAGCTTACTGGGAACTTTCCCGGGGACTCCCGTCTGGTAGAGTGTTATGGTATGCTTTTGGCATGTAAAAGTGCATCTGATGAATTTTGCTAATCTATTCCCTCATTTGCTGCTCTTTGTTGGTACTGAAATGACCCTGGGTCTCAACAAGAGACAGGACTTCTCAAGGACCAGTGAATTGTCCAACAAAATTGTGAAGGAAATAGAAGGCACTGATGGACGTGGTGTTCACTGTGCATCTCTAGAGGTCTCCGAGGGCTAAGGGAACAGGGGCAAAGGGTAACAAAGGAGTTGCAGATGCTCGGTACCTCACAGTATCAAAATTTATAAATCTTTTTTGTTTCTGTCTCCTACTCCTCTTTTCCATGGCTCATCTTTTGCAATGCCAGAAGTGTTTTTGAGGTTGGCATGGAATAACCATGCCAAAGAGATGAAGGTCAGCATCTCAGCAATAGTTCTGCTGTCCTCAGCCGTTCCCAGAACATGGAGTAGATTAGTGGGGCCTCCACAGAGAAAGAAAATAGCAATAGGCTTCTAAGGATAGGGAATATCTAAAAAATGGTCCAAAGTAATAAATCCTTTCTGGTTTCTAGAAAGGGCACAGTAAAAATCTGTGTTCAGTACTGATCATGTATTAAGTTTTACATTGGTCTCCTTCTATGACCAGGTGACCCGTCTAGTGGATGAGGGAAAGGCTGTGGATGTGGTCTACCTGGACTTCAGTAAAGCCTTTGACACCGTCTCCCACAGCATTCTCCTCGAGAAGCTGGCGGCTCACGGCTTAGACAGGTGGACTCTGCGCTGGGTAAAAAACTGGCTGGACGGCCGGGCCCAGAGAGTTGTGGTGAATGGAGTTACATCCAGTTGGCGGCCGGTCACGAGCGGTGTTCCCCAGGGCTCAGTTTTGGGGCCGGTCTTGTTCAATATCTTTATCAATGATCTGGATGAGGGGATCGAGTGCACCCTCAGTAAGTTTGCAGACGACACCAAGCTGGGCGGGAGTGTTGATCTGCTCAAGGGTAGGAAGGCTCTGCA
>NW_008796044.1:13720227-13736532 GCF_000699145.1 Aptenodytes forsteri
CTTAGGGACATGGTTTAGTGGGCATGGTGGTGTTGGGTTGATGGTTGGACTCGCGATGATCTTAGGTCTTTTCCAGTCTTAATGATTCTATGATTCTATGTTTTGATGTAAGTACCTTCTGGTTATCTTTGGCTACCCTGTAAGTGGCCCTATTGCACTGACACTGAGAACCAGCCATCTGTTTGTGTAGCGTCTATGGCCTCAATTGGATTGATCTGAGGCTACTTTCCAGTATAAATATTTTTATTACTACAGTAATAAAAATAGAAATACGCATGTGCAGTAATGCTGTTAGACAGTGCTACATCTGCATTTTCTCCATGTTAAACGTTTGCACCAAGAAGTTTTTGCCTGAGGGCAGGACAGGCTGGCCGGGGCAGGCTCGGTGGTGCTGACTTGGGCAGCTGCTGCTCATGTAATCCTGGAGAAATCTACCTAAATCCCCCAAATCAGAATTTCATGCTCCCTGCTTGAGGCTGGGTGTGAAATTTTAATTTGCACTTGTCAGTCTGAAGTAAGGGGAAAAGGGAAAGCAAAAAAAAAAAGGCATATGATATATTTCACACTTTCTCCTGAACAAAGCAACGTGGTACTTTCCTCTGGGCGTCTCAATGAATCTCTATGTGGGCAGTTTGAAGCTGGCGATTTATCTTGAGAGATGGCAGAGCTGTAAGCAGAGTGGGTAGTATCAGCTATCACTGAGTTTACATGATGCTTCCTATTATTGAACTCTGATTTAATTTTGCTAAAAATTTGCCAAACTTCACTGGTTTGGGCTGAAGTTTTTTGTGTCGGGTGTCTGCCAGGGCCAAGTTACACTGGAGACTTCAGCCAGATTGGCTTTTGGCAATGCTATTCAGGTCCTACTTGATGAACAGAGTAAACAAGGCTCTCCAGGGGAGTATCTGCTCAGGATTTTGTTTTCTTTTTGCTGTCCGGGGTGTCCCTTCATGCCTTCGTTCCTGATCCCTTTTCAGACCCTGCTCTGATGACTGAACTTCCTCCAGGGTTTTTCCCTGATGCTAATCACTGCTCTGCCTGAACATTTCACAGCCACTAATGCATCTGTTTTCATAGCCCTTCACAAGAAGAGAGAGTTTTTTCCACATCTTACAGAGGAGGGAACTGAGTAACCAGTGGTGAGAGCTTAAACTTTCCTCATATTCTGGCTGACCCATTTGAGGCACCTTTTTTTAAGCGATTTAAACATTCAGAACACACTGAGCAACTGTAACGCCCAGTTGCAGATAGAAGCACTTGAGGCTTTTGAAAATCAAAGGCTGATGTTTCAAGCCAGATGTCTACTAAATGAAGAGCACATACTTAGTGGTACCTGCAAAGAAAAACCTTTGTGGTGCGTGTGATAGAGCAGAGTTCAGTTCTCAAGCGCATCACTTTGTATTCCTTCACTAGACACTTTTCAACACACTCCTCATCTTTTGCAACATGAGATAAAAGAAATTCCACAGAAAATTATTCACTACTCTCTTCTGATTCATGTCTACACATGCTTATAGTTTGTGTGGTCAGGGGTTCAGTGGAAAAAAGAGTATGTGAGCATCTCATTAAAATTTGTATCATAATACATAAGCGCTGGGGACCAGGATTAAGGCTGCACAAGCGTTAATTAAGGCATTTCCAGTAAGCAAGCTTTGTAGCTGAGACAACCTTTGACACTGCTGCTTTAGAAATGCTATTTAAACGTGGGATTTCTATTTTTCTGTATTAGAGAGTTGAAGGACAATCTGTACCTATTGCTCTTTCCTACTGGACCTGATGCGATCTGAGTTATTTTCTGATGGATACTTGGGCAGTGATTGATTCCTGAAATACTTCCAGTGGGAGTTAATCCAAAGCTGAGTGAAATCATTGGTATTCTCTACCACCAGACTGCTGGAGAAGGCCTAAATAATCTATATCTATGCTACAGATGATAAGTGGTATTTAATAAATGCCAATCTAGGCTTCTTTGACTGATTTTCCTTATTTCAAGAAATGTTGTTCTTTAAAAGGCAGTATCAAGAGACTATGCAGTAAAATATTTAGTCGTTGAGGTTTTTCTTTGCCCTGATAAGTTTCTAGAAATTTTTATGACAATCGCTGGTACAGTCCTAGGGTGGGGCAGATATTTGTCTTCTGATATTTGAATTATACCAATTTACATGAAATTTCCATGATTTTAACAGGCTGGAATTTACCACTAGACCGAACTTGCTCTCCAGAGCCTGTATTTTGAGTGGTGTGATGAAAATGTACTGAAAAAATAAATCATGTCTGCTATGCTGGACAGAGTGAGGCATGTTAACATACAGTTGTTAGCTAAATGTCACTTTACTAGCTAACCAGTGTTTCAGTCAGTTGGGTTATGCAGCAGCGGTTGTAAAAATTTGCTGGACTTGAGGTTATGGAAACATCGCTGAACAGAAACACAGATACTGGTTGAAAAGAAGTGATAACTGAATCTTTCTGAATATTCTGGTTTTTGAAAATATACTTAAATGTCTCAACTTGTTGAAAAGGGCAAATTTTGCTTTCATAATATAACACGCTACAACCAAACACACCAGTTAAGGCCCCCAGTCACACCTGTGAATGAAAAAAAATGCAAAGTACTCATGTCTGTCCAGTGAAAGCAAACGTGGGCTGGATAGAGAACGTCTGTTCAGGTGTATTTCCTTCTACCTCCTGTTTTGTTGCTTGTGAAAACTGGGCAACCATTAGGCTGTCTAGCACTTACGCACAAATGGGCTTAATTGTCCATCGAGAAAATGATGCCATTAAGTGTACCTTTGGGGATAGGAGAGGGCCTCGGAGGAACTTCTTTTGTGTGAGGGAAGCTGTTGAGGCTGTCGTAGGCGATGGTGGGAGTCTGTTTTGCCCACAGCAGTGCCCGGGGCGAGGTTCCAGCGCAGCCCCAGGCGCTGGAGCAGCCGGGGAGCGGCGGGCAGCATCGGCCAGCGGTGTGGATCCTGGAAGAAGTGCAAGCATGTGAGCATGGTTATTATGTATAGACCCTTTGAGTTTTGTTTTACAGGAAAATAGTCCTTCTATGCCTGTCCCCAGGAGTTTAAAATGGAGGTTAATATCAGGTTTTGCTATCACTATAATACAAAAGCACCCTGCGTAGCACCCAGCTCTGACACACAGCCGCCCACCCCGTGTCCCTTGGCTTCCATCTTACGCAGTCAGCAGACACAGAGAAATTCCTCTGGAAAAGGACTCGGAGCATCTAGGTTGGTTTCTTTTTCTGAATCACCTTCCGGAGATGCCTTTTTCTCTTCACTGACTATTTATAGGGTCTAAGGTGAGTAGATTCCTGAACAGCTAGCTGCATCAGATGCTAAAGTTAGGCAGGATGACTCACTCCATGGATAGTGACCTAGTTTGAGTTGTCTGCAGGGGAAGGTGTGCGAGAGATGTAGGGAGTGTTGTAAGGATAACAACAGCAGTGGAGCTGGGCGCGTCAGGGAAATTCTGCTATATCTACGTAGTGTTTTTATAGGACAAGCCTTTCGTATGACAGGTTCCAGGATGGAAAGGAGCTTATGAAAGCTAAGGTCTCCTAAATTGTACATGAGTGACTTGACCTTCCTGCTGGATGTCCTGGGCGGATGGTCCTTAAGCATGGGTTGTGCAACAAATATACAAACAAAGAGATATATAAAGGGTTTCTCACTGGGGTGGGTGCATGAAGTTTGTGCAGGATTTCAACCCAAAGGCCAGTTTCCTGGAACTACTGAGCAAAGGCCATTGACGGAGTATTACTGAAAAGACAGAGAAGTCAAACATAAATAACTAGTGTCCAGAAAGGAATAAAGGCAAACCACGCCATTTCATTTTCTGAGTTAAAACCCTGCAGCTTCTCTTTCTTATTCCACAGAGCTAATACTGCTGAATTATGAAAGCTTACATAGCCAACAGGGTAGCTTGACATGCTTGTCATGTTTACCTGTAAAGAGCTATTAAAATGCTAACTGGTGAGTATCGCTTGTGTATCTAGTTACGCAGTGTGCAACCATTAGTTGAAGGTGAAATGAGGAGGCTCCTTACCCTGGCAGCAGGTTGCTTTTAAAGACCTACACAAAGCCTAGCTCACCTGCGATGTCACCCAATTAATTTTACAGATCTCTTCTCTTGCGTGCGTCCTGGTGAAACAACCAGTCGACGCGTGACAGCAGCCAGCTAAGCCCTTACCTTCTGTTTCATTTTGCCAGAAATTAATTTCATTGGCTTTATTTTCCTTTCTACTTAACCTCTGCTTTAGGGAGACGTGGTGGATTTCTGAGGCCATCAGGGCCACTACTTTGGAAAATGGGGTGCATGTTGTTATATCACCAGAATCCTTCCCTGTGTGCACGAACTCGGTGCACAATATTTTAAGTCCATTTAGGCCTCCAAATAAGCAGTAGTGTTCTGCTTACTTGTTTTGCCATGAATTTCAGTGAAGTATTTTGACTCACGCGATGCAAGTGGCAGGAGGATGTTTGGCAGTATGGGAGGGCAATACAGCTCTGTTTCCTGTGGATATGTGAAAACAAAATTTAATATTAAACATTTTTTTGGTTCGTTGCTAGAAATGCCATTTTTAATAAAGGTCTTGTCTGTATTCCATCATATAAATTTGCCAACCTGCTTTCGTGGTTGTTTTCCTAAAGTTAATCTAGTTTTTGCAGATAAAAAATATTTTCTTCAAGTAAAGCAACATCTGTCTAAGAAATGAAAAGACAGTTAAGATGCCTCAATTTTCTATAGTTTAATTAATCGAAACAGTGTATGTTGGATGCAGAGAAAAGAGGTATGTTGGTTTTTGTGAATATTAGTATGCTGCAAGATTTGACAGCTTGAATGTAGGCTACAGAGTTTCAGTTCATTAGTGATACCAAGAAAGCAATTACAGTTTCTGGGAGACAGGTAAAGTCTCCAGGGGCAGATTTTTAGGTTGTTGGCATTTGTTGCTCTGGATGAGTGAAAGACTCTTTCCTGGGGGGATGGAGGGACGGGGGGACACGGGGGGGGGGACAGACGGACACACACACACACACACACACAAAAATGAGAACCTCTTCAGAAAGAGGTAAATGCACAAATTCACTACCAGGAGAAGAGATAAATGACTGCTTTGGCTCCCTTTATTATGGCCACTTGTGACTGCTAACTTTTTTGTGTGATAGTTGCCATTCAAGGGCTAAATCTGAATTCTTCTAATCTTTCCCCACCTTCCCTAACTGAGATTTTTTTTCCTGTTCTACATTAGAATCGCTGTGAAATATGTTTGATGGGAATGGAAACTTTCTTATGCCTCACTAGAAAAAAGAGGTTCCCTAGTTGATCTTTCAGGCGCTGATGAACTGCAGGACTTTTTTGGCCTTGTACACCATTCTTCAGCTTGACATCCTACATCTCCTAAACATAAAACATGAGACAAGCTGCAAACACAGGCTTCCGGTAAGATAACCAGCGTTCCTCTGTGCTGCTACGGGACAGCCCTAGAGTACTGGGGCTCCTAAGTCTTGCTCAGGCTGCAAACACTGGGGTAGACAGCCATGATTTTGACTTAAGTGGTCAGGATTTCATTACAGTATCTCAAAGCTTTATTGGTGTATACACTGATCCTGCGTTTTCTATTTCATCTGCCGCCAGAAAATGCCAAGCTGCATCACTTAACAACCCCACCCCTGAAATCATGCTGAATACCTCTTCAAATCTGAATTCAGGCAGAGCAACTTTGCAGCACATCTCGCTCACACGAAGGACTGTGTCCTGGGATGTACTTGCGGTTGAGTCCCCTTAAGCTGTTCTTACTGCATAGTCTTTCCCCACAGGAGCAACTTCAAAACTGAGCATCTCTTACACCAGACAGTTGACTTTGGCAGTCTGTGGAAGGGAAATCATATTTTGTAGCCAGTTTGGCTGGCTTGAAGATTTGAGACCAAGCATCCTGATTATTTTTCCACTGAATGCAACAGGTGGCCTACATTTTTGAAGGTAGCCGCTATGTTTTAATACTTTTGTAAAGGCCTAATTTTCAAAAACTGCTGAGCCATCCTTGCTCGAGAAGTCAGGCTTATTGAAGACATTTCAGGCACCAAAAAACACTTGCTGCCTGAGAAGATCCTAGCTACTGAGGTTGTGTTTGGATTTTGATAGATAAAACTATTTCACCAGACATGGTGCAAGACACCAGCAAGGCTATAAATGTAATTGGTTTAAGACTAAATTATAACATCATAATGATGAAGCCGACTGTCTTTTATCACAAGAAAATGAATTTTCATTTCTGTCACTAATCACACTTAAATCCATCTTGGGTCACTGGAAGGTCATTAGGTTTTCCATTTAGATGTTTCCCAAATGAGTTTTAAAGTACCGTAACTTTATGTTATTCTTAACTCTCTGAATTAAAAGGAGGTATAAATCAAGCCTGAATGGGCCCTAAATATGCACTAAAAATAATCTGGGATGTGTCTAACCTTCTCACAGTGGATGGAAGTCTGCCTGGTGCCAACTATTTGTTTATGCCAGTGATACTGGTTTTCTAGCAAAAGATACCAGAGTAGTGGTAGGGAGGCCTGGCAGGATTTCAGCCGTAAATGTATTAAACTGGTATGTGGCAGGACATTAAAAAATAAATTGCAGCACCTTTCAATAGTGAAATTTTTGATAGCTGAAGAAAATGACAAGATTTTTGCTTGCTTTCAGTTCAGGTGCACATACCAAATCTGGGCTGCGTTACAAAAGCGTCTGAGCCCTTCCCCTCACACTGCAGTCGGGTGATCCTGAACCAGAGAGGGGAGAGACCTCCGTCCCACCCTGTCCTGCCACCCAATATTTGCAGGAGAGCTGGCACCTGACGGCTTTAGGCCTTTCAGCGGTATACCTATTCTACATTTGTAGAAAACCTTACTTTTTTGGCCTGTATTTGAAGGCCTGACCTATTTCCCAGTGGAATCAATGAAATTTTCTACTGGCTTTAGTAGGAACCAGATTGATTTTTAAAACTTAATAAATAAATATGCTGTTTTATTAACTGAGTGTTCCATTTTAAAAATAGGAGTGATATTTTTTCCCCCTGTATAACAAACAATAACGTTAAATGATGTTGATGAAATGACGATGATAAAAATGTAAGTGAAAATGAGATGAACTACATTTGACATTTTCTATAGTGCCTTGCGGTTCTTAAATTTTATTTGCTCATGAATAATAACATCTGAGCCTCTGACCATATAAACCTTTAAATATAAAAGCATCATAGCAAGTTCTCTGGAACTCCATATGTGCCTGCAGATAAGGACATTAGTGAGCACTGTGTAGTTTTAGACCATAATGTGGCAAGAAATCCACTTTAGGATTAACTTTTTCCTGTGGAGCAAGTTTTGTGCTCCACAGAGCCTCATTTTAGCCTTTTTGAGGTCTTTGATAGAGCTCGGTGTAGGTGGTTCCTATCACAAATATATATTGCATATATTGTATGTTGTACTGCATATTGTATATTGCATCTATATGCATTAGAGAAAATATCGTGCAGGTACATGGGATATCAGCCCTATTATAACCAGCAGAATACTGTACAGCTATCTTGTGGAAAAACTTTGCAATTACAAAAAATATGCTCATTTAATGGAATGGGGATTATTATAATATCTTGTATCACAGTTCAGATTTATGTGAGCAAAAATTGAAATTTCTGAAGTGAAGAAGTAAGAATAAAGCTGAATTCAGTTTGCTGGAAATGTGGCCGATCAGTGGCTGTGTGTGCTGAAGTTGGGTAAACACCTTGTGTCTTAGAATTGACTTCAGAGTAAACAAAGTGTTTGTTCCTTCTGGAAAACTTTGTTGGCCTAAGGTATGGTTCACCTTATTTCAACTCAAGCTCAAAATAATCTTGCAGGCCTGTTGTTGTTCTTGGAAGCTAATAGGGAAGAACATATGCTAAGCATTGGTAATGTCAGTTAAGCCCTTAATTAGTGATGAACGAACCTCAGTTTTTCCCTGTGGCTCAGTTCAGATACTGCTCAAAAGCTCAGCGATTCTCCAGGTTTTAGCCAAATTTTTGGAAGCATCTCAAGTTTTACAAAACTGGGTTTGTTACTCTAGTAAAGTTAAGATTTTTCTGGGATTTCTAGATTGGGACCAAGCTGTAAAATCCTCAACCATTCCCTGGCAGTGTTTTGGCACTTTGGGATGGGGATGAGGAAGGTGAGAAACAGGTGTTTCAAAGATAGAAACATGTTTGGATCAGAGATTATATTCTGTGTCAGCTCCATACACTCTTCTGAATTCAGGAAAATCTTAGCTCAAGTTTAGAGAACATCAGCATTTGCCTGTGCTCCAGCAAAGCTGTATTCCTCCACTTTGAAGACAAGTAGATAAGGGTTTGGCTGAGCTTGTGTACACTCCAAGAAGGGGACTTGGGCTGTAGGACCTTCATTGATGAAGCACCTGGGCAGGTTTGTACCTGCTCTGTAGCGAAGCAATAGTGACCAGATTTCAAATGAAAAGACAATCTACTCGTTGCTTGTCTTCTTAGTAAGCAAATACTGGTCAGTCAGGGCTGTGTATAGCTTCTCAGTAACAGTGGGTATTTGGTGTCTGTTGAGTAACCGTTTTCTGAACGTCTTCGGAGGTGGAACAGGGTGCTGGGAGGAAAGGCAGGGTTTGGTCATTTGTCTCTCTGCTGTGTCACCTAATTAAACATGGTGCCATAAATATCACTCCTTATGGACAGTGGAACAGGCTTGCCTCCATATCTGGAAGAGGAGTGAAAATGCATCTTTGCAGAGCTGGGATGTCTGAAGAGTTAGAAAACTGCAATTAAAGCCTTGGTTTGCTAAAAAAACCCCAAAGTATTTCAGCTTTGTTTCAGAGCTTTTCTGTGCTATGTTTTTAGCGGAGTGCTTTTTAAAGTAGGACAAAAGCCTTAGGTTTGGATTGAGATGAGCAGAGCTCCCAGCGCATGACTAGGCCCCTTTCCATGTTACCTTGGCTGGCCTTTGCTGCAACGTTTTTTTCACGTCCTCTTATAGGCACAGAATTAAAGGTTATTTCCATTCCTGCTTCTTATCGCTTTGATCTTTTGCCAGCTCTTAACATCTCCAGCAGATTTGCTCTGGATCTGTTATTCCCATACCTACCCTCTGCCTGCGACATTCTCTGCCATTTCGATTTCTGCATCACCTCTTAGTTTCTTTCTCTCCCCATTTATTCTTTAAGATTTTTTTAATTATTATTTATATATTTTTCTCCTCACTGGAACAGCTATACGAAATTATTGATATTTGCATACAATTGCTACCATGAATCCCAAAGCCATCAGACTGCTCAGAATATTTTTGCATTTTCTGGCTGCTTAGCCAAAAAAAAGAAAAAGAATCGCTGTTTCATGCCTTCTGCAATACATCTTCTCCCCATTTATTCTTTAAGATTTTTTTAATTATTATTTATATATTTTTCTCCTCACTGGAACAGCTATACGAAATTATTGATATTTGCATACAATTGCTACCATGAATCCCAAAGCCATCAGACTGCTCAGAATATTTTTGCATTTTCTGGCTGCTTAGCCAAAAAAAAGAAAAAAAGAAAAAGTTTAATTCCTTCTGCAATACATCTTCCAGGTGGCTTTCCTCTGTGGTTTAATTGTTTTATTAGCTTCAGGATCTTTTCTGAAATTAGAGAGTCAAACTAAGGACTGGCAAAGATTAAGGCTCAATAACAATGGTATGACTTCTTTCTGTCTTTTTCTGGGGGGAAAAAACCCCAACAACAAAAAAAGGGTATGGTTGGGGGGGGGAGGAAGAACAAGTAAGGGGATGGATAAAAGGAAGAAATTAAAGAAAAAGGAGGAAAGAAGAGAAGGGGGGGGGGGGGGGGGGGGTGGAAGAACAAGTAAAGGGATGGATAAAAGGAAGAAATTAAAGAAAAAGGAGGAAAAAGGAAAAGCTTCTCTGTTACTTTTGAGTTACTGCATGTCTGTTTCTCTGCTAAACATATTATTTCTCTGCTAAATCTATTTTTCATGGATTAAACAAAAGAACGGAGTGTGTCTGAACCTGTTGCAGCATAAAACAATATCTTTGTCTAATGGTCTAAATCCATGAGCAGGAGGTAGGAGTCCCACACTATTCATTATCCTGCTGTTTCATCCTGCGTGTTCTCAGGCCAGTCATTAATGGCATTTATCACTCTTCTTCCCCTGCATAATATTCCTCACGGTGAGCTGGGTCTGATAAATCATGTTTGAAGAAGACAGCACCCAAAGTGATACAATTTACAGCGTTTACCCTTTGGTGCACAAAATACAACACAACTTTGTATCCGAGTCTTTGAAGGAGGTCTGCAAAGCCAGTGGAATTAGAAATTAGTAAAAGGAGTTTTATATTCTTTTCCGTGGGGAAAAACAGACACTAAACTTCTGATGATGTTGAGTTTCCTTATGCTGCTTTCAGAGTATACCTGAAATGAATAAGAGCTGGAAGAAGCTGCTGTTACTAAAGGTGGAGAATAGCTAGTGGGCACCTTCAGAGAACATGCAGTGGTGGAGGTGGGGATGTGGTGGCACTGGGCTGGGACGTCTGCTCTCCGTTCGGTCACCTCCCCTCCCAGGGCCACATTTTCTCTCTCTGTACCATGGTGTAACGATACAAGTCTCTTTTGTAAGTATTTTGAGATCTGTAGATTAAAAAGTTGGCTGCTGCTTCTGCTTTTGCTGCTGCTGCAGATGTGCTTGTTAAATCCTCCTGGAAGCTCAGGCAGAACGTTACTGACTCCTTAAAAAAAAAACAAAACGGTATGGTACCATTTATACAGAGCATCTCTGCTGCAGGGTGGGATGGGCTGTCGCTTGTCCTCGGGGCAGCGCCCCAGGCACTCAGAGATCATCTTTGCAGTGGTGTTTGGGGACTCCTCCTCACTGAGACTTGTCTCTCACCCGGCATGACGACATGGCAGGGACGGCTGAGCTGCAGCTCAGTTGATTTAGGAGTGAGATTTAAGACTTGCTGTCTAGACGTTCTCTGCGGTGGATTTTCAGCTTCAGACTTAATGTGTCCCCTTTTTGCAAAGTCATTCAAATTGACTGACCTTCGGGGCCTGTTGAAAAAAAAGTCGTCTATCATTTCTAGAAGTTGTAGTGATGTTTCTTTTGTGCATTTGTAATAAATGGCTTTAGCTTCTCTTGTGTCTTGTTTATTCCTTATCTTAATTCAATCTCTTAAATTTATACTGTCTCCTACTGTAAAGTCAGTGTTAAGGATCTTGTTGAATATTATGATGAATATAAAAATCAGTTGCTTTTGGAGTGCTTTTTCTAACTGAGCATTCAGGTCTTAGAAGAATTTATCCCCTGCTTCTGTAGCAAAATAAAGACAAATCTATGGGCACATAGGTTTGGATTCAGGTATCTGGCTTGGGAAATGGTGCAGAACATGATTTGCTCTTGGTCTTTGGGTAAATGCAAGTTTTGTTGAAATGGTTGTTAAACAGAGACTGAGGTCTTCCACGGCTCTGCTTGCTGACGAATCGGTCTAGCTGCCTGGTTTTGGCAGAATGAACCTGTGGCTTTATGAAACATGTTTTAATGGAAATGTCTCATAGCAGAGATTAACAAACTTTCGTGCAGACAGTTTTGCTTTATGGCGATGGCTGTGTGTACGCCTCTCCCAGGGCTCATTACCCTCTGTGCAGAATACAATCTCTGTTACGGCGCTTAACTGTAGGCCATTCCTACACTAAACAAAACAAAATGCTTATGCTATTACTGAGCCAACTTTTAGTTAATATGTGGGGTTGGGATAGCACGGGATATATTCCTGGTTTTAAATAGTGTCTTATTAGCCACGCAGACAGCATCTTTCTGTGTTTCAGGTTAGATAAGTTTAACCTTGGTTTTCCCTAGAACCAGTTTAACTGACTTCAGTTACTCCCAACTCTGGTAGAAAAGAATCAGAGTAATTTTTGATTGGTAATAACATACTGCCAAAAATGACTATGTATATTGAAATTACAATTGGGAGTAATCAAAAAAGGTCATATATTTTAGGGGTGCTGCAATTATCCCTAAATTAGGAGTAACAAAAATGAGTTCTATCCGATATTGAGATTATACTCAGAGAAATCCTAGCAAGTGAAGACACAGAAATGTGAAAGAAGTATAAAACATCTATTTTCCCTTGAGATAGTACTTGGAAAAGACGGCAGAGATTTCTGCTGTGAGGCACCACCTGCCCACTTCCTTGGAACTGCTGCTCTGATACTCATCATCAGCAAGGAAAGGGAGACAGTTCTGAGAAGCAAGCCTGGTGTCCTGCTGAACATCTGCTTTCCGGGTATCTGAAGGTGGCCCATTACGCCAAGGGCTTTGTCCTGGACAGTGGCGAAGTGTTGGGCTAGTGACAGCGTATAATTTGTGGCACTTGATGTCCTGTCCTGTACAGCCAGGGGTACGTCAGAAATTTCCATGCCGTAGGGGAATGCAACCTTTCCTAAGGATGTAGGTTTGTCTTGGAATTACCTGCAGCAAGCAGCAGCGGTGATGATATCCACAGTGCTGCTAATCAGTCTATGTCAAACTGCTGTATAAAGGAGGTTGGTGTGATTAGAAGTGTTTGCTTTAGTTCTTCTATGTGGAGAAGACTTTTGTCTTTGAAGAATAACAGAGGAAAGCGTCCCTTCATATTCATTAAACAAAATAAAAAATGGCTTAAGATGCTAGTTCTGTGTAAGTGGGAGGGCTGAAGAGAACAGATCAATTGTTTAGTGAGAAAGAACAAATATCTGGTGCGATACACGGTGCCAAGGGTCTTGGAGGGCCAATTTTTTGATTAATTTAAAACTGTAAGTTAAAAAATAGATTGCTTCTACATTCTCAGGGCAGGATGCTATTCTTAGAGATTAAGTTCTGTAACTTTGGGCATGACATACTGTATCCTTCATATGAAGATGGCTGGAGCTTCGCTCTGAGTTCCAGACTTGGCTCAGCCTAACCTGTGAAATCGCAGTCGTGACCTCTGTAACATCCCCCAGACTGTACAGGTACACACTGAACGCACATAGCAAACCCCAAAACGATTAATTCATTCGTCCTTTGCCAAGCCTGGGAAGGTTTGTTACCGTTTCCCTGTGCTGGGAATAAAGCTTCCATATTGCCTGGGTTTCAGAATTTTGCTGAAAATTCCTTTTAACAGTTAAAGAAGCGAGAAGCTTCACTTGTTTAATTTACTGACTTGCATTCCCGGATTCTGAATGTTCCTCCAGCTTCCAGCAATTAAATAGCATTGCTGGTGTCTGGACAGACCCAAGGGGCCCGGCTGTGCTTTTATGGGCACAAAGTTCTCTCCTACAATGTGCTCTGATAAATAGCCATTGTGTTGCTTGCTCTTTTCCCATTACCAGGAGTTCCACAAGAGCTTCTCTCTGCCGTGAGCTGGAATCAAGCTTTGAAATAATCTGCTCAGAGAGATTTGAAATGGTATTTAAAAAATAGTGGGACATTGATGGTGAGCTCTCCACTTCTTCCTAGCAAGTTAGAAGCAAAGATCGTGGTTGGCAAGCTGACTTGCCTTTTGAATTTGAGACCAATAAAATAGCATGTTGTTTGAGCTAATGATATCTCCAAGTGTACTAACAAAACACTGTTCTGGTGGTCTTGGAAAGCAAAAATACAGGATAAATACCTCACAGTCCTCTCAGCGACAAGATTATCTCTGGCACAGATGATGTCTGCTTAGTAATGCTGATGTTCTTAGTCGTCTTTTGGTTATTTTGCAAAGATTAGGATGAAACTGTGGCTCTCTAAGTTAGTGGGAAAATCTCATATTAGTGTCAGGAGGTGAAAATGTGCTTGTAAATTTTGGAGCAGAGATTTTGTTTAAGGACTAGCACTAAACTGGGCACAAGACAGGACCTCGACAAGAGGAAGGAAGAGAAATGTGAAATGCCTTATGGGAACTGGAAAGGCTGAGCAACCCATGAACATCTCTGTGATGTTGTCCCTATATACTTTTCTACTGCAGAAAATGTATTTAATATATGGCAGCACATACATAATCAGCTGCTGCATCTTTCTTTTTCTGTCTTGTGCAGTCAAGACATGCATCCCGCATGTCAAGCATCACTTCAGAATTTCGGTCTGTTTAATGTTCAGGGTACTAGATGATGACTTAGATCTCTACGTGAAGAATACTCAGCTGTGTCTGCCTGCAAACAATTGGGTTATATCTTTATTAGCTAGTAAAATAAAAGGATGGATAACAGAATTGTGGATATTTTCCACTGACACATTGTTTCAGCGTGACTGCAGCTCACATTGTATGATGCTTGAAATGGCTTTGGTGTGTTTTTCTGTCTCTCTTGCGCCGCTGAGCACATACCCACTTCTCAGGACTATTGACAAGGTTACTTCAATTCACCCATATATTTGGATTAGTTTTTCACTGGTCTCCATGGTAAATAACAGAACTAAGGGCCTTGGCCAAATGGAAGCTGGAAGAACAGTACAAGAACATCTGTGCTGCTTGCACACGTTATTTGAAAATCTCTTCTGTCTAGGTATCAAAAATTTGTGACAGCTGTGAAGGTCCTACAATTCCTTCAGTGCAACTAAAAGATTAAAAACCCCAAAAGGCTGGAATTGTATTTAGAGCAATCGCATCCAAGAGACTTTCTGAAGGCAGCTGCTGTGGAAAAAATTTAAATGCTTTTTATGATATCTTATGGAATAGGACTAGAAAGAAGTTAGGCTGGGACTTTGAGAAATTAAATCTCTCTCTTGCTTGCTGTGGGTTGTCATCCCAACACATGCCTGTCCCTGGAAAGATGCTACTTTAAACACTGCTGTGCTGTGGGAAGAGGAGCCAGCAAGGGAGAGGAGGGCTGAAATCCACACCGGTGTATGGAAGTCACCATGGGATATTGCAATCACCTGGGCAGTTTGGAGGCTTTCATTTCTATCCTGGAGAATGTGAAATACCATGGAGAACAGCTGCTGAACTGGGTGCTTGTTACCAATGGGACAGGCCTCCTCTTGTCCGGTGAGGCACGTTGGACTCTCGCGTGGTGGTTTGGTGTGTACAGGGATGCACAAAGCACTGCTTGCTGTATGTCACCTTACTGCAGTAGACGCTCAGGTGGATCACTGGGCTGGTTTTAGGAGGTGTCAGGTCCAATGGATGCTAGCTTACTAGAGCTGATCACCTGAATTACGCCTTGTTGCAGTTTCTGTTCCTTGTTTCTAGTGTGGAAACCAGGTGAGAAAAACATTTATTGAATGTGACTGCTTCAGTGTGTCACTGCATCTTACCCGTTTGTAATAGATTGTGTGTGAATATGCTGTAGATAAAAATACAGAATAAAACCTGCATGATTTATGTGGGTTTTTTCTTGATATGGGTAATAAACTCACTGGAAAATGTGGTTTAAATTACCCGTAATATCCATTGATGCAGAGAGCAAGATGAGAAGGGTAACTCTCAAGCCTGTCTGAAGGCCTGTTGGGGCGGTGGGGTTCCTGGGATGTTCAGGGAGGGTGCTCGGTGTCCTGCTTAATTTATAGCTGCCCCAAAGCTGGGCAAGGGCAAGGCTGGGGACACGTCCACAGGTGCCGTAGGAGGTCTGGGAAGGCTGGTTTCTGTCTTTTGAGTGCCCTGTGTTGTTCTCTCAAAGCAGAAGGCTCCTCTGACCCATGCTCGGCGGCACAGAGGCTCTAGGTATGATCATCTCCCAGCTGCTGGCAGCCTGTTCTTCTGAAAGGCCAGCTGATTAATGTGAAATTTGCTGTTATTTGATATACAGCATCTTCTAACAACGTCCAAAGAAAGATGTGATGAAAGGTTTATATGTAAGTAATTATAATGCTGCAGTATTCAGTGCAGGCAGAAATTAATATATGAGGTGAAAATGTCAAAATAAAAGGTCAGGAAAGTGAATTACAGAGAAAGTTGAACATTAGCTAAGACGCAGTGTTTGTTGGCAGAAGCTCCCTCCAGTATAAAAAAGGTTAGGAAAGGGGCTTATAAAGACTGAATATTTCACACACAATTAAAATTCTGTATCGGTTATCTTGAAGAGTCATGTTGCATAGTTAAACTAGGACAATTAATATAATGAAAAATTCATGTTTATAGCTTCTGGCTTTTGCCCAGGGATACTTCATAAGCCAAAAGTGACCCTTTCCCTTAGAGGTGATTCCAAGAGCTTGACACGACATAGGTGGGGCAAGGGAAATCTATTCAAAGAAAACAGAGGATTCTTAAAATAATAGCCACCAACTATAAACACAACCGAGAAACGTTTAATAATAATAATAAT
>NW_008796044.1:13736733-13740458 GCF_000699145.1 Aptenodytes forsteri
ATAATAAACCAAGCTATCTCTTTATATAAGGAGGGCAGCCATGCAACATTAAATAATGATTTAGTAGGGCTGAGAGTGGTGGAATCACTGTTTCTATTTTAGCAATAAGCAATAATAATAAATTGTATAGGAGGATGCTACAAAAAAGTGTTGGAGGAAATGCACAATGATCGATTTTTCAGAATTAAACTGTACAGACATATTGAATCAATGAGCTCTTTGTGCTTAAAGCTTCACCTACTCTGGCTGCTGAAATTGGGAATTTATGTTGTCAAAAAAATTGTAATAGCTATAAATTGCTACGCTGGTGTCTTTTAAAGTTAATCCACTTGCTTCCAGTATGAAACTGATTGTTTTCTGGTTTTCATAAGTTGCCTTGTAGATTGAGTGAGTTGTCTGAATAGCTGGTTTTCCTTCCAGCAGAGATTTGCTATTAAAGCTTTTGTCCTACTGTATGTAGATTTCAAGGATTATTCATTCATTTACTTAATGTATTGTCCCAAATTACTTATGCAAAGTAATGCAATTTAATGGTGGAGCTATTGATCATTTTTGCTTTTGTAAATGTACTTTAAGAGGGCAGATTAAGTGAATCTTAACAAAATCTCAAATTAAGTACTAAAAGGATTTCTGTTTTGGCAAGTTTCTGTAGGAAGTGTGCTCTAGACCTTGCATAACCTGGCATGGATCGATGGCATCTGGTGATGCACTGACTTCTGGGGATGCTGCACTAGCAAAGTAACCGTGTGTGGTATTCTGCTTGGAAGACTGAAAGTGACTCTTTTCCTCAGGTGCACAGAAACCTCCTGAACATAGTATTCACTTTTGTCCATCTTTATTGATATCTGTACCCGAGTCTTCATTAATTTTTAACTTAGATGCACTGTATGCAATGTAAGAAAATTATGTCGTCTAGCTAGACGATCTCAATAGATCTTCTGGCTGCAGTGAGTCTGTATCCTGCCTGTGTAATGGAAGTGCTGCCCACAAACCACGGATGTCAATACCAAGTCTTGTCTGTGGTTTCACACCAGTTGCACGTACAAGGTCCAAATCCAAAATGGATGTACCCATGCATTTACTGTGGTGTAGTTCATTTATCTCACATAGAGTTTCCTGTTCTCTAGACCACGGTGAATGACTAACTCTCCTCCTATTAGATCCCTTGCTCCATAAAATAGTATCCCCTGATTTTTTCATCTATTTTAAGGAGGCAAAGTCTGGCCATGTGTATAACTCTCCTCCTCCCGTTTTTCCATCCTTTGCCTCTCGTCTCCTCCCCCAACATCCTAACCCTCTGCCCCACATTGGTGTCCTCAGCCAACCAACCACCAACAGCAGGCCTAAGAGCAGGTAGTTTCTTCAATTATTAAAACATTAGTTTCAGTTAAAAGCATAAATTTTTTCCTCTTCAGCTACTCCTGTGTTACATGAATGGGACAGCTGTGGTGTGACCTGCTGGGTTTTTATTTGCCTGGTGTTCCCTGGGCTAGGTTGCAGTGAAGGAATTTTTTGATGGTGTGGCTCAGTTGTGGGTGTACTTCTTTTGTGGAAAAATGACTTTGCAGGGATGACACTGTGGAATTCCATATGCATTGCTGTGGAAATGCTGCCAGATTTCATTGTGCTGTTAGAAACAGAACATTTCTTTGAGTGCTGAGCTATGCAAAGTTGAGCCTGGATCACAAAATCAAGTTGCTTTCTCTCCTGCTCACTCATCAGCAACAACAGAGTCTTGTACTCAGAATTTAGGTAACAATCTTGTTGCATCAGTCCAAATACAACCCAGATAATTTTTCTGTATGTATCTTGATCCTGGAATAAAACAACCCCCCCGTGTTAATTATGAACAGAAATAGGTCAGTTACAAAATACAGCTAGAAACAAAGGATGACTAAAAATATCTTTTTAAATCAGGCATGGGATAAGTGTAAATCCTAAATCTCCTTAAATTGTTTTTAGCCAGGATTAATAAATCTGTGCCTTACATTACCTTGCTCACCTTCTTTGGATGTTACATGCTCTGTGGCAGGCTCCTGGGGCCAAGGATGCTGCTGCTGTTGTGTTACAGCCCCAGTGATGTGACTGTCGGCTGGAGGTTTGGAGAGTGTGGGTTCAGCCTCTGTCCTTTGGCTGTTCCCAGTGTTACAAAATCACCATTTCCAGAGCAGTTCACCTCCACGAGAAGGTGTTTCCTTCGAGTGCCGAGGCAGTCTGTGCTGAGCTCTGCCTGTCCCTCTGCTTTGGCGGAGCTGGGTGCAGTTGGTGGCTGCAGGACACTCCTGCACCCGCTCAGACTGGCAGTAGATCTAACATTGATTTAAGAGGAGGGGACCAGTTTGGGAAGGGGAGTGGGCTCATTGAGTGTTGGGGGTTTTTAAAGCTTTTTATGGAATCTGGAACATCTGAATCTAGAACTGTAACATAAAAAATTAATTATCACATGATAACACCTTTGATATGAGTCTTTTAGTTATGAAAACGGGAAATGATTCCATGTAAATGCTGCTATTATTTAAATCATGAGCAGAATCAGTATTTCTGGTCCTTCTCCTCTTTTAGCAACTTAGATTATCCTTTTTATGGTAAGACCTGTTCTGAAAGCATCTTCTTTGGATTCTACTCCATGTTCATCACCACGATGTTTGAAAATCTTTTACTTCAGTAGCTGTAGTGAAGTGCTCAGCATCTCAGGATCTCTGTTTGGGGAGAGGCACGGTGGCCGGCCTAGTAACTGATTTCTAGTTATTTATTTTTTGTGTGCTGTCTTTCTGGAGATACAAAACTATTCTTGTCTTTTTCATTTTGCTTATCATTATTGCTGTTTAATGATAGATGATCCAAGGGAATATACAAAATGAGGAAATCTTGGAAACCTCTGCTCAGGGTGTTGTGGAGAGTGTAGATGGGAATGCACAGTTTAATTAAGACTACCTGGCAGACATTCAGGCAAGGGAGGTCATGCTTAAGTAATTTGCTGGAGTTGTTTGAGGATATAACTGCCACAAGAGATAAGGGGAAGTCTATGGATGTGGTATATTTAAATTTTGAAGGAGGTTTCTGCATCCAGAATGAGTGTCCATGCTGTGGCCTGCCAGGAGAAGCGCAGGGCAGCGGCAGGGAGGGCACCGCATGCAGGACCAGGTCCATTGGGAAGTGGTGCAGGAGTAGCAATGATCCTGCTAATCTTATGCACTGTCCTACCTGTATTACTGTGTGTGCTGGGGAAGGTGCTGTATTGGAAGTAACGCATCATGAAGCGGGACAGCTGAGGAAGCGGAGAGCATCCATGGATGTCAGTGGGAGAAGAGGGCACCTGTGGAAGCCACGTTTGAGGGAGCCTGGAGACAAGGCCACCCGCTAACTGTGGCACGCTGCCTGCTCCCCTTCTGGCATCTGCTGCCTGCCCCATGTGAGACGCTGGGTGTTTCTGTCTCATCCTGGTGCCCAGGGGCTGGCCCTGCTCAGCGGCTGCCAGAGCCCCCTGGGGAAGGGACCTGGGCAATCCCACTCTGCCTGGGATGTACACAGGTGGCCAGGGAGGAATGGAGCCCTTCCTAAGCCTCTGCCTGCAGCTGGTGGGGAAGGAAGGATGTGTGATGTTGTCCTGGTTTTGGCAGAGATAGAGTTAATTTCCTTCCTAGTAGCTGGTACAGTGCTGTGTTTTGGATTTAGGGTGAGAACAATGTTGATAACACACCGATGTTTTAGTTGTTGCTGAGCAG
>NW_008796044.1:13740909-13742931 GCF_000699145.1 Aptenodytes forsteri
TTTGCTTTACCTGTTAAACTGTCTTTACCTCAACCCATGAGTTTTCTCACTTCTACCCTTCCGATTCTCTCCCCCATCCCACCGGGGGGAGTGAGCGAGCGGCTGTGTGGTGCTCAGTTGCCGGCTGAGGTTAAACCACGACAGATGTATAGTGGGAGTATCTATACTGTAGCTGGAAATCCTGGCTTGTCTCTATGCTGTGCATTGGTGATATGCTCTGATCTGCTGTGTATAAGTGGCTATACAGAAACATGCCAGGGTTGCCATGCTGAGAGCGAGCAGTCACGCCCGGTCAGAGCCAGAGTGATTAACTCACGTGTGTGTAATGCAGCCAGCCAGTAAAATCCCCTCTCCCTTGCAAAACAAGGAATGAAGCAAATGGACAGTGTAGACACACCGTGGTACATATAAACTTTTTGTCCAGGTGTTTGTGCTACATATATATGGAGTAGGTTTAATCACACATAGCAGGGAATTGTATAAGAACTATGCAGGAGGATTAACCTTGATTTAATGGGAACGATTTTTTTATTGCTTTTAAACAAATTGACAGGTCAGCGCTGGCTCCTTAGACGTAGCAGCACTCATGCTAACATGAGTCTGAATGACGGAAGATTTGAGTGGTTTCAGCATTAAAACATCCAGAGAGGCTTTTCACAGCCCTGGACCCAGTTGACATAGAATCATAGAATCATAGAATCATTGATGGTGCTAAGAAGCCCCCAACTTCCCAAATCTCAGAAGGGCTGCGAAGTTAAGCACAGTGTTCCTCAGCTTTGAGTTTAAACTTTTAAATCCCAACCTGCCAGCTAGTCAGAGTGGGCCTCTTCTGAAGCTGAATTATATTTAGCATATGGTTTTATTAGATGAGACTTTTGTCAGCCATGTCAGTCATGAAAGACTGAGTATAAATAATGTGTTTAAAAGCTGCATAGGACTGCTGTCTGTAAAACAATGTGTTGATCTGAAATTGCCAATTAGAGCTCCTGTTCTTTTTGTTGTGGAAGAAAGACATGTGCTCTGACAGCTTATCCTTTTTTTTTTTTCCAGATTAGGAAATAGAAAATCCCGGTCGTTTCTCAAATTTCTAATTGACATTCTAAAGAGGCACATTCAGTGCAGAGATATGCATGAGCTACTGAGTTTTATTGGGTTTTAGTTATGGCTAATAAAACCCATTTTCTGCACAGTTATTTAATTTGCATCTGTAATTGCTGCAGTTGTACATAAATTAGACATGCAATCGGAAGCCTAATTCAGCTTGTCTGCTCCTTATGCTACATCCATAATTACAGAGCCGTGCTAACTTCATGTTAGGAGGCAGAGATTTACAGAAGTTTGAGGAAGCAGTTGGCTCCAGGGGAAAAAGAGGCTTGTTGCTATCAGCTGCTTGCATGATGGTTATACCTAACACCCAGCCTGGACTGGAAATGCCTCATGGTAACATGGTGCCAGCACAGCTGGGGATGCTCCCTGCCCTGCAGAATTTACAGTCTAAGCAGATCTGGAATGAGCTTTAGCAGCACCCATGTGTCATGGTGCAGAGAAACGGCAGTGCAGACCCCAGTGCACGTGCGGGCTGGCTGCAGCCCCGTGTTAGCTGCCCTGGTACAAGCTCAGTCCCTGCCTGGCTCTTCCCAGCCTCTTTCCCTTTCCTCTCAAGGTGCCAAGGGGAAGAGCTGGGAAGTGGAGGACGCTAGCTGGGATGTCGTACTCCTGTGTTGGCCCCCTGCTTTCCCAGGGAGCAGTAAATTGTTGGTGACGTAGAGTGTGCAGGAGAGTTGGTGACGAGTGGTGTCCCGCAGGGGTCTGTACTGGGACCGGTACTGTTTAATATCTTCATCAGTGACATAGACAGTGGGATCGAGTGCACCCTCAGCAAGTTTGCAGGTGACACCAAGCTGAGTGGTGTGGTCAACATGCCAGAGGGACGGGATGCCATCCAGAGGGACCTGGACAAGCTCAAGAAGTGGGCCCATGTGAACCTCATGAGGTTTAACAAGGCCAAGTGCAAGGTCCTGC
>NW_008796044.1:13743870-13829770 GCF_000699145.1 Aptenodytes forsteri
AGGGTGGTGAAGCACTGGCCCAGGTTGCCCCGAGAGGTGGTGGATGCCCCATCCCTGGCAACATTCCAGGTCAGGTTGGACGGGGCTCTGAGCAACCTGCTCTAGTTGAAGATGTCCCTGCCCGCGGCAGGGGGGGTGGACTAGATGACCTTTAGAGGGCCCTTCCAACCCCAACTATTCTATGATTCTATGATAAATCTGGGCAAACTTTGTAAACCCTGAGTTGGTGTGACTGTACATGCACGTTATTCCAGGATAACGTGTCAGGAAAGCAGGGGTAGGAAGAAGGTTGTGCTGGTGCCAGCCTGGCTGTGATAATCCTGCATACTTGAAATGGCTCCGTTTGCCCTGTCAGCCTGATCCTTGCCACCATGCTTGTCTGTTGTGGCGGTTTCTCTCTCCTCAGCATTTTTCGACAAGTCTTCCAAGACGTTTGTGTCACCACCTGTGACCCTGCCCCTTTGCAGAGGTGCTGCTGCTGTGCTTGCCTCTGTTGGGAGCAGCAGTGAGGCTTCAGCCGATGGCAGAACCAGCGGCCCTGGGCACCTGCTTCAGGGGCAGGGGTTTAACGCTGCTCCTTCCTTTACAATTACCTGCCAGTCCACCAGCTGCTTAGGTTTCCTAGAGAAAATTTTCATCCCTAGCAGATGTTCAGTTGACTCTACCCTGCATTACCCAGAGCCTGCGAAGACAAGCTGCTTGTGCAGGAGAGTGTGAAACCACCAGTGGTCAGCAGCCCCCACTCCGGGAGCTGGGCATTGCTTCTTTGTCACTTGGTTCTTTCTCTCTATTCAGTCCCCTGTTCCTCCTAAATACGTGTTTTCAGACCCCTGCACTTTTATGCCATCAGCGCCTCTTTTTTGCCTCTTTTCTTGCAGTTCTTCACCAGCGTTTCCATCAGTGGTCCAGCACTTGGAAGCACATCGAAATGTCTCTTCCCAAAGCCCTCTGGCTGCATTGTCATATTCTACGTGTATCTGCCAAACAGAGCGACTCTTCTCCCCAAACCCAAACAACCCTCACACGCGTTTTGGCATGAACCCTTTCCTTGCCTAGATGGTTATGTACAGAACCTGTTGGAGTTTTGTCATCACTTGTCTTTGGGGAAGGGTGTTGGTTTTCTGAAGGTTATCTTGAGTAGCAAGGAGAAGGTGGAAACGTGGCTCTATTGAACTTAAGCCGCTGATACCAGTGGGGCAGGATATTGCTCACAGGCCATCGGGCATGTTTTTGGCCTTGATGAGATGGATAACTGTAGGTAATGTCTGGATTGAGCTAGATCCAGGCCTGGAAGCCTGGGAAACAAAGAGAGAGGAGCTGCATTTGCAGCTGGACAAGAAAGTACATTTTTTACCCTCTCTTTGCCTTGACTAATGGCAACAAAGGGTTTCTGCAGCAGGCGTCAGGCTCCCTGGGTGAATTCAGGACATATCTGCAAGACCACATGCTGTACTCTATAGGATTTTTTTTTTTTAATCTTTTCACAAGGAAGTTCAATCGGTTGCCTTAGTTTCTCTGTCGTGAGACTTCAAATGGACCTGAAATTTGTGATGTTAAGAAATAATCCTGGCAGGTTAATGCTTCAGACATTTTGTTCTTCACTGACTTTCCTCGTACTTTGGGTGATCCAAATACTGATGTTCTTTTTTGTCTCCCAGAGCATTACTTGGCTTTCCGGATGAGTTTTTTAAACATAGTTTTAGTGGAATTGTCTGAAAATATTTAGCCCCCTGAATGTAAAAACCCCAGTGCGGAGCCCACAGCTACTGCTCGGTCAGAAGAGGTAACTGAAACTCATGCGATGTGTAATGGTTGCTGCACTAATTCCATACCACAGTTTGACACTCCCGCTTTGTGGTTTCACCTTTAAAAGTTTTTTTTCCTTTGCTAGCTGCTTTGCTTCCCTTCTTTTCATATTGTGATTTTTTTTCATTGTGGTGGGGTTTTTTTTGGTGTTTTTTTTTTTCCCCCCACAGCTCACTGCTCAGAATCAGTATTTCCTGATTTTTAGCAAGGCTGAGAAACGTTGCTAAAGACTCGGATAACAATCATCTCCCGTACAAACGGCCTTTTGGGTCAAGAAGTAGGTAACAGCTTGAAGCTAGACAGTGTCTGCAAAAAACAAGCTTTCGGACTGGAGGGTTGAGGATCTCCCTCATACTGCCTGGTTGTGTCGAACTCCCACAGATTCCAGTCCTTTGGCAAGGTGCAGCCCTTCGGCTCTTTCTGTGAACTAACTCCTTTAATGCATGTTATACTTCAGAGAACTAAGGCATGGACTAACTTTGCAACATTTGCAGCTTCACAAGCTAGAGCTGGCTTCTATCATTGGAAGATAAACACCCCCAGGTGCTTGCATAGTTTCATGTCCTCCTCTCCTCTCTGCTGTAGCCTGAGCTGGTTGGGCACTTTCATATTGTGGAATATATGTTCACTGCAATGAAACATGAGTCCTTGCTCCATTTTTTTTTTTTTTTTTTTTTACCCCTCAAAAAGCCTGCGGTTCAATTTGAAAATAATTTCATAACAATCAAAACTTGATTTTGGTGGACCAGTTATTCAGCGAAATGTAAGAGCTGCCCAGCTGCACTGCAGTATTTCAGACTAAGGCACCTTGGACTAAAACCAGAATGTAAGAAACCTTTCTGAATGCTTCAGAAATTTTAGAGAAGATTAGCCAGAAATATATTGGAAAGACTGAAAAAATAGTAAATTAAAATTCTCTGATCCTAAGAGAAGTATAGGAAAGGTCAAATGGAAAACTTTGCACTGAAGGCAGCCTGGAGCTCAGATGAAGATAAGCTGGAGAACCAGGCAATGAGAGCACCTGGATACCATCAGCCCTCTGCTTTCTTTTGAAGCTCAGTGGGACAGTAGCGGCTGTTGATATCATTTTTCTAATAAAGTTGAAACCAGTGAGAAAGTGATGGGTATTGATTAGTGTCAGCTTCAATAAATACATGTCCAGCTCCCACACTCCAGAAGATCATGCAGAGTCCTGCAAGTCTAAAATAATTGTTGGGGACTCGTGGGAGCTTCCAGGGCATGAAAGCCAAGCGGAGTCTTTACTGACTGTGGTACTTTCATGTGTTTTTCATATTGCATAATTGAATAGCACTCTTGTCAGACAAGTAAACGCTGTTTTGTCTGACTTTCAAAAACATTACTTTTCAGCACTGATTTACGGTCTCAGATCTGCGTGAACAGATACTATAGGTGGACTGAAGGAAACAGTATTTGTGGTACTTGTGTTGCTGAGGAGACAGGTAGGAAGCTCTGCTTTTAGGGTACAATAATCTGTTGAAGAGACCCTGACACCCAAAGTGTGCCTTCTTCAGCTACCAAAAGATACTGCTTTTCCCTGCAGCCTTGCTTCCCCCATGCTACAAGATGGCACTTTATTTCTTTAAAGTGAGTTCAGTTAGTGTTTAGCTTTGCTGTTTAGCTTTGTAGACTTCTCTTCTTTTTGGGGTAATGGGAAAACATAAAGAATTTCTCAAACAACTGAAGGAGTAATATGCTCTTGCTCAGCAAGAACTGAAAGAGGATAGTCTGTTCTGACTTCAGATGAGGGGACCATGTTACTACTTCTGTTAGCACAGTATGTGTTAATAATTAATATTTTCAGTGTTTGTATGAACAGTATTTTTATCTAAACATTTAGTTTTTTGGAAGAATAAAGAAGATGGATATACTCGTGGACAGCTTTTTACCTTTTGGTTCCTAAAATGAAACATAAACTATGGTGTTACAGCCGATGATTTGTGGAAGGTTTTTGTATTTGTTCCATTTCTTCCTATGGTCATTGTTTAACTGATCACAGGCATTTTTAAAATCAAGTAAACTAGGAGCAGCTTGGTTAGCCAATTCTTAACTAGGTAGAAACAGATGATAGAATTGAACTAATCAAAGTCCAGTATTTGGATAAAACCTCTAACTCATTGCAGAAACTCAGATCTTGAGTGACTCTGTTTTTACCAGTTTTAGAGAGAATGTGTTAATTACTGGTAGCCATTACTACTTATGTCAGCAGAGCTCTTAGCTAACTTCTTGATTACTCTAGCAATTGCTTTGCAAGGCAAAGGTTTTTTTGGTGTTGGCTTTGACATTTCCCGTTTACTCTGCCGAAGTAACAGGTTAGAGGCTAAATGGTCTTTATACACTGTTCCAGTTCAGGAGGCAGAAACTACTTGAAGCTTTGGAGCAACTGTCTGGTTTTACCCTTGACAGCTTCTACTGTTTCTCTAACAGCCATTGACTTGTCTAGCCTTTTTAGCATCAGTTTGGGTTAGCACCATTTAAAGAGAATTTAACTGAATTTTTAAAAATTTAGTATCTCAGTTTGCTGCTGCTTCTGATTGATAGTTTTCCAATATGTTTGACTCCTATTAAAAACGTTTCTAATAGAAATGTTAGCTAACAAGTGAGTTGTCCACCAACCCTCCACCCACCATTATACATTGTTAAAATACAGAGTTCTTTCATTTTAGCAATTATTACATCTGTGTGTACCTATATATATGTGTAGCTATATATGTGTGTACATATATATATGTAAAAGGCTTCCCAGCCCTTCTTACTGGACATTGTGCATTCGCTTTCCAAAGTCTGATTTCATTCTCTCTAGTAAGAGCAGAGTAGTCATTAATACTAAAGCAATTTTATAATACTCTGCAAAGTGAATACAAATGCAATTTCTGACCACGGTAAGCCTTATTTACACAGTCAAAGATGATACTGCCTTTAATTCAGGAGATATATTCCTTGCTACATAATTCTTGAAAGGCTTTTATTTTGAGGTGCGGTGTGTCTGATTTGTCCCAATAGGAGAGTTCTCTATTGCCTGCCAAGGAGCATTACATCCTACCAGCTACATCTCATTTAGCAGACAAACGACCTCAGTTCGATTAGGCTGGGAGCCAATCTGAAGGACAAGTCAGACAGCACTGAGTACAGCTTGCTTATCAATAATACGTGAATAACCCAACAAAAATACAGAGGTCCTGAAATGATGATCGTTCCTTTGGAGGAAGGGGGATACGTGGTGGAAAGAGGCAAATGGAAACTCTCTTAGGTCCTGGCACTTGCAATTGAATTGGGTGAAATTTTTTATTGGTGATAAAAGATACTGAGTTTTCACTGAACTTCACACAGATAAAGGAAGAAAAACCCTGAAAATGTTGAAGGATTTCATGGCAGTGGGTTTGAAACAAACCATTTCCCTTCTTTCCCCTTAAAAATCTTATGTTTTTAAATGATTCTCTGAATTGAGACTTGCTGTGCTTGATTTCATATCAAATGAGTAAAACGTGATTTCAGATGAACTGAAATGATTTGTTTGTTTCTTCACTTTAAAAAAAATTTAGTATTCAAGTCCATTTGACCCAAAAGGAATTAAAAATATCTGGGACCTGCCAGAAAACTAAACAACTGCATGTTGACCTGCCTCTAATCCCTCTAAAGCCCACAGATATTAATGCTAAATTTATCTTGAAAAAGAAACATTAAAGCGCTGCCCACGTGCGCTGGGGAGATGGATTGCCTTGCAAACCTAGACTCTCATCCCTGCGCTCCCTGAAGCTCGGAGGCTGTTTGCAGCTGCAGCTCTCAGGGCTGGGGAGCGGGAGGTGGGAGCAAGCCCTGGCTTCGCCTTCCTGGGGGCAGTGGGGAACTGCAGCAGGAAGATTGACCATGATTTCTTTTTACTTTCCTCTTTTGCATTTGTGTTGTTCCAGCTTCTGCCCCTTCTCTCCAGAGGGTTTTGGTATCCATGGATCCATCCAGCTTCTTTCCTTCCTCCCTTCCTTCCCCCTCTCTCCTTCCCTAGTACATGCTCACGAGAAGTGCTGCATTTTGGAAGCATCTCTTCTCAGCCGTTGTCTTTGGGACCCTGTCTCCCACCCACACACCGCAACAGGAAGGGGAGCGTTTAGCAGTTTGCCTTTTGTAGGGCCTGACAGATTCAGAGCTCTTGTACAAATGACAAAAGAAGCCTTTGCCCTTGATTTCGAAATGCCTTGGGAATAAACCTCGTGCGCTTTCACTGGAGCAGAGACTGGTTCTCTCAGGGTTTTTTACTGTCATTTTGAAGTTTAAGAAATTCCTGCGTCCTCCAAGTTAGCTTTGTCTTTCTTACAGTCTCTAATCAATTGCAGCTGGTTTTGTTATTGCAGAAAGTCCAAGCAGATTTAGCAACAAGGATATTTTCAAAACATAGGTAAAACTATAACTCCTTCTTGCTCTGATTCAAATCCTGCCAGTGTAAGTAGCCAAGGCATCGTGCATCGCATCGCCTTTGCTCAGACTGCGCGGATGATGTTTTCTTCTTGTGAAACTCAAATTAACCTTTTTCTTCTGACAGACTGCTGATTTCTGGCATAATATTCTGAGATGTACAAGAAGGTGGTTGAACTTACAGGTAGTTCAAATTGCACGCATTTTTCACCCTAGAATTTGGAAACTTTCTTCCTATGCTTTTCTTCACAAGGTGAAACAAGCAGACCGTTTACTTTGTCTAATTAAAAGATCATTATGATTATATAGAACAGGGTCTGTTTGCATTGTCATTTGTGTGATACATTATTTACACTGATGAGATTTATACTATGTTCGTTATACTTGACATTGAAAACATTTGATTGGATTATTTACAACTTTGTGAGACTTTATACCTGACAAAAGAGCTCCCTTTTTAAAAGGATGGAATAATTCTGCTTTGAAACGTTACCAAAAGGCAAGATTTGTTGTTCTGTAGTTATGGCTAAAAAGCATTGGAAAGATGCATATTTGCTTCAGCCATTATGTTTCAGTAGTATTTCCAGTGATGTACGGTTATTGTATGTATTTCTTTGTCTTTTCTCCGTCTTCTCACACCCCCTGTCCTGGCTAGGAATTTAATTTTTTTTTTTCCTGTGTGTTTTTTAATGTTTGTTTGTTAAACTGTAATTAAACTTAATTTCCCCTTCTTGCAGAATAGTTGGCTTATGGAAAGACAACTGCCATCCCCAGTAACCTGTTGTTATTCAGGTCCTGTACCATGGTTTGGCATTTCATTCTGTTAAAAATGCAAGTGGGATTGTTAGACATGTCACCTACAAAGCCAGGGGGTCAGCTAGGCAGCTTGCTTAATGTGCTAATTTGCTGTAATTTAATCATGCTTGGAATACGGATTGGACATTCGAGTATCTCGGTGGCAGACTTGGATTCAAATAGCCCGTAAACACTTCATTAAAGCCTGGTCGGGGAAAGCTGTGGGTCGGATCCTGATCCTTTGCTCAAAGGGAAGCGAGGAGGCTCTGCGTTTGGGACTTCAGGTGGCATCTCTGGGGCTCGTACAGCTTCATGGAGCCGTGGCTCTATGCCGAGCGCCTGCATGGAGACGTGGCTGAACTCTGCAGTTTAATTAATTATGCATTAGCTGCAAATGAGATTGAGAGCATTGAGCTCCCTTTGTAGCTCTACATGAGTCATGTAAAACAAAGCCCGCTTTGCACGGGTGCACACGTGCGCTTGAGGGCTTGCGAGGGACGGAGCCCTATTCCTGGGGCAGCTGTGGGCTCTCTAAACGGGTGGGATGTGGTAAATCAGGCAACATGTTTTGCAAGTCACAGGCTCTGCAGTACGGGCCAGTTTACAATGACTTGCCAAAATATTTGCAAGATAAGCATTTCCCAGATGCAGTCAATTAAGTCAGTGAAACTTAGAGGTTGGCCCAGAAATTAATTTTCTACAGAGTAGCTTTTTTTGCCCCTTTTTGAGCTTACTTTTAAGCACTGAGTTAGAAACATCTCGCTCATTCATTATTTGGTGCTAAATTGTGAAGCCTGTGTTTGCATTAGTAAGGTTGATAGCTGAAAATTTTCCAAAGGCTAAGTTTTGCTGTTGGAAAAACTTTATGTTCAGTTCTCAAAGAGCTCCATTTCAACCAGGTCATACAGATTGGTTTGCCGGGCTGGTTTGCCATTCCTTTCATTTCTCCTTTTTGACTATTATGTTGTAATATGAAAGTTGAAATTGTAACACAGTATGTTTCACCATTTCGCAAAAAAAAAAAAAAAAAAAAAAAAAAAAAAATTTTTAGCCCGGGGTATTCTATTACCTCGCTCTCACTTAATCTTTTAGCAGTGCAATTATCTCTCATCTTTATGTTATTCATTGTGTGACGGTGGCCCTGATGAGATCAATTTAGTTTTCAACTTTTCTTTTTAGTATTGTAATACCTTTTCTCTTTGTTGTGACATGCCAGAAAATATCTCCTTGGCAACATCTAGCTGTGGTTATTCTTAGTGCCTCTCGCCTGGCTGTTTGCCACGGCGTCCACCTGGCCATTGTCACTGCGCTAATTGGTTTATCCTTCGGAAAAGACAATTTTTTTTTTTCAGTTTTGAAAGTTCTCCTCTATTTTGCCACTTTGGTAGGCTTCAACTTCGTTATTCTTTATCACTCTGATTCAGGCAGGTACTTGAGCATGTCCTGAGAGTTAAAGTCACTGTGCTGTTGCATAGGTGACAAGAAAGAAGGGGAACGGTGATTGTGCCTGTGTGTTTGCAAGAATGTGCATTCATTCTGCAAATATGGGACAATTGTTCTGCCCCAAGAAGTTTACAAGAAGTGCTCTATAAAGGCCCAAATATACAGTATTTGAAATACTGTTAAATACTTCGAACTCCTCCTGATTTCAAATGCCATGACCAGATCATTCCAGCAGGAGTTGAGCTGCCATATCGGCTGGCCTTCTTGCAGCTGGAGTCTGAGACCTGTTTTTGAGAGCCCAACCCAGCTTACCCCGACACCCATGGCAAACTTCCCCCGGACAGACGAAAGGTGGAGCAGGCTCTGTGTTAAAATGTGATTTGACTAGAAATGGCATTACCGTAAATTAAGAGGCAGGGAGCTCGTAATGAGATCATATGGCTAGCAAGGCATGCAGCCCAAAGGTTTCCTTTTAAATTACTGCTTCTTTGCAGATAAGGGCAGGATGAGGATTCGTAACCTTGGTGAGGATGCCTGGTGCATGCCTGGTCTTTAGACTACTAGTGTGGTCTTGCTTTTGGTTTATATAAAAAAGTGGAAGAGGAGGAATTTGAAGACACACCCAAAGAGAGTTCTGCTGCAATAATTGCCCTTGGTTAAGGATTTACCAAGTAGCAGCCACTGTGTTAACCTGTGATTCAAGAAATCACAAGAATCCTATGAAAATTGAGCTCCAAGTTAAAATTGTGTTGAGGCAATGTCCTCCTGGGAATGCCTTTTAAACAGGGGTAACTTTGTATCATGTACCCAGTGCACTGTGTGTGATTTGCTTCTCTCGTTTAGACCATTTTCAATTTGCTTTCACCTCACAGGAGCTCTCTTCCATTTTAATTCACCTGGCTGGATTTACCCAGTTTTCTTGTGAATGATCTATAGCAGAAGGGTCCAAGTGCAGACTGTAGTATGGGAAAGGGATTTATAAATTATGAAAGACCAATGTATCTGAGCAGGATGGTTAAGGGGGAGAAGAAAGACAAATAGAGGACATTTGGAAAACAAAACAGAAAGCAAAGAGGAAGGTGAGCAGGGCTGTAAAACCAGCAGAAATAAGTTTAAAAAAAAAAATTAAAACATCAGAGAAACTATTGATTAGCAAATGAACAAAACACATCACAATTGTGTGCAACTGGAATGAAAAACAAAACCCCAAACTGAGGAACTTAAAAATGGGAGAAAAAATTGCCAGGGGATAAAAAGCAAGATTTGTTGACTGTTCATTGTTGCCTCCAACCTCCACGGGTTGGGCTTCAATTTGCCATGGAAGACAAATGAGGATTTTGGTACAATACACGAACAGGCTAATTGGGGGATAATTGGGGAGTCAGTTGATCGCAGACGACAGACACGACGGAAGCCTACAGCATACGAGTGGCAGGGAGCATTACAGAAAAGATGACTTGTGATTTAAAGTGCAATTCCCAAAAGAGCAGTTCTTTGTCAAGCTGTCGAGGGCGTTTGGTACTTTTCCAGAGGTGCAGATGTACTTGAGCAGTGGGAAGCTGAGAGCTAAAGCAAGTCCACCCTGCCTCCTTCTGCTTCCCTACCACACAGCCTGTTCCTCCTGCGTTTGCAGCACCAAATGGTGGATGGCCTCACGCCTACGCTGTGATCGCAAGTCCCAGGCTCAGAGTGGCATTGCCACCAGCTGCAGTGCAGCTGAGCAGGGGTGGGTGCCCCATGCTTCTGCGCCGTTGCAGCGCTGCACGCGCAGATACGCTTGCCACCGCAACAGAACGGACTCCAGCTGTGCTTCACTGGTGTTCAGTCTGAGTCACTGGGGTTAAAAATAAAAATAAAAAAAAAAAACAACAAAAAAGCTGGTGGTTTGCAGCAAGCCACATGAAGGAATGGGAGGCCAGGAGTCCCTTCAGGAGTGTGTTCCAGGAATGGATATCAGCGACAAAACAGCGCGTCAGGAGTTGTCAGAAGCTGATCCTCGTGAGGCTGCAGGGAAGGTGCTCAGCAGTCGGATCAGGTGTTTGTCTGTTCCTGCCGTGACAGATGAAGTGTCCGCAAAAGCAAACAAGCTGCATTCGAAATGGTGGCTGGCCGGTCTGAATGCTGCATGCTCATATTTGAAAAGAAATTCCAGTGAATTGCTGTGCTGACAAGCCGCAGATGATGGCTGTGAAAACGACATGCAGTTCAGTCTCCCAGCTGCCTGTCCTGGTCTCTGCTCTGGGCTTGCCAGAAAGTTCCCTTCCCCCTACCAGAAAGAGGAGGTAAAAAATTAGAAACTGCTTTATTAGGACAATATTGCTGCTGTGAGATTGGGGAACCTTAAAGGTCGTACTATTAAAGTGCAGTAGCTTCATAAGTGACTCTTTAAGAACTGTAGGTGCAGCCGTATTTCCGTGAGCCTTTTTGAAAGGGATCATGAAAAAACAAAACAAGATCACAAGCCAGCAACTGTGTTTTTGGTGGATGTCCTAAAGGAAGTGACAGAAAACACAGGGAGAGGCGGTTTTCGTGGCAGGCAGCGTGTTCATGCTTCAGTAACTCACAGCATCTGTTTGAGCTTTGCTTGACACGATGGGTAAGGCAGAATCAGGAGATGTCATGTAATTAGGTTTCTGTAAAGCACATGATATCAAAGATTAATGAGCAAGGCAAAAATTACCAGAAAATAAGGTGTTGTCAGACATCGCAAACTGCCACAGATGGAGAATTTTTCTGAAGACCTGCAAAGGCAAAACTGATGTTTGTGTCAATGTGAATTTTCCTTGTCCTAGAGATGGGGATCGGAGCCAGGCTGCATGATGCTGCCGTGGTACTGGGTGTTCAGACCTCTAGTCCCAGCGAACGTGGAAGCTCAGGTAGAGCTCAGATACAAAAAGTAAAATACCAGATTGAAAAGTGGAACAGTTTAGGTAAAAGATTGGGATATTGCACATCGCTCAGGAGACAGGAGCAGAGGAGAGGGATCTTGTATGACATGTAATGCTGTAAGCAGTTTGCACCTGCATGGTATGAAGACCTGTCCTCTTTAAGTTTCGATGTACTCTACATATGTTAATGCATCATTGGGGCTGTCACAGCTGAGGTTCTTGAGTCAGCAAATGACTAGGACTTTGCTGCCTAGGAGCAGTTAGGATCACTTGCCTGCATTAACTGCAAGCAAAAATGAAGGACACCCAAAAAAACCCCAGGCTGCAGCATCAAGTGGGATTGTGCACACGCTTTTCCCTCGGCAGTTTTGCTGCCCAGCTCTTGGCTGCCTTCTGCATCTCCCAGCACGGCAGGGAAAGTCTGTGTCAGAGGCAGGAGCACAAGCCAAGCTGCCTGGCTCCTGATTTTATGCTTAGGCCAGAAGCACAGGTTTCCCTTCTATTGACAACTTGGGCACTTTTTATTCCTTCACTGGAAGACGGTCTGCACTGTTAGGAGAAAATCACTGAAATATCACTGAGTTTTTAGCTGGCTTTAGAAAAAAGAGGTTGTTTGAGGGACTTTTGGGTGAACTGTTACAGTGCTGCTGTCCTTTTGATTTATTCTGGATGAGCAGCACAAGAGAAAAATACAACCTTGTCTCTCAGTGGTTAATTTTCACAAATGTGAATTTTTCCTAGCGGGAGCAAGAAGAAGGTTTCAACACAGGCTATTGTTAGCCCCTGCAAATGCCAAGTGTCTGCTCTTGGGAGATGGGGAACAAAGTTGGCACCAATAATTAGTGGCTGATGTGCTGATTTGGCAAAAGTTGCTGAAAATGAACATCTGATGGAGAGGTCTTGGGATGATTTAGTAAAACACAGTGCAGTTTGAGATGACTTTTGGGATGTTATTGTGCAAAGTGCAGGGGTGATCAGAGGGAAGGTAACGCAGAGAATATGAAGGAGCAATGTGGCGTCTTACTTAGTTCTTTGAGTTTTTCTCCTGAGCTTTTCTAGCATATTGTTAGCGGTACGATGATACAAAAAAGTTGCTGATGTTAACTAAGGAAAGCTGAGATGCCAAAACATGACACATTTCTCATTTACTACAGATGCAACTTTGTTTCACTTCCTCTGTGGTAAGATACAGGTATTAATTTCATTAAACTGTCATTTAGGAGCAAATCCAACATGGGAATAACACAGCTTGGGCCAGCAAATCCAACAATTCATCATCCAAGAGACTGAGAGGCAGAGCAGGCGTCTGGAGGAGGAGTCCGTGCGATGTGTGGTCAGGCCGTGTGTGGAGGCATCCGTGCCTTTCTCAGGAGAGCCTCCCGGGAAAGGACACTTGGTGGGAAGTTGGGATATGAACCAAAAATCTTGCAGCTACTGTAGTAAATGTTTTGAGCTGTGCTGCTGGTCTTGGGGTGATTCCAGCGCCAGCTGGAGCCGGTGCGGCTTGCGCTCTGCTGGGAAGCATGTCAGGTCGGTGCCTCAGAGGTACCAGTGCCCACTGGGTGTTTTGTCTTGAGGGGCTAACACTTGAGGGGTGAAGGTAAATGGGGGTGTGGGGAATTTTTATGCTCCAAGCAAAATTTAAAGTAGTTGGTTGGCATCCACTGGCAGTGAGATGACTCCCGGGGAACCTCCTGATAACTTTTCTCGGGAGTCGGCAGGACTGTAAGGGCTATAGTGTGACAGTGATGAAGTGAGGAGCAAAGAGGGAGGACAGGCAGTTTTCACTGCAGGATGGTAAATGCAGGATCGTAGGATCACATTTTGCCTCTGGCTGATTTACTCACAGCAGGAATAAAGATACCACACTAGGAGTTAGTTTGACTTTGACACGTAAGGGAAAGAAATGAAAGCGCAAAAGCTCTAGATACCTTGACAGCCAATCATCCACCAAAATAACAGCATCCCCAGCCAGCAGAGCTGCCCGTCTGCAGCCGCAGCGCAGGGCTCAGGCTCTCCCCGCCTGCCCAGCACCACTGTTCTGCAAAAGCAGGTCTGATAGCTTTGGCCTTGCTGCTGATTACTGTGTTTTTTGGTGAGAAGCAGAGAGAGGACACGACCTGCAGCCCCTGCCAGCCTAGTCTTACTTTTCTAGAGAGCTTTTAAGATTGATGGTCAAATTTTACAGTAACTGTGATTTGCCTTATAGATCATGAATGTATGATTGCGCCACGATCCCATAGCGAATCCCCTGAGACCGCTGTGATAGCTAGGTAATTACTTCTGGGCACTAGCAAGGATTAACACTGAAGTTTTCCTGGTGGAGTAAACCATGAGGTAGGGCTGGAGCTGGCTGCTTGGCATGTTTTGAGCCCTGATAAAGAGCTGTCTCCATTGCTGCAAGGCCAGGCCTGTTCTCCCTCCACAGTAAACCTGGGAGTGACAGCTGGGCTCTGTGCGAAGAGTGAATTTTCATGCTGAATCATGGATCCTGACCAGACTAATTTTAAAAACTTGCGGCCTCAGGAGCAGAAGCTGCTGGGAGCCTTGAGGCTGGCAATGAGAACATGGTGGTTGTGCTTATTAGCCGCATTAAATGCTGCCCTCCCAGGAGAAGGACGTTGGGGCTCCATGGGGATGTAGGACCACCGTGTGGGGCCTTCTGTCTGTCTTGTGAGCGAGGGGAGCTCTGCCAGTGCAGTGCAGTGGCCTGCAGATGCGGGTGTCATGACAAACATGGCCTTGAAGGTTGGTGGAGAAATGGTAAGAAGCTGCCCAGGCAAATGTGTCTTTTGGGGACTGTCCTTTGGCTGCAGGTCTCTTCTAGGAGGCACAGAGACAAGGACCTCACCACACAAGGCACAGCCTGAAGCACAAGGCAGTAAGGAACACTGCGGTGGGGTCCGGGGAGGCTGGGTGTGTGTCTGTCCTGGCAGCCAGAGGCTGGACAGGTCGGTACATTGTTGTCACCACAGCGGGGAGCTGCGGGGGGCTCTGCTCAGGGTACACATTGCCCAGGACCTGCTGAAACAGCAGCCCGAGGCAGCAGTCTTGAGGCAAGAGCACAGACGTTCTTGTAATGAGCCCAGTGATCTGGTGACTCATTCATCCCTTCCCAAGCAGCCGGTTTTGATGTGAAAACTTCAATAAATGAAGATGGAGAATCCACTTTTGTAACATTTCCAAGAGTTGTTTCTTATTTCTGCTTTGAAGGTGATGGCTTTAGCTTCGTCCCTTTGCTTCCTATTATGTTTCTGTGAACTAAGTACTGGGAGCCTTTAATCAATCCACAGCGCTCTCGCCGCCTTTCTTCGCCTCTCTGAGCAAGTCTTTCCTGACATTCTCTGAAATCAAGAGGTTCTCAGTGGGGCTTCCAGGGCTCTTGTAATGCAAATGATAATAATGATATTAATGCTAATCATTGTTATTCTATAGGGTGAAATGTCAAGATTCCATTCATGTTAATTTTTGGTAGGTAGGTGCCACATTAACTGTATCCCGTCCTGACAGAGAACGTGCTTTTCATATCACAGGGACTATTAGAAATTGTTAGTAATAAAGTTGGCTACTATTGTGCCTGATGGATTGGTCTTTGGCATACAATAATGCAAAGTGACATGGCAAATTGGGAATGAAGGATGAAAAGCTGTTAAAAAAATTGTGGACATAGCTATAAGTTAATTAATTTCATATCTAAAATGTGCACTACTGTTGAATTTCATGTATGTATCTAGGAAAGGAGCTAATGTGTTGAAGCAGGAGGGATTGGTTTGCTACTACCTGCCTGCATAGAACAAGGCTATACTGGCAACTGCACTTGCCTTGAAATAGGATTCTGTGGGCAGTAAGATCAGATTTTGAAGTATGATGTCTATCTTTAATTGTCCTGAAATGGAGGATATCCTTGGTAGCACAAGACCCCTGAATGGTGTATTTTTGTTACCAGTACTTTTAAGCAGCAAGTATTTTACTGCAAACAGCTCCATTCTTCTCATCAAGACATTGGTATGACTTGCTCTCCTTTTGGCCTTGTATTTATTACGCAATATTACTTTGTAGAAAGTATTGCTTTTACTTTGCAAAGTAAAAATCTTTTGGGTCAGATTTCTCTCTCATTTAGGTCATTTTTAATTGACAGTAAGTGAAACTAATGCTGTTATATAACACAGAGAACGTAACAAACGCTGCTACTTCAAATTTATACCATCTTAGCTGAGACCTGAGCCTGAACCTCTCTTGGTTGATAACTCGTTTGTCTGTTTGATTTCAGCAGCTAACCTCACTAATTTGGATAGTCTCGACAGCGCGTTGAGCTTTATTGAAGACCGGGTGCATAGATCGAGGCAGCGCTATCGAAGGCATGCAACGGAGGATGATTACAACATTGAAGTCCTTCTGGGGGTTGATGACTCAGTTGTTCAATTCCATGGGAAAGAACATGTTCAGAAGTACCTGCTGACCCTGATGAATATTGTGAGTACAACCCCGCTAACTGCACTGTGGGGAGGCACTGAAAGGACAGTGAATGTAGGCTGGTTTAGCCATTTCAATAAGACATAACAGATTTTTCTCGTGGCAGGAGATAAAATAACTCTGGGAGGAAAATCCAGGCCACTTTCAGAAAAGCCAAAGGGGGAGAAGGAAAAGAGAAAAAGGGGCCAAGGAAGCAGCTGACTGTGGGACTCTTAAAATGTTCAAAGTCCTGCTTATGTGCTGTGGTGGATGGGGGCACAGGGTCAGGGGCTCAGGTTCGTGGAAGTCATTATGTTTTAGCTGTATATTCCCTTTACCTAAGCTCCCTGCTGAAAAACATGGTTTGGAGACCTGTCTTCAAATAAGGTTCTATTAGAAACTTCGATTGGCTTATACATTTTTAAAACTACTCAGTTGAATTCTTTGATTCCTCAACAACCACTTTAGGTCCCAGGCCACCTACCTACTCCTTGTTCACCCTGCAGTAAAATGTTATGCAGTGTATCACTGAACTTTCTTAAATTGATTTAGTATTTACTCCATGACTGATATCTTTAGGTTTCCTTAGTTAAATATTTAATCTTCAGAACCATAGTCTGTGCAACAGACTATGTAGCGTAGTAGTGATAAAAGGAGACACTAGAGAATATTATATTTGAAAGAACCATTTTTTCTTTCTAAATATCAGTGCAGCAGACACAGCAGCCCTCTAGTACCCCGGTCAGTAAGCAAGGACTCTATTTTGTGGGAAAGAATCAAGTTTTGAAAAATCATCTCTATTATAGATCAAAATCAAAATACGTTTTTTATTCTTCTGGCCAAAAAATGGGAGTGTGTGGTAGCCCCCTTCATAAGCAACTCATTCAGGGATGACTTTCTTCCTTCTCATTCTCATCTGGAACAAGAGTCTGGTCTCAATAAAACACACTTCTGTAAAAACTTCAGGTTCAGTGAGTGTGTGTTCTTAGTGAAATGTTGAGTAAAAAGTTGAAGGTCTGCTCTATTTTTGACAAATAGAGTATGACTGCTGAAGTTTACAGTCATGTCAAGAGAATGAGCGTCTGTAGGTGACTTCTTGGCATTACAAACCATAGAGGCAGATATATGGACAGAAATCCAGGCTATTAGGTACATTTGCCTGGGATGTATTTTTTCCAAGATATATTTTTTTAATTATGAAGCTTGTTTTTTTCTTTCTTTATTACATTCTTTTAACAATGTGTAGAATGTCACTGTTTTTCACTTTAAATGAGAGGTGGAATACAATTTAAGAAAATCCCTTGTGTGATATAAATTCAGATGCACTGACTTTTTGTAACAGTATTGTAAATAGTTAAAAACCTGCACTAACATTAGAGTTATAGGATACTTCGTGTCTGCTCTGATGGCTGTAAATACATATATTCTAACAGAAATGACATAGTGAATTTCATTTGTTTGTGTGGTTTGTTTCCTCTGAGGCTTAAAACAAAGTCTACAGTGAAACAGATGGTTTTATACATCTCTAAATTAACAAGCCAAACAGGCCAAACCAGGAATGTGGCAAGCGGGCTGAAATAGATTAAACAGGACTCTTTACTTATCATGTCACTTAAATCTATTTTTAAGAATTAAAATATACAGTAATGGTAAAGAAGCCATAAATGTTCCAGCTCTGGAATATACTTTTTCCTAATTTTAGCAAACCATCCAACACACAAATTGTAAGAAATAACAACTCTTAAGCATGCTGTCTCTGCAAGTGGTTTAGAAAGTACAGCCTGTGTAACCGTACCACAGGGCTGTAGCAGCTCTTGGCATAGGCAGTAGTTGTTCTGTTGGGAGATCTGAGGTAGAAGCGTGTCTTTTGGGGACTGAGGATGTGTCCCTTGCTTTGTGTCCAAATACGAGGAGCTGTTTGAAATCCACAAGGCCTCTCGGGGAGGCTCTGGGTAGTCTCTGGCAGTCATCAGTGTTGTCCTGTTCTTTCCTTCTTCAAAACTCAGCTGGTTTCTAGACTCTGTATTTTAGCAGAGGGATGGATGATGGTAACCAGTTCTGTTTCCAGCTGTCCAAGCATTGCTCCAATATAGAGAGGCAAGAGGGGTTTGTTACTACAAATACCAGGCAATGCTGGGGACCCGTATCGTGCCGAGGGACATCACAGCGCAGAACTTCTCCTTCCCCTTGGCAGCGTAACTCCAGCTGGCAGCTCCTCCAGCTCTTGCCCTCATTGCTAGATGGATGCAAGGCGAATTTCTGTGTAGACCATTGCTACCGTCTCCTTTGCTGAAACTCACGCAGTGACTCCCCCGTTGTCCTCTGCTCCACCTCCTTGAGTAGTTATTTTTTTTTTAGAGAATGGGCCCAATCTAAAAAGCCTTGGGGTCTCTAGCTGTTAGGGGTCACATGTAGACAGTGTGTTTCTGATGAGATGTGTAGGTCAAGCTGAAAAAGAAGAGACAGCTACAAAAAATTCCAGCTGTCCTTTTAAATCTGGTGGAAGATCCTACCATAACCATCAGATTGTGTGTACGCTGCTGGTTTTATGGATGTAATCAATTAGCTTTGTACAGTAACAAGGCATTAAGCATAAAATCAATTAGCTTCTTACAGTAACAAGGTACTAAGCATAAAATCAAAGAATGCATAGTAAGTAAATAAAATAATAGTGGAAGTATTTACTGGAGATAAGAGGGTGATCAAATAGTTGAATTTCTGTGGTTCCAAAAATGAAATAAATCCCAGGTGAATCCTCCCTTGTGCCCGAGCTCCTGGAGGCATGAAATCACTTTCCCAGAAGCAACTCCAGCATGGCTCCTTCTCCCCACTTTGCTTGATTTCACTGTCTGTGATGGCGTGAGCAGCTGTCCTTAACTAACTTTTCCCAGGGATCTTGGGTGGAACCCTACCACCAACCCAATCAAAACAATATATTTTTTTCAAGCCCAGTGCAATGACTTACTCAGTAAATCTGTTTTGTGCTGCTTAAGTGATGTGTTACAGTCCACACCTAAAAGCCATAAAGTGAGAAAAAACAGGGGCCGGGTGTCCTGGCTATCTTGAATAGCTGTGCTAATATTTATCCCAAAGTTTGCAAATGAAGTCACTCCCAAACGAATGGTGATAGACGCCAGAGGATTTTTAATGCTTTGGGCTGCAGCCATATATTGCCTGACTGTACGCCAGCCGTTTCACCGCAGTGAGCTCGGCCTCTTGCCACCCCCTTTTCATCCTCCAGTCATTTCCTCATACAAAAACTCTGGTTTCTCTTGACATCCTCTCTTTTCTCTGCTCAGCACCATCGGGACATTCAGTCCATCTTTGGAAAATATGCCATTGTTTTTGCTTTAGAGACCCTCAGCTGCCTCTTGCTTGCACCGTTTTCTTTCGTACGTCATGCTGTGTTTTTTCCTGGGAAGGATATTAGCTTGCATAGTCCTCTGCATTTCCAAGCGTGAGCCCACACATTGCACAAATTAACTTTGTATTTATAGCATGCAGGAGCATTGCAACAGAGGAGAGATATTTGGGTGGTATCTTGCAGCTCTGTAGTTTACTCAAGAACGTGGAAGGTAATTTAATTGCAGCAAGAAGGCGGCTAAAAATCCCAGGGATTTTATCTGCTCATACAAGCGTTTGGAAATATTAGAAAAGTGCAAGGCTAGAAGCAGCGTTGGAGAATTATCTTGTTCCTTGGGAAACAAAAGGATTTCACTGCAGGATGCTTTGGGAGGAGGAGCAGGGTGCTGAATGGGCGTTAGTGAGCTAAAGTACGTATTGGTGGTAGCCAGCCCTGGGGCTGAAATTCTTTGATTGTTTCATAACCCTTTTTAAAATAGTTTTCATGATTAAGCAGGCCTTTTGCCACCTGCTGTGGAAGAGCGGCAGACCTGAGACTCACCAGTACATTTACCTGGCTGGGCCTGCAGTATTGGTAAGGGTGAATATTTCAGCCTCTACAATCCTGTGTTTAGGGTCACATCCAAGATGAATATCTTCAAAACAGACTTCCTAAAGAGGCAGAGGTAGAATATGTGATCTTATAATATTTCGGCCATTCCAGATAACAGTGTGTCGCAAAATAAGCTCAGTTGCATTTGAATGTATTGGCTCCATCTGTCTTGACTTCAAGTCTTCAGCTTCCATGCCGCTCTTCAACTTGTGTTTTTTTCCCCAGTGAGGCACCTGTTTTAGCTTTTTCTTGTAACCTTGTCTTTCTTCCTCCACAATATTCCTCAATTCCTCAACTACCTCATTTTCTAATTGGCAATTGTCATCCTTGTATATTTTTGGGAAGAATTTGGCTACAAAGTATGTACATTTTTTGATTTTTGGACAATTTCCAGGGGCAAAAAAATCTTTAATTTCCTTTCCATTCCTTTACTGTAGAAGGTGTGATATTGCAATATTTAGGGGTTAGCCTCCATTACATCCGTGTAATGGATATATGGCCAAAATGTTTGCGATGCTAAACCCCATCTCCTCAAAGTAGATAGGTGCCTAACTGCCATTATTTCAAAGGGAGATAGACCCCAAATAGGATTTATGCCTCACTCTGGGCTAGATTTATCTGAGTATTTAGTCGTTTACCTGCCTTTGAAATCAGTGAGAATCAGTTTCAAAAATTAGCCCATGGGATTATGTCTCTCCCAGACTTTAAGTGAAACTTCAGCTCCAGAACAAATACATTAAACAACTTTTCATTTGAATAACTGAAATCAATGGGAGTTATGCAGCTGGGGGCTTTGGAAAGTCCCTGGAGTCTTTCACCTGCATCTTTCAGCACTACACGTCTTTGAAATTGTGGCCCTGAGGCACTTTTGAATATGTTATCCATCCTCTTTAATAGGATGTACATGATACTACTATTATAGATGAGATTTCTGCTTTCGTATCTCTGGCTGATGAAGGATGAAGATTTGCAGGTACAGAACAGCAAGTCCCTAATGAGAGGAAAGGGCAGAAATGCCATCGGTTTCTAACTGGCAGTTGGATGAAAACCTGAAAGCCTGTCTAATTCAAGCTGTTAAAAAGAAAGCGATGATTGAATGCTTTGAAATAATGGTGCACCCTGTATTCAGAATCGTGCTTTTTAAGCTAAAAAGCATTTTTTTTAGACGGGAAGGCTATTTCAGTAATATAGAATTGACTGGATTTTTAAAAATTAAATAATTCATAAGCAGCAATACTCATTATTTCAAATCAGTGTATTTTAATATGTACACTTCAGATCTGAACTAACTCTGAGAAGTTTCACAAATAACAAATGCAAGTCCAGCTCAATTAATCTGAGGGACTTCAGCTGTCAATAGTTGAATTACAGCTTGTTTGAAAATTTAACTATATGTATGTGAGTTAACTCCACGTTTAGACTGTTCATTATAGACCAGTAGCTGTGACTAGTGAGAAGAACAGTTTCTGACGAGGCCTCAGGAGATTATTTTTGTTCATTATCTTGATTGCCACACTACAGTGGAAGTTGTACTTGTGATTGGGCATTCGGAAGGTCCCGCAGGAAATACCCTCTCTGAATTCTCACAGGTTTTATTCATTTTCACAGGGGTAATATTTCCAGTGTCTATTAGGTGAGCATTGCTCACCTAATACCTATTAACTGGAATGTGCCTTGCTGCTCTGTTGGACATAGCACAGAGCATCACACAGGTTTTGGTACCATCCTTGAGGTAGAGGGTAATTACTGTTAAAAGGTAGATTTTTCCTTTACTCCAAATACCAACAACATGAACTTTAGCCGTAAAGGTTGCGGTCAGGGACTTTTGAGTTGTGACAGTGTGTTTTGTGTGATGGAGTATGGATAATTAGTATCAGCTTTGAAATTTTGGATGCTTTTCTTAACCAAACCACTTAGATTTGAAGAGGTCACCGTATTTATTGCATTGACACCACACCCCTGTCCCTTGTAGTAATATGATAAATGAATCTGCTTAATTATTTTATGATACTATAGTTGATTTTATTAAAGTAATCTTGAGACAGTACTTCAATCAAATACTGAGTGTTTTGGTGCAAAGGTAATTTACAGTGTTTAGAGAAACTTCTCGGAGCAGTGGTTTGTGGGAAAGAATGAGGAGTTCCAAGAGCCTGAGGGAGGAACTAAGAAAAATAAATTAGTCATGAAGTCAGAAAACAAAGTGTATGACCTTTCTAAAGCCAATGTTACAGTTGAAGACGAGATAGAGACCCGTAACACGAAGCTACCTAGTGCCTTGCCAACACATCTGCTCTGGGGAATGTTTTTCATTTTGATCAGAAGCAGCGAACTTGGACTTGGTAACATCTACTGACTCTCACACCAGGGAAGGTAAATCAGGACTTGGACTCGTATTTGCATACAAAATGCCAGATTCTTATCTCTGTTTCGCAATGTACCTTGCCAAGCTCTTCTAAAACTGCCTGTTGCCTGTGGTTTTGAGCAGAATGATAGATGTTTTCCAAATCTGAGATCACAGTTTGACCTTTAAGTTTCATGTGTGGTGTGTGCTTTCATTATTCTTTTTTCCTTGTGACGCTCAACAAAGATTTCAGAAAAAAAAAGTTCCTCTCTGAGGAAATGAGGAAATGCCTTGTAAGGACTAGAAAGGGAGACTAGGAGCCCTGGATTTTGCCTGATGACTTTCTGTGTGACCATAGTTTATCCACCAGAGGAACTGATGTAATGTTATTCCTGTGGGATTAAGATGAAGCTTTGGGAATGTTAGAAATGTTAGTTTGGGATCTTCAAAAGCATAAAGGAGGTGATGAAAATCGAAGAGGATAGTGGTGTTTGAAGTGGGAACACAGAAAAATAAAGTGAGAGAGGAACACTTTTGGGAGGGTCAGATTACAAAAGTTTGTGCTCAGTATCCACCATGACATTTCTGGTTCCTATTCTGTAATTCAAAACAGCCGTTTCTTACAGAAATAGACAATCACTGGATGCCCACCAGGCACCGAGGCTTTGCTGCAGATAATTATGATCTGATGAATGAGCTGTATCTCGGGCTGGGCTCAAACAATGGTTTGCAAGGAGCTCTGCCATCCCTCGGCAAAGGCACTGATGCTCTCCAGCTCCTCTGCTATCGCTCTGGCAGAGATGCACACATGGTTCCCTCTCTGCCCGAGAGCACGTAGCCATTGGTAGTTTCTGCAACAGTTACATAAGGATGTTGGGTGATTGAAGAGCAGTCTAATTGGGTTGGATGGATCAGCAATTTGTGGTGGCTGAAAAGCCAGATGCATAAACTGCATCTTGTATTGTGCCCTCTCCAAATGGTTAGATAGGCCCTCTGATGGCCGCTGTAGCTGGGTCAGATCCATCTGAGGTTGATGGTAGCCAGAGGTTGAAACTATTAGATGTCCGTCAGGGGTGTGTGCTGAGGGAGCCTGAGGAAGCAGTGCTTACCCAACCGTACGGTGCAACGCATGGAGCTGCAGAGGGTGCGCCTCGGGATGAACTCAGCCGCGATGATTTATGGTTCAGCGGGATGGAGCTGAGTTGTCATGAAGTGGGCTGTCTTTTGCATAGCAGATGCTAACAGACTTTGCAAGGCTGGGAACTCCTTCAAACTGCATGAATGAGTTTGCCGATGACTTGCCAAAATATGCAGCGTATTCTTTCTCCTATTGCGCATTGGTTTACTTAGAGATTCAGGGAACCACCTGACTTACCCTAAAATCCTGCCAGCTATATCAGCAGGTAACCCACTCCGCACCAAGACTAGCAAAACTGCAGGCTGTTTATTACTATTTGTGTTACAGCAGTTTTCAATTCCCTTTTAGGATTGGGCCCCGCTTTGCTCAATAATAAAAACTTTGCAGTGCCTCTTTTACAAAGCATGATGCATCTCACAGATGCTTAGCTTGTCTTTAGTTGGGGTTTTTTGATGTATTCTATGTGCTTACTGTGCTGACTTGAAACTTGCTCAGGGCAGAAGAATTATAAAATAAGCAGAGAGGGACAGAAGAAAAAATAAATAAAGTCTTTGTTTTTCTTATGTAGCACCAATCTGTGCCAGCCTGATTTCTAAACAGAAACTTTAAATAGAAATGCATGTTTTGCTTTGACTGAAATATCCCAGAAAAATAAACCAAAGTTATCCCAAAATAGTTTGTGAACTACAATAGCTTGATGAAAGTCTCTTTACAGTATTCCACCATGCTTTGAATTCCTTGAGATTTACCCAGGCTTCTTCATCACCCTCTATAAATGCTGCATCACTGTAGGACATCTAACAAGATTTAACGCATTCACTGCCTTCAGTTCAGGAGCTGTGATTTTTGGGATGGTCTCTGTGTACTTTCTTTCCCTGTGCAGCAACATAATTTTAGACTTACTGATCTAAGAACAACAGGAGATTGACTCTGATTTTTCTTGTGTTGATATGAACCAGGATGTCCTACTGAAGTACATGGAGATGCAGTGCTGTAGAAGTACTATGTAATCGTTTTCACACCTGTGTGTATTTATTACACTGACATCTGAACATATATATCCATTGTCTGATTATCTCTGCTTTGAAACAAACATTTCAGCAGTTGTGTTGGATGAGAGCCTGGAGCTTTCCGATTCCGCGGGTTGGTTGGTCATTTTGTGCCCTATACAATGAACTGCATTAGTTCAACTCTGCTTTCCTGTTGAAATAACAGGTGGAAATTTGGAGAATCTGAGCTAGGGATTGTGGAGGCCCTTTTGGTCTGTGCACTTTTCATGAATGTTTGAGAGCACAACATTCAGTCACTTGGATCTCGTATCTTTAATAATGTCCTGAAACAAATAGGTGCAATTTAGGCCATGCTGAAAAAAAGAAAAGCATCTATTTCAGCGTATTATCTATGTGCAGTAAGACACTACTAGTAAAGCCACAGTTTAGCTTAGAGAAAGGCACAGAGGGTTCAATTCAGCTGCTGTGTGAAGAGGGGTTGGACTCATCCTTACTAATGAAACCAAGACCCAGAGCTTTGAATTGACCCACTGTCTTGCAGAAAAATCCAGTATCCCAAGAGAACCAAGCAGCTTTTTACAGTGCTTGTGCTTTTCTGTTCATTCACAGTTTGTTTGTTAGATGTCATTTGCATGAACAGTCAAACAGTGTTTCAATTCTGTTCCATCAATGTTTTCAAGCCAAGTTTCATTTTGGCACGCAACAGCGATACGGTTGTTCTGTTACTCAACTATTGTTAAAAGAGGCTTAGGTTAAATTCTGGAAGTTAATGAGGGAGCGGTGTGCAGCAATTTGGGTTATGCTTTATGAACTAATTAAATACTTATTTACATGCTGTGTTTACTGTCCTCTCTAGACAGGAGTTTTTGTTCAGTACTCATTTCATGTATAGGTAATTTACAGCTTATTTCAGCCTCATATTCTTGATGCGTGTGCTCTCTTCCCACTACACAAACAGTGAGGCAAATTAATATCCTTGCCTCCCTTGACAACATGCAAGGGTCTTTTTCCTGGGTGAAAGAATTTTTGTAAAGCAAAATGCATGTTTATGTCTTGCCTTTTTATATCTGTGTTCAGTAGTGGTCCTCAAAGTAAAAGATTTTTTTTTAAATACAGGAGTATAAAGTTAGTCTTCTAAAGTCTTATTTAGACATGTAAATAAATGATCTAATTTCCCAAGGTATTGTTTACAAAGCAGATCTGAACAGATCAGCTACTTCTACACCGCAATGAAAATAGCGGCCCCTGAAGCCAGTCATAGCCACGGGCTCCTCACCCACCATCTTCCAGCCAACGATCTGCTCGTCAACCGGTAACGAGCCTGGATCCCGGGCATCCCACGGCATGTTCCCCAGGTTCCCCGGGCAGGGGCCCTGCAGGGTGTGAGTCTGCTCCTGGAGCCGTGGTTCAGCCATGCTGTCTCCTAACCATCAGCACAGGACTTGGACCTTTACCAGGCATAAAATTAGGCTCTTATATCCAAAAATACTGATTAAATTAATTAATATTCACTTTAAAATGTCAATGGGGATTGCTTAGCAAAACCTACACTGATGTATTTAGTTTTAATGATTTTTACAGAGATAAAAGACGAGTCATTAAGACTAGGGCTGATTGAAGAAACAGGACATTATTTACTATGTTTCTAATGAAAGGTTTTCTGAAAGTTACTTATTAGCTTGTAGTAATGAATCTGTTTTGCAGGAATAAAGAAATTTAGGTCCAGCCAGCAAAGCAGTCCAGTTTGGTGCAACCTTTACCAAGGAAAGGAGGTTTTAGGAAAGACACTTGCCTTGCAGGGAATCTCATCTGCCTCTTCTAATTTGTAAACCTAAACCCCTGCCATTTGGCTGAGTCTCATGCAGTCTTCATCACTGAATACCTAAATCAGCCTCTTTAACGGTTAATATTTGCCTAGCTTGCTTGTAGCAGTGTTTCCTAAGTAATCTTTATACATCCACATTTCATTCTCTACTCTAAATATTTACAGTTTTCTTTTCAGTGTTCCTAGGGTGATTTCCCCATGAGCAGGTTCAGTTACGTAGCTCTAGTATAAAAAAAGAAGACAGTTTTTAATTTGCTGGCATTTTGTAGCTTTTGTTCTGCTTGCAAAGTTTAACATTGATTAGTTTTGACACACAATAAAGCCAGCCCATGTGGCCAACGATGCTTTTTGAGGGAGGTATATCCTCTTGTCAGAGTGTGATGTGATGGGTCCCAGATGGAAGAGTTACAGGGTGCAGCTGAGCGGATCCAGCAAATGGCTCTCAGGAGAGAGGTCCTGTCCCTCTGCTCACTCGACCCCTTCCCCATGCATGGTCTTGCCCAGCGGAGAGCTATTCAGGATTTTGCTTGGATTACTGTGCTCTGGGCTCCAGCGGGCACACACAGCTGGGATGAGGCAGGGAGGAGCTGGGAATCCTCCTTCTTAGCAACAGTAGCTGTTAGATCATCTCAGCTGCATTGTGTAGGTGCACCATGATACCGTTTAGGCTGGCACTTAAATAGCTGTTAATATGAAGTCTCTGATGATGTGTTGATTTTAAATTATTTCCTGAATTATGGCCTGTTGGGAGGCTACAACAGAGTTTAGAAAAGAAAACATTCCCTCTCACGTTGGTGGAATTTTCCCTGTTTTATATATGATCACAAAGTGATCCTTGGCTTAATGACAGTGCATAAAAGGTACTGCTGTGTCACTGCTTTCATAGTTACTTGTTGCCAGTACCGTGGTTAAAGCGCTGAATTCTTTTGCAGGTTAATGAAATTTATCATGATGAGTCCCTGGGTGCTCACATTAACGTGGTCTTAGTGAGGATAATCCTGCTGAGCTACGGCAAGGTAAGTAAAGGTTAATTTAAATGGAGGATATCGATATCTCTGAACTTCATTCTTTTATGAACAATGTAGTTACTGGTGACATGTATCGGTTTTGTATTTTAATTCATCCATTGTCCTTACCAGTCTATGAATATAAAGAACGTTTATGTTTATATGTATTTGTTTATCATTTGAACTTCACATTTCAAATAATTTCAGTTTCTTCTGGGTTTTCTCTGTGTCATTTTAAATTGCTGCTTAGCTCTGGCACTCTATCTTTTCAGATTTGTTTGGAATAATCTATGAAACGTAGTGAACATTTTGGTTCCTAAAGAAAACATGAGGTGTTGTGGTAGAACTGTATGTAAGTAACAATAAACACAAGATCAGTTCTGCAAGATGCTGAGGGCTACAGCCTCATTCCAAGAACTCATTTAAACTTGGGCTTAACATTAGTGGGACTACACATGTGCTTAAAGTTAAGTGCGAGTTCTGTGGGATAGGGGCCAGAAGGCAAGAGCTCTGCAGATCAGATCTGTAATTAAGAATACCAAGTGTTCTCTCGCTGTTTCTATGGAAGTGGTTATTCTGCAGGCAAAACTCAGGTAAAGAGGAATGGAATGCTAAATGGTTTTCAAAAGTATTGAACTGCTCAGTACCTGTGTCCTGTTTTTGCCAAATCAACATCAAATTCCATGGAAACAGGAACAGGGCATTTCAAGTATGTTGATAAATGCTTTGGTTAAGGACATACGATTTTATAGCAGCATGCCCAGCTGCTCAAAGCAGCGTGTTAAAATCTAATGTCCCTTTCTGTGACTGGAGTTGCTGGCATTTGCATGTTCATGGAATAAACCTGGGTTCTGGAAGACTCCGTGTATGTTCATGCAAGCTGCTGAAATACTGTCAGTGAAGAGCCAGCGCAGACGGCATCAGTGGTGAAGCTCCACTGACATTCACCAGTTTACCCTGCTCGACACCAGCTAAGAATTTTCCTCCCTGGTGCAAAGGAGGGAGCTCTCAGTTCTAGTCTGGACTCTGCTGGAGACCGGTTACCTGGATTTTGGATAAATTGTTCTGTCTGTGCTTCCCCATTGGAGAACTAAACACACTGATCCATCTCCGCTCTTCCTGCAGTGATGTAGATGATGATGATATAGTTAAGTGTTTTGAATAAGCTTAATCAGATGCGCATCCTAAAATAAAAGGTAAAAAAGGTCACATTTGCCATTTTGTGATCAAAAGTCCATGGTGTGTGTAGTAACATTAAATTACAAAATAAATGAAATATCCTTGTGATTGCTGTAATGACAGCAATTTGAGGGATTGCAGATTGACTAATAATTCTCAAAAAATTCTGATATTGCAGTAGTGGTAGAAGCCAGAAGAATGAGCACATGGGCTAGTCACATCTTTGCTGTCCTTATTTCATAAGTATTTCATAATTGTTATGTGTGTCCATCTTTAGCTCTATAGATCTGCACCAGTGGTCTGAACTCTGATAACTTCTGCTATTTTTCTGATGGCAGACAATAGCTACGGTAGACCTCATTTCACCTTAAGAATCTTTATTTCTTGTGAAGAATAAAGCGTTGTCCATTGATAATTTGAAAGTTATCGATTTCATATGAATCTTCTTTAGAGAAGAGAGTGGGGTGGAGTGCAGAAACCTTCACTTCGTGGTGGGTCTTTGGCCACATCACAAAAATAGCCATTGCAGGTAGCACTGTGTAATCTGCTTGTGGATAGTCTACTTCTGGATTCTGGATCCGTAATCTGCAGTGGACGATGTTTTAGTTCCTGAGTTATCCTGCTGGTTTCAGCAGGGCATAAAATGGAATAATTCTAGTATCACAAGCTTACCCTAAATAACCATGAAGATAATTTTTCTTGCATTTCTGTATCTGATTCTTGTTTCCATGAAAGGCAATTTATGGCTGTCTGAAAAAAGTAAAATGAACGTAAAAGGTACCATTTCAGAGCTCCTCCACTGGATGGTGTGGGGGCCTGCATGCCCTGGCTGTATAAGAATAAAGTTTTTTATGTTCATATTTTTAAAGCTCCTGATCAGAGGACTAGTACCAGGGAGCAGAAGGTGAGGTTGTTTCTCTTCGGAGGGTTGGGATTATTTAGCAGTGGAAAAGCAGAGAGAAAAGGTGTATAGTTCTTACTTTCTGAAGCTGTTCTGAGGAATTAGAACAGAACCTTCAATATTTTACTATCCCACTAAAACACACCAGCACTACCAATTTTTAGGAATATATATTCAAAGTACATAATAAAAGGAAGCGTGCATGCACAAGTTAAGGCAGTGCATGAATGAAGCAGCCTGGTTGGCCTCACAATGTGAAAATATTATCCCAGTCTTGTTTGAATAAGCATTTCTTTTGAGAGCATGTAGCTGATATCTTCAGGTTCATTTGCTTCATTGTAGGCAATTTATATATATTATCAAGGGTGCCATTTAAATAATCATAATAATTACGTTATGGTTCTGTAATTGATGATGTATGTACCATCAACGTCAGGTTTATGACAGCACTCTGAGCTATTGCCAATTCTCCACCCCTGAACAGCCTTCTACTGTATTGTGTGTTTTTTTTTTTTAAAGAGGATTATATTATTTTATACAATATGTCATCTGTTGATAAGAATAATATGGACAATACTTGAGTTGCATAGCAACCAGTTTTTCAGTACTTCTTGAAAGTACTCCATTCCTTGAAATGTACTTATTTTTTAATATTTTCAAACACAGGCAACTGTACACTCAAAAGTTTCAAACATAGGCAACTGTACATTCAAAAGTTTCAATAATTTTAGTAATTGCATTAATTGCCCTGGTGAGATGAAAAAATGGAAGATGTTCCTTGGTGATCACGTGTTGAAATAATTTCAGGGGCAAATTCAAAAGATCTGACACGGTTTTGCTGAATTAACACTTTGTGTAAGTTATCACCTCTGGGCTTAGACTGAGGGTATGGCAGGGCGGGGGCTGCCCCCGGGGACCAGGCCTGCCAAGGAGCACCAGGCTTGGACGCTGGCTGGGTGGTGTGTTCGAGGAGAGGGCAGCGTGTGGCTCTGCTGTGTCTGGGGTAGGCGTGCTGAAGCTACCAGCCCTTTCCTGACTCCCCACTTTTCTCTTAGTACTTCAAACAAATGAACAACGCTACCTGACGTACCAGAGGGGCTGATGTGAAGGCTTTGACCATGCCTGGCTGCTGCCCGCTCATTTATCAATTCCATCAACAGGATAGAAAAATGTGTTCTGCAAAGGCTGCTCCGTATCTGCGGTGGCTTTGGAAGCTACCATGCATTTCTCTGTGTTGTCTTTACATTGACTCCCAAAGTCAGAGGCTTTTTCGATGTGATGGGATACTGCAAATAAGTAAACAGGGTACATGCGGTGCATTTTTCTTCAAATGGGAAAAAGATGAGCTGGCTCGCTTCTGCCTTTTTGACTAAAGTAGTATGAAGATTGGTTCCAAATTTTGGAAACTGCGGATACATTTGAGATGAATATAATTCAATGTTTGGGCAAATTATTCCATTTAGACCTATTTTGGTTGTAACGGCTCTGTAATCCAGCTAGCTGTAGAATACTCAGGGGAATAAGCAAAGCAACCACTATCACCAAGTGCAGAGGAGGTGGCAAGAGATGAGCTGAGAATGGGTTTAAAAACTTGGACTGGTTATTATAAAATTTGTTTGGAAACATTTAAATCCTGAGCACTGCATAAAATCCTCTCATCACCTCTTTGAGGTGGATGAATAAAGATTATTATTCCCATTTTACAGCTAAAAACCCAAAGACGTTAAGTGTTATTTTCCAAGGCCACATGGAAGGCCACTGGCAGGCTGGGGATAAGAACTCATAAATTCCTGGCTCCAGCCCCACGCTCTGTCCATCGACAATGGTGACTTTGTGCAGATGAGCTGCCCTTGCACAGCAGCAGAGAAAAGCACATGTGTTAGCTGGGATGGGTGTAATTAAGACAGTTATTAATAAAGTCAGAAAGACTTTTGCAGGAACTGCAGGGGTTTCAATAAGTGCAGCCACCTGAGGATTTATGAAGGTTATTTCTTGGGAAATGTGAACGTGGCAGTGCAGGACACCCCTAAACTCTCCTTTGGAGCAACATGCACAGCTTGAGTCACCCATATTCAGACTGGAACAGGGTGAGATAGGCTGAGGGATGCTGTGTCTGCTCTGTACGTATCTGGGATGGCAACTAGTAGGGAGGGAAGACCCGTGTTAGCTATAAACCAGTGTTGGCCCCAGAACTAGTGGTTGTACTCTGGCCATGTGTTAACTTGGTCAAATTGAAAGAGGAACCTGACCACCAAGGTAGAGAGCTTTTCAAAAAGATTAGGGGAGGGAAGAAAACCCAAATGGCTTTAGGATGGCAGTTCAGGAAGGAGGTAGTATGGGATGGATGCCTACAATCTCATAGGACAGGACTGTTCAACTGAGAAGGATTTTTCAGTTGTGTATGTCTATTAGCAGAGCTCCTGCTGCCTTCATTTGGGACAAGATTTTACCTTCGATCTTTTCATAAAATGGTGCTCTTTTTATCTCTGCCATCTGACCTTTTCATGTCTAAGCTTGACGCAAGCAGGGAAGATGTTCTCAGTTCAGCCAGGATGGAAAGCGGTGGTTCGGTCTGAGCCAGGTTCTTCTCTGTGTTTCCCAGAGGGTGGCACAGGTGACACAGCTGAGATGGAAGGACAAGCCAGGTTTGTCCCTTAAATCTGATGTTAGTCCTTACCATTTTGCCGTTGACCCTCGTCGGAGGGAAAGGGATGAGTGCTCCCCTCATCTCTGTTTGTCCCAGGAAGAGGCGAAGACTGGGTGAAGGCAGTTGTGCCTGGCAAGGCAAGGGAGTTGTTAGCTGTACATTAGGATCACAGAGTAGCTGTGCTTGGAGGGGACCTCTGGCTATCATCTAGTCCAACCCCCCTGCTCAAATCAGGGTCACCTACAGCAGGTTGCTCAGGACCTTGTCCAGCTGGGTTTTGAATATCTCCAAAGACAGAGACTCCACAACCTCTCTGGGCAACCTTTCCCAGTGTTTGGCCACTCTTATGGTAAAACTACAGTAACACTTACAGGTTTTTTTCTTGCATTTAAATGGAATTTCTTATATTTCAGTTTGTGCCCATTGCCTCTTGTCCTTTCTCTGGATACCACTGGGAAGAATCTGGCTCAGTCGTCTTTACTCCCCTCCCAATAGGTGTTTATATACATTGACGAGATACCTCCGAGCCATCTCTTCTCCAGCCTCTCCTTGTATTAGAAGGTCACTAATGTGAGTTGAGTATCTTAGTTTTCCACTGACATTGGTAGATGCAGAAGACCCAAAAGTATCAGCAGGAATCAAGCCCTGATCTTGCAATGTGCTATGCAAACATGTCTGAAGATGGAATTCCTGATCCCAGCCTTTGGCCATCTCCAGTAACCAATTCTGAGTGCAAGGCCAGAACCTACATATTATATAGCACTTTGGCTGCTGTTCATATTTTTGCACTGTTTTTATATGTTTAGGGTGGGGATCAAGATGAGAGGAGATACTGTCCCTGTTATTTTTTATCTGGGTAAGTAGTTGAATTGCCTTATTTATATATGAGAGACATAGCTTATAATTTCCCAGTGTGTTTTGTTGGGACCTTGAAGAGTGTAGAGCTGGCTGATAGCATAAACAGTACTTTGTATTCCTGATCTGCTTACATTTATACAGAATTAGAGACTGAAAAATGTTTACAAACTGCTGCCATAAGAAAGCTTTACAAATCCTTTGAATGCAAAATGACAGTTTGCTGAATAAACTATTTTTGATAGCTTGGTTACCATGGACACTTGATAATTGTATTTATTTATTTATTGCTTGTCTTGTTCAGGATGAGAGAAGGACATAGAAGATCTAATCCAATATGCAATGAACAATAGAATTGCCAAGCAGAAGCAATGTAAACAGTGTGTTTTGCAGAGACTTTACACATTCAAGAAGGGAAAGTCATGTTAAGTTGTTTCCTAAATGTGTGCACTGCTATGGTCCAACTTTTGCTACCATAGTTTGAAGCCTGTCAAGTTAAGCATATTTCTGCTCCTTCTGGAGCTACTGAAGAGGAGCAAAGCCTTCTCCGTTGGTACTCTTGGAGCACCACCTAATGGATAAGTTAGGAAAGGTTGTTTTCCGGCAAGCTTCTGACCAGCCTAAATTTCTTGTGTTCTTATCATCAAGTACTTGCTCATCAACACCATTGCAAAGTGGTACCCAGTTATGCCAAATGGCACGTAAATAAAACAGTTGGTTAAGGAAAGCTGCCATTCTGTGTGTGATACCAGTGTGTCTTTCACATGTACTGGCAACTTGAACTTTCTTTAAAAGTTTGGGTAGACTATAGACTAAATTTGCAGTTTTCTTCTAAGATAACTTTGTATTTTAAATTGTTAAAGAAAAAAATTGACATATTTCTTACTTTCCAAACAACCTCCACAAGTATTTGAAGGACCTTCCAGTCAGCTTCATAAATTCTTGTTCTTCAGTGTCTTCATAACAGAGAACTGAACATCACACTGATAACTTCCCAAAAGACAAGACAGGTAGTAAAGAAGACTCAAAGGCCTCTGGATCTATGTAGTAACGACTTTCAGCCATTTCTTACTGCCCTGCTTTGGCTCTTTGTACAAATGGTAGTTGCAACTCAGTTGTCTTCTATTTTTGTTTAGTTTTTTTCTGCTGCTTCCATCTAAGAAGGAACGGAGTAGAGAAGAAATGAAGGCAGAATCAAAAAAGAAGGAAAATGGGAGGCATTAGTAGATGTTGAGTTTCCCAGAACAAGGATCTCGGCTGGTTCTCTAGGGCAGACTGTCCTCATAAACCCTCTGTGGTGTCTCCTCGCATGGGGGATGTTCTCCCAGCTGAGGCCTTTCCACCTCTTGGCCAACATCTCCATCTGTTTCCATCAGCAGTTCTCTCAAATGCCCACAGATTTTTTGCTTTTCTTGCTGTGAGAAGGAAAGTTTCTCTTTCCATTGGCAGTTTTCCTGCTGATCAGCTGAGTAATGCTCTCCACAGGCCTGCTGTCCTGTTTGGAAAGAGGTCCTTCCCAGCCAGGTCTGAGCTCCTAGCCAGCTGCAGGACCTGCATATTCCTGGCAGTGTGGGCCTTTTGCTGGCCAACAGTAACACCTACACCTCTTCTCCATATGCAGCCTGCTAGCCCCCAAACTTTCTCTGTTTGAAGTCTGACAAAGAGGGATTTTACCTTTACTTATTACTGTACACAGTTCATCTCTTTTCCTCTTTCTCCTTTCGCTTTGTCCATTTAATAAGGGGCAGGGCTTTTCCGAGTCTGATGAAAGCTCCCCACTGACTTCCAACAGAAAATATTATCAAGTGTTATCTGATATCTCTGCAAGAGTAAATTTTTGGACAACATCCTTCCAAAACATATTACATCTGCCCTGTCTAGTAACAAGCTGTGCCTGGTCCCATGATTTCCTAAGCTCCTTTCTTGCAGGACAGCAGCATTTATCTTTAAAGGCAAGGCAGCTGAAAAAGTGAATAAAAATGCAATATAAAGATATGTCTGGCTCAGGAAATCTCTGATCCAAAGACCACTGGAGCCTTGGAGGTTATTTGGAGGCAAATACTACACTATACTTGCACTCCTCTAATTCCCTCCCCTGGGCATCCCATTGCCTACTATCAGGAGAGGACCGTGGCTTACATAGCTCTTTGGTCTGAACCAGTGCAATTGCATAGCAATTTGCTATGCAGACCCCAGATCGGTGGTTCCCTGGCCATGCAGTATTCACTGTTGGTACTGTTGGAGCCTTTCTGATTTGGAAGTCCTTGACAAATTGCAGAAAGTGGGAATTCGGGTGAAAATTTGCTAGGAATCAAGTGGGTTTCTCTTTTCAGGCTGCTACATTACAGTGAAGAAAGACAAGGGATTAGTGACCAGATGATTTGAGTGCTCAGTGGACTTTGAGTACTCGGTAGGTAGACTGAGTTTTTCCTCTTACTCTTTGGAAGTCCTTCTCACTGACACAGGACCTCGACTTGCTATTTCTATCTGTAGCACATGGACACTTAAAATAATTGACTTCCTACTGGATGCATCGTTTCCCAACTTAAAGAGCAGTAAGACTCAATTTTACGTGCTACATTTTTGATGTAAAATTGTGTCATTGGCAAAGAAGTCAGGCCATCAGCTGAAACATGTTTTATAGACTTGTGTGTTCTCAGTTTCCCCTCTTATGCCGAAGGGATTTTCTTCACTTTCCCCGTTGTGTTGGATGCAAAAAACCCCACAATGCTCCACATCAGTGGAACCAGTTGGTTCTCCTTTTGTTTGCTTGAAGACAAACTCTAAAGTCACTGTTTTGATAAATAAGCATTGAGATGCTCTTGGACTGAACCAGTGGGTTTGCTCTCAGAGTGGACTTCGATATACAGTGAAAACAGTTGTCCACTCATGCCAGATGCCAATGCAGTGCCCGAACCATGGGAGCTGCTGGGTGTGCTGCAGCAGACTGATCTGGTCTCTGGCAGACTCGATGTTCATCAGAGAAGTGCTGCAAGCTGCTGTGTTAGTTCATTCAGAGACTAGTCTTTTGCTTTTGTGCTGGGGTCCGCTGCAAAGGTTTCAGTTTAGGGGATAGGGAAGAGGTGACATATGACAGAGGAGAGCTATAAACCAGTGGTTATTTAGAATTTATTGCTTTTTTTATATTCTGTGCTTGGTTGCTGATCATGCAGAGATTTCTTTGCAAATATTTCGATACCCTTAAACAAAGCACATGTTGATAGTGCGTATTTTTTGTTTGTTTTCTGATCGATGCATCTTATAAGATGTGATGATTTTCATTTGGTAGAATGTACAGAAGGAGGTCATTATGAGACAACGAACTATTAGCAAACGATACACGACTTGAGATTTTTCAACTTCATTTTACAGCATTCTTTGCTTTTTGAGTCTTGCAGTAAGATTTCTCACTGAGCTCCTTGAAGGGATTGATTTCTTTTGTGAAGCTTTGGAGAAATAAGAACAAGGTGGAGATGATGTAGATAGATAGGTTTTTTGTTTGTTTGCTTGTTTGTTTTTGTTTTACCAGTGATGGATGTTATTAAAGACCTCAACAATGGTCAAACCTTGTTTAAATGAATAGGATTTTTGCTTGAAGAGCCAGGATTTTACTCTGTAATAGTCACTTTAAATGAATTTGCTTGAAGAGCCAGGATTTTACTCTGTAATAGTTACTCAAAGTTTGTTGTTTGTTTTGATCGATGCATCTTATAAGATGTGATGATTTTCATTTGGTAGAATGTACAGAAGGAGGTCTCTATGAGACAACGAACTATTAGCAAACGATACACGACTTGAGATTTTTCAACTTCATTTTACAGCATTCTTTGCTTTTTGAGTCTTGCAGTAAGATTTCTCACTGAGCTCCTTGAAGGGATTGATTTCTTTTGTGAAGCTTTGGAGAAATAAGAACAAGGTGGAGATGATGTAGATAGATAGGTTTTTTGTTTGTTTGCTTGTTTGTTTTTGTTTTACCAGTGATGGATGTTATTAAAGACCTCAACAATGGTCAAACCTTGTTTAAATGAATAGGATTTTTGCTTGAAGAGCCAGGATTTTACTCTGTAATAGTCACTCGAAGTTTGTTTAAGTCTGCTCTTATAAATATATGAAGATGCAATAAAGGCACCTCAACTGTCCCACCATTTTAATACAGTTATTAGTTCAATTTTCCAAGGGAATTATGGCTGGAAGCAGTATGATCCAGCATGGGATTATATTACAACTTTTTCATTCCACAGTGGTATCAGAATCCAAACTGTGCCTCTATTTGGTTTATTAATTTGTTTTTCTGAACATTTGCAGAATTGTAATATCCCAGTTTTGCCAAAATCAGACCTCAGTTTGGCAGACTTTTCTTTTATCAATTCCAGGTTGTTCTTCCACAACCCTTTGAGGATTTTCTTTTTCATGTAGTCAACACTCTGTGTACTCCATCATGCACTCAATTAGAGGACACGTCAAATACATCTGTATTTAAACACGAACTATATTACTTCTCTCTTACTTTTGGCCCAGGCTAGGTTTTGCTCTACATTATGTATTTTGGAATGACAAATGCTTACAGTACAGTATAGCATCTAAATTGTAGTGGTTTGTGTTATGATTACAGTGTTGTCATGGTAATTTAATTTTTGCAAATGAAAAGCCAGGGTTCACATATGTAGTTCTTACAAATCCTGGAAGGCCTGGGATGGGTCAATTAGTCATACATTTTATAGCATCCCACATACAATAAGCTTTCTTAAGTCTTGGCAATGCACAATACTAAGCAGAATTAGCTGGGAATTCTTAAGAAAGTACTGTTTTGAAAAAAGGCAAATGTAGTAGTTGGATTTTAAGATACCTTTCTCGTTCAAGAGAATGGTCCTTTGCACTGCACCTAGCACACATTAGCTCATTTAAGTTGGCTAAGCCGTGTCGGCGCACCACCCGTGCAATGTGCGGTTTATAGGGAGAATGGCGTACCACAGTGGGAAGTTATGTGTGCTACCTTCAGAACGATTTTCAGATGTGGAATGGGATAAAGAACATGCACTTTAAAAGGCAGTAATTGGTAAAGTCCATTTCTGAACGTAATGATTCAAATACAGCTGAAAAAATTATACTTAGTTTTTACATTTCCAGAGCATCCAGTAGTGTTCAAAGGTCTGACAAAACAGCCCCGACAGCTCGGTTTCATGGCAAAAGTGAACCAGGGCTGGGTGCTGGCCGTCTGCTGTTGTTGCCATTTGCTTCCCTTGGCCATTAGGCATTACCTTTCCCCACGCTGGGTTAGCCTGCGCTGGCCAACAGCCGCTGCAGTTCCAAGAGGGGCACGGGCTCTGCTGGAAACTCTGTATCCAGACTGGAAGTGATGGTGCAAGCTGGTGCCAGGGTGGCATAGAAATAATGATACACAGTGCACAATAAAATACAAGTTTTGTTATTAAATACCCCCCCCCCTTTTTTTTTTCTTTTGTTATGTGTTAGACCTCATGAATGTGTCATGGAAATTGCATGTAATCTAACTGTGAACTTTAGCTATTTTCTTACTTTCTTGATCCAGTAAAATTTGTTTCTGAAATGTAATTGTCTCTTTATTAAGAACAGACATTTAATGGACATGGAATGTTTGTTCAAGTGCCTGAACAAGTTGGAAAAAAAATTGCGACGCTTTTAATAAATAACTATTGGTGTCTCTTTTTCCTACACATATGCAGTCTATGAGTCTGATAGAGATTGGGAACCCTTCGCAAAGTCTGGAAAATGTGTGTCGCTGGGCCTACTTGCAACAGAAACCTGACACTGGGCATGCAGAATATCACGACCATGCTATCTTTCTCACAAGGCAGGATTTTGGTCCATCTGGCATGCAAGGTAAGATGTTCATCATGTTTTGTTTTGTAAATGTGAAGACTTCTGAGTAGCATTTGTGTTTATCACTTAGCAAGGCTAGTTATGCAAATTAATCGTGTATCTTTTGCTTAGTTTTGGTCAACGTTTTCTTTCCCCAAGAGCTCTGCAGTTGTAACTTTCACTTATTATTTTATCCTTTCTTACTGGTGGGATTATTTATTGGATCATTTCTTTGCTCTTGCTGAAGCCAAGCAAATGGGATCCCTGTGTAAACAGTCCTGAAAATGCCCAAAGATTAAAGAACAGATTTTATGTTTAAAAGGTCTCCAAAGCTGTTGGCATGTTCCAGCAGGATTGCCAAGAAATATTGTTACAGAGGTGTGGAACAGCAGGGCCAAGCGCTGTCCACTTTTTCCTTTTTTCAAGGCTCTGCCTCCTGTGAGATCAGGTTTGTTCACTGGAGGGGATAAATCTCAGAGCTTTCCTGTTCCTTTTGGGTTGGCCAGATCTGCTGTCAGCACAGGGCTGGGGCTTTGCTCACGCGTTCCCTGGGGGCTGGAACTGCACCGAGCTCCTCGTGAGCTGTAACACAGCAGCGTGTGGTGTCCTTTTCCCCTGTTGCCTCATGTACTTGGAGAAGGCAATTGCAGGATGGTCCCAGAAATAACAACAGTTTTCTTGGTGAACCAGGAATAGAGTTTTGATTTGTTCAACAGGCTGCTTTCATCTATTTCGTAGATGGGGGCGCACATTATTAAATGTTCGGGGACAGAGTTCTCTTGAGAGGACCACTTCAATATTTGTGTCACAACAGAAGATAGATGTTTGTCCTAGAGCTTCTCACCACATTGCCTTTTCATACTTGTTCATTTTCTGGAACACGGGGTATTTCTTACAGGCTACGCTCCAGTCACTGGAATGTGTCATCCTGTTCGAAGCTGCACTCTCAACCATGAAGATGGTTTTTCATCTGCATTTGTGGTGGCTCATGAAACTGGACATGTGTGAGTAAAACTGTGGACATCCCATGTCCTACCTTATAATGTCTTTGGTACTGACAAATATCCATGACATTGGAAAGATGCAGTTTATGTTAAGAAACAATATTCAGGGTTAGCCCTGGCTTCAGATCTCAGCTCTGTCAAGGCTTTCCTTATAGTCTTAAATTAGCTTTACATTTTGGTATTTTCAAATGGAAAAAGGAACTAATACCAAAATACCTTCCAGGGCTGCTGTGAGAGTAGATTGAATGATGCGTTATAGTCTCCTGGTGGAAATGTAAAGTACTCATAATGATGAAATATGAATTCATTGAGTCAGTGGAATACATGATTCTTGAAAACAATCCATATTAAATAAGCACATCATCTGTATATGTTACTGCTGGTAAAGGATACAATACTGTATAGAAACAAGGTGCCAAGTACTGAGGTTACAACCGTTCTATATATTTCATATAAAAAATGCAATCATTTTACTTATTGATGTGATTAGAACCAATGACTGGGCAGCAGTTGTCAGAGCTTTGGTTTCTCCCAGAGCATTTTAGTTTCCCTGTTTGCAGAGAACACCTGCTGATTTCCCATTTTCTCTTTGGTAGAACAACAGTTCCCAGAAGGCTTTTTCTGAACAGTTTCCATCTATTCTGTTTTCCGTAAGAAAGCCTGCAGGCCCTTTTCTCTTTGTTGTATCAGAATTGTTAAGGGCTTTAAACAAAAAATTGCCAAAGTTTATTGAATCTCACTGTAAACATATCTTAATTAGACAGGGACATAGAATTGATACCCAGATGGTATTTGATTCCAGAATTTTTGAATTAAGATTGGAAAGAATACACAGTGAGCTTTAAAAGAGATATCACTGAAGAATGTGTGTAATCCCTGAAATCACATTCAGCCCCAATCTGTTAATTTGGTTGAAGTTATGGATAGATATCGCCCATGTTAGTCAAATAGTGCTCATAGAAAAAAATGCAATATAAGATCCTAACAAAGGGAAGGAGAAAATATATTCATAATAAAGCCAAAAAGAAATCTTAAAATATCTGTAACTTGGGGTAATTTTCTAGAAAGCACCCAACACTTTCCAGGCTGTTTCACATTTAAACGATGTGGAATTGCTACTGGGCAATAGCAGCAGCTAGTCTAAACTAGCTTTCAGTGTGGCATCTTTTTTTTTTTCCATGCAAAGGACTTGTCTACAATTGCAGATTACTTCAAATTAAGCTAAGGTGTGATTTTTAAAAAGTTAGATAAACTCCTGAATAGTTCCAGATTGGAGTATGAATAAACTTCTGTTAATACTCTTGGAGGGTGGACTAGATGCTTAATCCAGAAATGGATTAATTTAGCCGTAGTTATTCACAAATGTGGATGTGCACAGAAGTCCAAGGAAGGCATTTTTAGTCTGTTTTGAAAGTGGATTAAGCTAATCACATGAAAGTACTCTCAAGTGTCAGTGCTTCTATGTGAGAGCTACTACAGACTATCTCTTTAGCTTCAGTCTCACCCTGTCTTATTTCTCATGACTTTGCTCATGTGGACAAGGGTCATGGGACTTGAGAACCTTGTTGCAATCAACCACTGGTGTCATTTGGGATGTGAAAGCACTTGGGCACTCAAGAGTTCACCTGCGATGTAACTGTGCTGGCTCTCTCCTGTGTGGGGCAGTTTAGGCATGGAGCACGATGGCCAAGGGAACAGATGTGGGGATGAAGTCCGCCTGGGAAGCATCATGGCCCCCCTTGTGCAAGCCGCGTTTCATCGTTTCCACTGGTCTCGTTGCAGCCAGCAAGAGCTGAATCGATACCTCCAGTGAGTAGCTGTTAAGCAGCCTCTCTCCTTTGATTAGGAAGCACGTAAGAACAATTCTGCATCTAGCATTTGTGCTTTCTCCTTTTGTTAGTTACGCAAATGGGGTTGAATAAAACAAACAAAGAATCCCCCCCATCCTATTGGGAATGAGATGCTTTCCCATCAGTTGCAAATAATAATGCAAGTTCTCAATTAGTTTGATTTCAGTCCATTTTAAATTGTTCTCATTTCATTTACGTCTGTTCATTTTCTGAATATTGATAGTATATATGCTGTCTTCTCAGGGGTTATGAGAAGACACTATTACTAACTCATTGCTAACTTTCCTCCCTCCCTAATGTAACCTCTAGCTGGAGGAGTGCCTATGCTACCCAGCAGCGTGGTGTCTATCCTGCAGATACCAAATCTGGCTTCAAGGGCCATTTGTTGCTTGTGATACCTGTCAATGATAAGACAGTGCTGCCTACAGGGGAAATTCTGCCCTTTAAGTGCTCAGGGCTTTTTTTGACTTTAATAGATATCTAAAGAGAAGGCGTGGTTCTAGAATTAATTCTTTAGTTGTCACTTTTCCTTTAAGTACCCTAAATGCAAAAGCCGTTTTATTCTCCAGTCCTTGTAACAACTTCATCCATGTCCCCTGCCTTCCCTTTGAACCTGACCCTGCGCTGGAGTTCCCTGACAAACTGATGTTTATGACCATGGTTTTGCTCCTCATAGAAAAGATCTTTACCTTGTTGTTACATGCAAATTGAGTGGAAAAATATGGGGAAACTACAAGGATACCCAGCAAAACCTGAAAATAAGTAGGAAAAAAAATGCAGCAAAATACATGAAGTAAACATGAGTTAGTCTTTTTATCAATATTTTTATTATCTTAGATATCTTAGGTATGGCAATAAGGAATAAAAATGTTGTGAGAGAAGTGTGATTGTTTCAGTTAGCAAGATCCTTTAGAGCTTTAACCATTCAATAAAAATCATCTGGCCTAGAGGGCTGCTTTACATTCTTTTAAATACAGCTATTTTTAAATATCCTATAACAAAGCAGAACAATGGTTTGCTTTGAAGTAAATCTAAACTCAAAATTCCGCTTTCAACTATTGGTATCTTCAAGGCAACCTGAATGATTGCCAGAATAGACTCGTGTATGGTGTCCTCATGTCTGTTAAATAACTTGGAGACTTTTCGGAGATACTGTTGATCACGTCGGTCTTGTAAATTAACCAATGATTATACCATGTTAACCATTCAGTGATACTAGCATCAGTCCTCTGTTCTCCACGTGACTTAGTCAAACATGATTCTAGTACGTAACAGGCTGTCCTCACGATTTACGACAAGAGGAGAAACTCCCATATTCATCACACAGAAAGGAAACTTTGTACAAATTATGGATGGAGCTGAGAGCTATCGGGAGAAAGAGGGAGGGAACAAACCTGAGCATTTAATGCAGGAAGGAAAGTACACATGCTTGTAAATGAGTTGCTGCTCCTCAGCAAGGGCACAGGAAAACTGCAAGCTTAGTGGTAATCTCGTATGGTTACCCTCGCTTCTGCTTCTAAAACTTCACTTGAAAGACAATTGCAGGCAGCAAGAAATTCCACAAATGGAAAATTAATTAAACTTTCTTTTCTTCTCGGTCTCATGTGGGTTCTTCCTTTGATTCCTTTCACATCGGGAGCCTGGAGACTGATAGGAATTTACCTGCAAGCTAAATGGAAATTACAATGGAAGGGCTTCAGAAAAAAATATAGAGAATCCATTAAAGGTGGATACAACATGATAAAGTTAATGTGAGTGTAATTGCAATATTAGCTGCTCCTCACAACCAGCGTCTGAGAAATTGTAGGCTCTGTTTTGTTTGGATCAAAAAGGCACTGAAACCACAAACACTGTGCAAGTCTCACAGCCCCATCTGTTACTGTAATTTTTGCCTGTTGCAGTTCCTATGATTGTCTGCGTGATGATCCCTTCGAACATGACTGGCCTTCCCTTCCACAGCTGCCAGGAATTCACTACTCCATGAATGAGCAGTGCCGTTTTGATTTTGGTTTGGGCTACATGATGTGCACAGCTGTGAGTACTTAAGTTTGGCTTCTGCTATTTCTCATCCAGGAGTGTTGTAAGTGTCTCTGAAATGCCCTTAATAGGGCCAGTGTATTGAAGCCCATGAGGAAAGATGTTGTGCCCACTTAGCTGTGAGCAAGGAATAACAACTGAAAGTTGACAAATATGTTATTGTAAGTATCTCTGTCTTTTTTTTTTTTTTTTTAAACTGGGGTTACAGAAATAATTATTCTGTAGTTTCATAAATAGCTGTAGACTTCAAGGAAACAAGCTTGCTGCTTTATTGAGCCTCCTATTGCTGGCAGCTAGTTATTTTGCTACAAAAATCCCACCCAGATGTGAAGGAGATGGATTTGGTGGCACATCTTCTAGTGCTAACATGTGGCGGTACGCTTTTATGATCCAATTTTACGGAAACGGTGATGCATTTTGATGCCTAGCATGAGAAAATAAGTGTGACAGCGAGTAGAGCAACTTGCAAGGACTCTTGATGACATGGCTGGCTCTCTTGTACCAGGAAAACAAGGGACAAACTCTAAATTTAAAGCAAGGCAAGATTAGTGCAGTTCTCAGTGGATTGACCTCAGAAAGCAGAGTTTTCTACAGCAGGGCTGTGCCTCCCACCTCCAGCTCCTCAAGCAGGGCAAAATATTAAATGGAAAGAGATGTTTTCAGCTGGTGTGGCAGCTGCTAGCACATAACATTTCTGCTTTGATTCCCATCTGCAGGAATATGTGTGCCGAGTGGCGTCCCTAGATAATGGATGAGAACCTTTAAAGCATCAGCTGTAGTATTGTGTCTTGAGACAATTCCCACTGATGATGCCTTGGAAGAATGTCCCAGCCAAAGAGTGTCTTTTCTTACAGCCACTCTCCAGAGCCTGGGAGACGGAGGCTTTCTATTCTTCTGTTCAGAATAGCCAAAAGCATGTCCAGACATCATGTTTTAGTACGTTGTGTGGTGGGTAGTTCTCATCCTCTCCTAGACAAGCTCTTGCATTGTAGGTAAAATGCCGATTGGATCAGGGTCCTGAGCTCAAATTCGCATCCTCCTAAGAAGGTGATTGCAACAGCTGAGCTATAGTCTGCGCAGCTGGTTTCTCTCTCCCATGAGTACTCAAGTATTTTTTGTTTTGTTTGCCAAATGAAGCAGCATCATTTGGAGAAACTGTAAGAAAAGGCAGTGTGTGTCTTACCGTCTGGGGGAACTGGTTTTCCCCCTTGCCCAGTCTGCCTTTGGTCACTAGTGTAAAACTATTTTTGCCCAACCTTATTCTGTCAAATGCCGGTGGGATCTCACTTCATGAAAGCTCAGGTATGCTCAATCCACAGACATTACGGTGTTCCTCGGGAATCAGTGATAACAGCTGGCATTTTACAGCTAGGAAAGGAAAAACCCCACGGTGCTGCAGCTTCTATTGCAGTTTCCAGTGGGAGCTCTCTCAAAGCATCGTCCGCTCTGATTTTCCTTGTGTTTCAGTTCCGTACGTTTGATCCCTGTAAGCAGCTGTGGTGTAGCCACCCCGAGAACCCCTACTTCTGCAAAACAAAGAAAGGGCCTCCGCTGGACGGGACCATGTGTGCACCAGGAAAGGTGAGAGTGGGTGCTGCATGTACCCGCATGCTCAGGTGCGTTCATGTGTGTTTGTGTGCAGTTGGGGATGTCCCCCTTAAAATCGGGGGGAAGACGAGAAGAACCTATCTTGAGGACTTAAAGTCCACTAAGATGTGGGGCAAACTCATGAGTGCAAGTAAGGCTGTTGAGCAGCGTGAGGGGAGGAGGCAGGGGCCGGGGCTGGTGTGTCCTGCATGGCAGCTCTGTGACCATCAAATCCCATCCTCACACAAGTCATGGAAGTATCTGTGGATTACCCTGTGCTTCTTGGCAAGTCTTTGCGGCAGAGCCAAAAATGGGGAAATTTCCACTCGCCCACGACTTGTGTGAGATCGGGGGGGTTGTGTTTGTATCAGTGGTGACGTGGTGATGCCGACTGGCCTCCCCAGGGCAGGGGGTGCAGAGAGCAGTGAGGTCCTGGAGATGAGCTAAGGCTGCTGTGGCTGCCCCAAGGGAAAGGATGGATGTGGGAGTCAAGTGCCAGCTAGAGAGCCAACATGACTGCAGAGAAGGACTATGAAGAGAGAAGGGCAGATTTGCAGAGGTGGGTTTGCTGGCTTGATGAGAGTCAAGGGAGGCATGAGGAACTGTGAAGGGAAGGTGCGAGGTGGCAAGGGCTCAGACAGCTCCGACCCCTCAGCCCACCATGCTGGACCTGCTCCAGGTCTCAGTTATCCTTCTGTGGAGGTCACGCTGTGCTCGTAGATCTGAACTCCAAGTCCTTTGAAGTCTGCTGAAAAAGTGTGGCTTCCCTGGGCTTTGGATGCAGTGACTGAGGGGGAGAGGAAGATGTCACTACTTGGAAAGATGTTTTGTAAAACCCAATGGATGACATCATTTATGCGATAAACGAACCGTATTAGCAGCTGCTGTTATGGTTTGAAATGTCTTTTTTATGAAAACATAACGTAATGCTAAGTTAATTCCCTAGCAAGTCATGCTCTGTATAAACCACTCCCTTCTGGTTTTCTCTTCTTTAGATTATTCCTGTTATAACAGTTTTGTTTCTTGTTTAAAAAAAAAAAAGTATTTAAATTACAATCCAAAATCTTAGACAGTTTCTTTGGATTCACTTTTCTATATCTTGATTTTTGCCTTAAAAATATTCATGAAACCCCCTGAAAAATACAGTTATATTCCATTTTATTGCATCACCCTCTTCCCCAAGCCATTCATTCATATTAGTATTTGAACAGAAATGAGAAGCAAAAAAGAACTTGTAACCATACAGTTAAGGATCTGTCAGTGCTTCCATTATAAACAGTTTGTCAGGATATTATGCAACTCAGCTGTAAAAATTTTCTCTGGACTGGAACTTGGGATCCAAGGCTTCAGCAAACTGTGCAGACAGCCAGGCTTTTTAGTTCAGTGGAGATGCAAGAGAGTATGTGCACATTCTGAAGTTTCAGTAGATGATAGGACTATGACTGTTTTATTCCCAGAGGAGCTGTCCCAGTTTTTTGATAAATAAACTTATTGCAACCTTCCAGGAGAACCTGAGAAAATGATATAAAATGAAAACCATTTTGTTAGATAAGGCTCAGCAGTCTGAGCTAAACATTTTTTTAAAAATAGCATGACTTATGAAGGTTATACAACTGACTTTGTATATCTGAGCTCAGCATTTGACCGGTGTATTTATTAGTTGTTGGTGTTTTTAATACAGGCACATCAGATCAGTCCTTTTCCATCTGTTCCTTTCCTTTTCACCCCTGCCTTTGATTTGGCCTTTCCCTGTTCACTCTCTTCTTCAATTTGCACAATACCAGAGACTCTTACCTGGAAGGATGAGGACTGTTAAATGCACACATTGCCCAAAGCTGGGACTCAGCTGCTGTGTGGCAGCCTCCTTTAAGATACATCTCCCATGATACTTCATCAGCACATGAGGAAGAGGAAAATAACTTCAAACTTGATCCACTATTTTCTTTGGAATAACACCAGAAAAGAAAAGAACAGAAACATAAGCAATTAAAGATGTTGATTCAAAAAGATCCATTTGTTTCCCACTTTAGAGAGCTGCAGTTTTTGTGATTTCATACCACTAATTCCCAGGGCCTATTTTAAGCTCAAACCAATCACAACACTGCTGATGCGTCAAAGAAACATCCTGGCTTTGCAGCAGCTGAGGGGACCGAATGCCAGAAATGAAAGCGATGTTCAGGAGACTAACACGGCGTATGGTGCATAGATGTTCTCACCTAAGCCTGCTGTTCAGATAAGTGATAATGGGTCTCTTCACTTTCCCAAACTTAGCAGATGCTATTGAGGAGAATCCAGTCCAGCTGCCTCCTTCCTAACTGACGATCAAGGGGCAGGAACACCTATGGGAGACGCGAGATCTGTAGCACATTCTCAGCAAGCATGCTGATAAGGGCCGTGTCTCTGCACGCCCAGGCTGTGTCTTGGACCTAGGCACTGACCCTTAGAAATGGAAGGACGATTAGACTTTCTAATGCTGTCTATATATGTGTGTATGCATGCATGCATGCATACATATAGATGTATATTTAAGTAAATATATGTAAATGTATGTAAGCTCTGCTGTGCATGTGGTTATTTGAAATAAGTTGTCAGAAGAGTGGGGTTCTGCCATTTCAAAAACTAATAGGTCTCCTTGTGCAAATGGAGACATTTGAACAACCATTGTGTTAATTGGCAGCAAACTAACAATTTGCTGGGTATAGGGACAGAAAAATAGAATATTCTCTTGGAGCTTCCCAGCCAGAGAAGAAATCTACTATTTTGATAGAATCCTAAAGGAAATAGAATATTTTATATTGCTCCCGGCCTGATTTTTTTAAACTAGATTGAGTTTTCAATAGCAAGACGGAAGATTCTTTCAATTTTGTGACGTTTCAATAATGCAGCAACTTGCAATTACTTCTGTGTCAGAATGTGACCATTGGTCACATTAATTTCCATGAAATAACTCCGGTGTGTAAAGTTAAGCACATGGAGGGTCAGTCTTAATGTGAAGTCAAAGACACTCCATAAATTGCTGTAGTAAACCATGCAGATGAGGCATAACTGTGCAAAGCTTAACTCTGCATAGCATTCTGTGGATTAAAAGAAAACATATGCTTTCAGCTGATAATTTATTTGCTTGTATACAATTCTGTCAGCTCCACCGTTAGCCTCAGGCTTCTGAAGCCAGGCAACCTTCAGAAATATATCATCAGGTTTTGTTGTTCCATTTTTTTTTTTAAACTATTACTCTTCTGGGGAGACATTCGTATCGGCTGAAGTAGCTAACTGCTCTCCACAGGATAGAAATACAGCCCGAAGACATTCATGCAAGGAGATCGCATGCTTGAGTCCATCTGCTTGCTGCAGTGACTAACACAAAGGTTTGCACCACCTGAGCCTCCTTTGTTTCTTTTCTTGGGAGAGAGGTAAAAGCCTGGTACCTACCCCTGCCAGCCGAGCTGACGTTGCTCTTGGGTTTGGCTTATGTGCCAAGGATCCAGCACAAACCTAGCAGGTATTCTCTTCACTTGCACCGTGCTAATAAGACGATCTGAGTCAAACTTGGAATGATTTTTTAGTCTGTCAGGAAAGGAAGGGAATGATTAAATATTGAAACAAACAGATATTATTGAGAAGAGAAATGGACCGAGAAAAGAGGTTTCTGAAAACACTATTGTGTACTCAAAGCAATCCAGATAATTTCCCACTGAGAAAGCTGACCTCAGCTTCTCTCGGAGGCAGGAGACAGATGGGTAAGTGTATGCTGTGTAAGTCACCACAGAAACAGTGAGAATGCTTGATTCTCCACTGAAGAAACTTTTACTGGCTCACGGTACACTTTAGTGTTAGAGCTTTCAATTTATGCCTTGCAACTAATTATTCTCAAACAGATGGAGCAGAGCAGGCCAGCCTGCGTGTGATGGGAAATACAAATAAATAAGTAACCCTCTCCTGATACGATCTCAGGAGAGCGGGGAGAGCTGAGGGCCACCAGCCATGATGCAGTGTGAGGGGTTACCTGATAGATAACTGGGGTGTCAAGCGAGGAGATAGGAGAGTTGCCAGTTGCTGCCTGATACAAAATAGGCAGAGATGGCAAAACGGAAGATCTGCAAGTCTTTTCTTGAAAAATTAACTTGCGATGCATTAAGCCCACAGGAACACACTGGCTCTTTTTTTGGCGTCCGCAGCAGTTGTTTCAAAGAACTGCTGAAAACAGCAGTGGAATGTTTTACTGCAGGAGATTTAAGCTTCCTCTCCTGGAAATTGCACTTGTTTTGGACTGTCCTGTTTGCCAGAAAAATAGGCGAGACTGCAAGAAGTCATCTTGTCTTCCACTAAGAAAATAATTTGCATTTACCCAGGGTTTTCTTTTGCTCATTTAAAAAAAAATACTGCTTTAATATGCTTCACTCTTTAAATGAAACCCCCTGTTTATGAAGGGAATAGTGGTTGAAACTGGCTCTTTTCCACCTCATTATGTAGTTAATATAGTAGCGATAGGAAGGGTTGGCTCTAGCTTCCTTTATTTCACTGGAGATTGCTCCATCTCTGGTTTTACCTCCACATGTGTTTTCTTGCATCGGTCTCAAGAGTAAGACTCAGTTGTGAATCGTTTTGTTCTATGTAGGCTCCTTTCTTTTAATCCACAAACAAAAAGGCAGAGCTGGGGATGACTCATTGTACACAAATGCTTGTCTCCTAATAGCTCTGCCTCAGCTTCCCAACAATCGGTGTATGACCACCTTCTCCAGTAAGAATCAGTGCTGCTCTTCCCTTTACGCAGCAAAGTCAATAACACTTTTCCATGTTTGCATTCCAGTTCAGGGACCAGTCACAGTGTCAAATAGGTGTTTATTAGTGGTTGTTGCAAACCCATATCCCCCTGTTCCTGGCTAAAACAGGGAAAAGAGATTGGAAAACACAACATCACATGTCTCTCCCTCTCTTCCACGGAGTCCAAGCGCTGGATCCTGGATCATCACATAATGAACATACGCTACGTGGCTCTTGAAACGGATTCAGTGATTGCTGTGGAACTTACACCTGAGGAATGAAGAACCCTGATAAAAGGATGTGCAAGCAAGCACAGATCAGGAGCTGTCTCATCTCATCTGCTTCCAAGCCCAGCTGAAATTTGTATTGACAAGCTGGTGCATTGCCAGCTTCCCCTGCATCTCTGAATGGTCCCATTGCTACACAGGGCCCGACGACTCAAACTGTTCGTTCAAACAAACCTCTCTAAAGCCCTAAGTAAAGAGTCCCTGAAGGGTACAGTGCTGAGCTTCAAAACTGAAGAAAGCAAAGGACATATTAGCATTTTGCATTTCTTTCGTGCTTTGCTGAATTATCTCTTGTTCTGTCAAACAGCTAAGAAAAATCTGCCCATTACAGCTCCGGAGCAGGATTGGTATAATTGGCTTTGTGGTAACTCATCTATTTCATAGGTTTTGACTTTGAATATTTGAAGTCATGAGAGAGACCAAATAGTTGAAACCTAATTTCTACTCTCTTTTCTACTCCTTGTCCAACCAAATCAGCACCAAAATAAATAATATGAATAAAGAGCTAGTCAGTGAGCAGATTAGCAAATCGGTAAGCTGTGTCTTGTCACCATTTTATTAATGATTCTCTCTTTAAAATCAGCATTATTAATGATTAGCCATCAGTTTAAAATTTGTCTTCCAGATCACTAATCGCTCTATGCTTAACAACGCTCTCCTGTTATATATCTTCTGATTTTGTTTTTGCTGGCAGCATGCATTTAGCCATATGCTCGGCTTGTGCTGCCTGCCAAATTCCTGCATTCCAGGGCTTGTTAAGCTGTGTAAAATGTTGTTGTTGACTTGAATGTTAAGGAAAGTAAGTGACTGATTGCACTTGTTGTTATAGCCATCTGTGCGCCTGAGCCAGTGCTCTTATCCCGACAGTAACCGCTAATGCAGACAAACTGCGACAGTCTAATGCAAAGTCATTTGTTGGGCTGGAAATATTTTCCAGCACCCGCACTTCATCAGTAGACTTTTATGAAAGCAGAAATAGTACTAGAAAGGGCCAGAATCTGTGATCCTTGAGAAGAATTCATCCTGACTTCAGCTAAGCAAAAATTCTTTGATTAGGGAGTGAAGAAATTGGTGGAAAGGCATCGTCGGGTTTCTTTAACAAGAGGAGACAGTAGAGAGTATCAGTACTGAAGCTATGAAGGCTTTTAAAGAAATGCTTAAATACCTTACAGGTTTGGGGAATGTAGCAAATTTCAACCTCTATAGAATGACTGTATTAAAAATCAGGTAAAAGAAAAGAGAAAGCCTAGTGGGGCATGATTAATGGCACAGAGTGGGACTGTCCAGGGCTGCTCCCTGAATGAATGGTTCCTCGTATTTTGGTTGGGTTTAGTATGAGATCTCCAGGGAGACTGCAAGAGTTCTTTATTTAATAGCAGTAATGTCTAAAATGTGAGCTGGCTTTAATTTCATGCCACTTCGCTGACGACATTCATTGCAGGAATATGTATGCTGAGTTAGGAGCTGCTGGGAAGGACGGTGCTGCGCGGGAGCTCTCGCCATTGCTGCCTGAAGTGGCTGCATGCAATGGCAGAGGCGGAATTTTACATTTAGCCTCCGTGATTTGGGACTCTACCATTTCCCTTAAATGAATCTGTATTAGTTCTGTTGAAATCACCGCTGCAGACACGTGATGAAGGCATGAAATACTGAGAGCAGCTTAACAAACTTGGTAGGCTTGAATCAGAGTGAGTTTGTGATCATGGGCACGGGCTGACAGAGAGTCTCACTACTTTCTCCTGGAGAGCTGAAAAAAAATAATCCAGAATTTGTGCCTAAAATGAAATCTGTTGTACCACAGCTTCTCATATGATATAATTCAATCATCTAATCATTTTGACATCTAATTTTCTCTTTTAGCATTGCTTTAAAGGTCACTGCATCTGGCTAACACCAGACATCCTGAAGCAGGATGGACACTGGGGGGCATGGAGTAAGTTTGGCTCTTGTTCTCGCACCTGTGGCACCGGGGTGAAGTATAGGACACGGCAGTGTGACAATCCGCAGTAAGTGTACATACACATATATGTTTTTCTGATGTGGAGCGAATGAATGGTGAGAATCCTTGCTAAGTTACTAGTGCAGTAATGCAGTAAAGGACGTTGAGTGGCACTTCTTAAATCCGACCTGTAGTGTATGTTGTCAGAAATTCTACTTTTGGCCCTTAGCAAGTCATGAATCATCTTTATTTCTCAGTTTATCCATCCATTAAGCTGGTTATGCAGTTACAAGGATCTTGAAAGTGCTATTACACTATTGCATAAAGCATAAGTAAAAGCTTAGGGCCCTATATATGTCTTGCTTTAACATGTGAGTATGAAATAATGGCAATGATTTGCTGGATTTTTTAAAAAAATGCATATACCTTTTTAAAATTTTTGTTTAATCCACCTTTTTGGATATTTCAACAAGAAGGTCTTAAAATATTTTCAAACTGTTTTCATTCCAAGTTGGAACAAAGCTCCTTAAATCAGAACCTTCCCCAAAGTTAATTTTAATAATATTGAGTTGTTTTGCTTCGATAACTTATATATGGCTCATCTAGATAATGTAGAATGACTTAATTTCGGCAACACTGGAAGTGTATTTAATATAGATTGGTATGTACAAGTGATATGAAATGTACAATTATTGCTATATTCTGGTACCATAAAACGTTGAGATCCTAACAACAAGAACTGAAACAATTGTCAGAATTAAATTATTTTACCAGACAGAATATTTTTAACATTGACTTTCTCAGTTTGTGCTGATAAAGTGATTGAACTTGACTAGTGTTAAAAATCACCTTATCATTGATGAAAAAAAACCACTCAAGTTTTATGAAGCAGCATTTTCTGATGGAAATTGTTCTGTTAAGAAAAAATTTACCAGTTCTAATTTTGGCCTTTATTACATTGGCAACATGAAAGTGACCTTTATAATTGTGGGCACAGTTTTAGTTGTAAAATCTGTTTTCATGTAGAAGAAGCCTAATGTACTGTTTTAAATGTTTTCCGTGTTCCTGGAAGAGGGTGCAAACCCAGCTACAACTCCTGAGCACTGTGTTGCCAGATCCGACAGCGATCTGATGCACGTCTGCCTGGGGGACGCAGCATTGAGCTGGGCTCTGTTTCTGGATTTGCTGCTGGCTTAGGGGGTGAATGTGAATGAGTCGCTTCATCTGCTCATGCTGTACTTTCCTGGGCCGCACCAAGAAAATGGCTATTCTTGCCTTTATCAAGTGGTTTGAGGCTTTACTTGCAGAAATTGCTTTTTAAGAGCTAAATAGTGACAGCGGGTTTTTAAAGGAAATAAACATTTTCCATACCAGAAATAAATCGCTGGCTTCATCAAATGCCTACTGACATGACTGGGAATTAAATTACTCCTCAGAGGATTTGATCAGACGCTTGATTCATGCATTAGTGGCAAAACTAACCATGGCTTTCTCTCCTCCCCGCAGTCCTGCCAACGGAGGCCGCACGTGCGTGGGGCCGAGCTACGAGTTCCAGCTGTGCAACACTCAGGACTGTCCTAAGGACTTTGAAGATTTCAGAGAGGAGCAGTGCCGGCAGTGGGATCCTTACTTTGAGTACCAGAACACAAAACACCACTGGCTCCCCTATGAACATGTTGATGGTGAGTGGTCCCTTTTTCCTATGAAAAGTAAAATCAGATGCAAACGCGAGTAAAAATTATATAAGGAGGGGTGAAACTTCTTCTAGGGAAATCACGCCTCACAAATCTGTTACGAGTTGTTTGGAGGGATCCGTGAGTATCAGTGTATGAGTGATCCAATTCATATAATGTACTTGGATTTTCAAAAAGTTTTGGACCCTGTTCCCCAATAACTGCTCTTTAAACTGCTTATCATGAGATAAAAGGGAATGGTCTTGCATGGGGGGGTTGTCCCACAAGGATGGGTGCTGGGAGCATGGGTGCTGCTGAGCACATGTGGCAGAGAGCAGGGAAAGGGAGCGAATGAGGTGAGAAATCTGCTCGGGATACAAAATTACTCAGACTAATTAAAATAAGAAGGCCCATAGTGAGAGCTGCAGAAGGATCTTGTGACACTAAGTGACTGAATGTGGCAAATGAAGTTTGGTGTTGATAAATGCCAATAAGGGATATGGGGATAAAAAATTGTAAGTGTGTATGGGTCTGTACACAAGGTGGGCTCTGAAGAGAAAGGTATGGGAGTTGGGGATAGCTTTAGGAAAACATCAGTTCAGTGACTGTCAAGAGAGGGATGGAGAACACTGATCTGCCTCTGTGTACCTGCATGATGTGCCTGCATTTCAAACACTCCGCCAATGTAGCTCAGGTTGTGCCCATCTCACTGCTGCCCCCATTGCTAAAAAACCCACAGTTGAACTCAGAAAGGCCTGAATAAAGCAAAACAAGCAGTGACTTCTGAGTAAGAAGTGTTTAGATAAACTAGGACTTTTCGCCCTGAAAAAGTGATGATTTATATTAAAAAGATAGAGTTACAGAATTGTGAGTGGCATGAGGAAACTGAACGTGGAATGATTATTCACTGTTTCTCATAACGCAAGCCTGGGAACATCAAATAAAATTATCAGGTGGCAGATTTAAAAGAAATAAGAGGAAGTACTTTTCCACACAGCATGTAATTAAACTGGAATTCATTGCCACAGGAAGTTGCGGATGCCAGAAAGTTTTAAAAGTGATTTAGAGAAATTCTTGAAAGTTCTATAATCCATTAAGAGCTATTAAACACCAAGTTCCAGCCATGACTTAGGAAGTCCCCAAGCTGCAGTTTATGAGGAACTTGGAGAATATTCTGAGAAAAGTGTCAGGTTTGTTCTTACATGTTCCTGCAAACGCTGCTGGCACTGTCAGAGGCAGGTGTTGGGTTGGACGGGTGCTGGGTCTGAACCAGCACGGTCAGTCTGATGTTCTGGCATCTCAGCAGAGATCACCTCTTAGAACAAAAATGTTCCTTTTCCTGTTAACGCCTCTGCTTAACTGTCAATGAAAGTGCAGCTGGTTGATTTGGGCCATGAAGGCTGTTGCCGTGCTATTGCCACGTTGTGTTGAAAACATGCCGAGAAGAGGTTTTACCAAACAAAAAGGCAGAGGGCAATGATTCTCAACTTGTTTGACAAGGAGTGCGAGCTGCTAACTGTTTTTAAACCTGGTCACTTCATTCAAATGACGGGTGCTCCAGGGCAGGGCTGGCCTGGCAAGGGGCAGGTAGCGGGCACCCGAGCTGTCCTCAGCCGGGCGCCCGTCTTGGGGAGCGGAAGGGTCACTTTGGGTGAATCATTTTGCATTCCAGTGAGAGGATACTCTGCCAGAAGTTAATAGCAAATTCCTTGTAATTAATTTGCTTGACTTTCTTCCCAAACAGTTCTCAGGGTTCCCTTGTTCTTTTCATGCCATCTTGTGCAATCTGGGATTTTCAGAGGCGCAGACACAGCCTCACAGCTTAATTTCATGAAATAGCTTTGCTGGCACAGGGACAGGGGACGAACGCTGTGGCCCGCAGACCTTTGCTTCTGCTTTAGCCTTTGGAGCAGTCTGCTGCAAAGACCACTGAAACTAATCAGATGTTTTTCTATTAAATTCAATGGCTTCTGGGTCAGAAACCATCTCACTGATGTCTGAGCACTGATCACTGGGCACCGCTGGTTTCCCATATAACTATGGTATAACTGCAGCCCCCTTGGTGAGAGTTACGTTTACCTGTGCAGGGTTATTAGAGGGAACAGCTTTTGTGTGAAAACAAGGCCAGAGGGTGGTTTATGTTTGAACTCTAATATATTTAAAACTCCCTTTTGTAAAGGTAAGGCATATCAGTGACATACTTTGTGCAGATAATGCAATCATGGCTCAAAAGTGACATAAATCCATACACTTGACACGCAGCTCAGCTGGATGTGTCTGACACATGGTGTGTGTGATGGGACAGAGAGGAGCATCTCATCCTGTGGCCAGAGAAAAGCCTCCAAGCTGGGGTACACCCCAGTGTGTGCTTGAGCACCCCGGTGCTGCACTGTGCCACGGCCACTCTCCTGCTCCAAGCCCCCTGAGCACCCCATCTCCCAGCCTCCGCTGGGCTCACATACCCCTGTGCCGTGCATCTGCCAGGGCAGTGTAGTGACATTGGCTCTTAGCTCCCAGCCTCAATTAAATGAGAAGGAAACGCATGAGGAGCAGGGAATGGACAGCCATATGGTCACGTCCATGCTCCTGTACCTCTACTATGCCCAACACCAGTGAATAGAAAGAAAATAATTCTTTGCAATTAACAGGGTCCAATTTAACGGCACTTGCACATTTACTGTTCCCATGGAGCAATGGGAAGAGAACCCTCTCTAAAATAAAGCCCTTGTACAGAGTTGTTGGCACCCAGTCAGACCTTCTGATATTTTCATTTAGTCGCGTACAGTGAATGTATGGTATGTGCAGGGGATGTATGTGTACACGTCTGTATCTTGTGCATAGTTTAATGTTTCTAATATATGCAGATACATTAGGTCTGTGATTATTATGATCTTAATAGTCCCCTATTAAGAATCCGCAGAAGAAAAGTAAAGTACCTGATTTAATAGTCTAGACCCTACATTTTTAGCATGACATCTCTGCATTGTTCAGGAGCAGTAACAAAGGTCTCTGATGTACCAATACCCAGTGGCCATGAAGACATCAACAGCAATAACAAGGACTTTATTAAAAGAGGGCAGAGGCCATGGAACTGTACAGGGGAAGAACGCAAAGGGCCTGTGAAGATTTATTTTAATTGAACTGCTCTAACAGAAAGGTCGTTATTGTTTTAAATGGTGGGAAAAGTGTCCCAACTTTTAATCATGTTAAAATAACAGAATCTTTTATTTGTTTCATCTAACAGAAAGGCCATTTGCTCTTCACTGCCAAGGAAAGCATAGTGAATCCTATTATGGGGCTGGGGACAGCAAGAGATATGGGTAAAATGAAATACACTGGTGGAATACAACTTTATTCAGCCACTGACTAGTCATTTCAGCTTTATTTTTTGTTCTTAGCTCTTTGGAACAGATTAGGAGAAAGAGGTACGCTTGTCTGGCTGTTTGTGCATGTATTAGCAGTAAAAAAATGGTTCTTTTCTGATTCTCTTTGACATCTCAGCTTGTTTAATGATTTAAACTATCATAAATGCAAGTACAACAACGAGGGAGAATTAACTTCATGTTTAGGAGGAAACGGTATGGCCCAGCTGTCTCTGAAGACATTTTGGATGCCAGATTCACTCAGTGTCGAACAGCTGCTTTAAATGGCAAAATGACTTTTGCTTTTTTCAGCTTTAAGTGCAGTGCAGGAGAAACTGATGCAGAAACCTGCATCTCTCACAGGTAGTCATGTAGCAGACTGCGGAAACCTCTGCCAGATTGCATCATCCGACAAAGGTTTAAATAAGGCCCCCCCATCGAAGTAAATGGTCTGTTATTTTTAAGACTGTCTCCTAATGATGACACATGGGTGCTTTATGATTCAGCAGTTTCCAAATGATTACATAGCCTTTGAAAGGGGATAAGCATTGATGATTTATGGGGTGCCATATTGTGTTCTGTGATGTATGCAAGGAAGAAGAGAGAGCCAACGCTGTTGAAAGTGCTGTTCACAAAGTCAGCAACTAAACTGTTAGAGCTGAAGATGCACAATTTGGGTCATTTTATTTTTCAGCTAAGGAAAGGTGCCACCTCTATTGTGAATCAAAGGAAACAGGGGATGTGGTGTATATGAAAAGGATGGTACACGATGGGACCCGCTGCTCCTACAAAGACGCTTACAGCATCTGTGTGCGGGGAGACTGCTTGGTAAGCTTTTGATGGCTTGTTTCAGAGCTTAGCATTGTGAAAACAGTTAAAATGGTACCTTGAGTGTTTCCCTCCAAGAATGACTATTTAAGTAAGTATAATGCTGCTTTGGGCAATAAGGAGATTTCATTAGGATTTTTGTCACAATATTATGTGTGGTATTCACAGTTGCCATCACCTTGCATGTGACTCAATTCCAACAGCGCCTACCTACACAAGTAATATTTAATGCAGTATTTTAAGATGAACTATTACAATTAGCTTTCAAAGAAAGCTTTTCCTGCTGAGGTTTAGTGGGGCTGGAATGTACAATGAAATAGGAACGTGCAGCAGCTTTCAAGGAAAGTGGTGTTAAGGTATGGCTGATGTGCATTCTCTCTGTATTTGATCATGCTATTTTTAAAAAATCAATGACAGTTCCTCTAAGTTGGGATCTGCCACAGGTCATCTTTCAACAGAATTAGAGGCTCTGACTTAGCAGAGCACTGGTGGAGGTGCTTATCCTCGCATAGATGCTTTGATTCTCCTGGAATTTAGGCATCTGCTTTAAGATAAGCTGAGGCTTAAGAGCTTTTCCTTAACCGTGCTGCTTTCCTTCAGTAAGAGGACCACTGTGAAGCATAATATAAAAATATAATCACCTGACTGACAGCTATTATAAGAACTGGAAGTATTAAAACCTGTTTTGATGTTGGTCTTGCAGGAAAATACTACAATTTATACTTTTTTGCTGAAGCAGAAATCTGGGTTTTGATATGTGGAGTGAAGGCTCATTTGAATTGAAGCGTGGATAAATAAGAATGACTGTTTTTCTCTTTTGTGCACAGAAAGTTGGGTGTGACAGGGTCATAGGTTCCACGAAGCAGGAAGATAAGTGTGGTGTTTGTGGAGGAGATAATTCCCACTGCAAAGTGGTGAAAGGAACATTTTCAAGAATACCAAAGAAACAAGGTCAGTGCATTCAGTGTGTTTTGTCCTGGGGAATTCAGGGTATTTTTGTTTGATCTCTTCTGTTTCATGGAAAGTACCAGAGCAATCACAAATCATTTACAGCATCACTAATTCCAATAAACTCTCTGGACTTTACTTTGAGATGTGTCTAGAATTTTGATGACTTTTTGTCATGAGACTTTTGTCCAGTGGTCAGTTAAGTCTGCTGATATCAGGGCCTATGCATGCATAGAGGAGGGCTTCAGTGCTCTGTGTTGGAGAGCTATGGACTTATTTGTGCTGCTGATGTCACTCAGCTGCTCCGTCCAAGTCACTGGAGTGCTGCAATAATATGTCATCATCACTCACTGACAGACAGGAGCTTGCATGGTCTCTCTCTGTGGGTGCATATGGCACTCGAAGCCCGTTTTAGTCTCAAGCAAAGTCAGTTTGTCAATGATACTTAAGGCATTTTTCTTCCGACCCAAAGCCCTTTGTCCCTGTTACGTTCCATCACCTGGCATAGAAATAGGGATGGGAATGATGCTGGATTGGGTTCAGCTTGCTGTAATACACCCTGCTTTTACAAAATAAGATTTATTTAAAAACCTAAGACAGACTCTTCCTGTTCGTGGCATACTAACCAGTTACTATCTTTTCAAATACTACAATAAAGGGCACATTAAGATGTTTGAAATTCCTGTTGGTGCGAGACATTTGCTTATACAGGAAACAGATGCCACCAGTCATAATCTCGGTAAGTATGTAACAAGTAGGAAAATTTTCAGTCAGAATATTTTTTTCAGCTGTTTATTTTTGTCTCTGGAGCCTCACAATGTGTTTATGCATTTGTTTACCCGTTATCCTCCCACACCACGTACCTCCTTTAAGTATGCTAAATAGGGAAACTTGTTTGGCAATTTGATTTCCCTGTGCTGTATTCCCTGGTGTCCTAGCCAGAAGATCCCTGCATTGGCATGTGCATGTGTGAAAGCTTCTGAAAGAGGAGCTGAATTACATTAAGGGGTGCAATGCATTATCTTCATGTGCATCTCTCCTAACCTAATGCTTCCCATCCTCAGTCATTTTGCAGCCACATCCAAATCCGTTTCAGGTTCTGCCCCATTGCTAACAGTATTGACGCAAGGATGCCCAATCGATCACGCAGCTTAGAAAGTAATTGAAATCCGCTCCTCGCGGTGCCCTGTAATCAATGCGAAGCAGTGTCTAGTAGGCTGTTATTAATTGGAAGTAGATTCACAGCGAATGGCCTGCTAATTGTATCGTGAGTCATCCCAACTTCTCACCAGCGAACATTTCCCTTGCTGCTCAGTGCAGCCTGGCCCTGTGGATCGGGAGAGCGATCGCTCACTGGTTCAGACAAGGTTTTTCTTTCGGTGTGGGGTAAGCGATACACGGGGGACATGAACAGCTTGCTCTCTGTCGAGGCCAGCGCTGAGGGAGCAGGATGCTCAGGTAGCTGCTAGAGAGAGAAGGGTGGTAAATAACAAACAGTCCCAGCTTCTAACGAGGACTGCAGGTTTTCCATCTTGGGAGAAAACCAAGAGTCCTTATACAAAGGTGGCTGAAGTCTCTCCAGGGGAAGGATGGGGCATTGATTACAGCTGAACCAGAGGAATCAGACGCTGTGTGCAATGGCAGGCGCCTGCAAAGCAACAGGAGCTTAAGCAGGGCTGTGTTGGTGTCAGGGCTGGATCTGAGCAGGATTATTAATACAGTTTCTAGCGTCTCTCTCACTGTGGGGACCCACTGGGGGTTAGCTCAGTTGCCTTTCCCTCATGGAGCAGTAACAGCCCCCTGAGCTGCCTTACAACATGTCAAAGAGCTGAGTAGCCGTGGGACCCCCACCAGCTGTCAAATTGGCTCAGATTTGGCCAGTGGATTCAGAAGTTGTTAGTCGGGAGCAGGCAGATGGACACACGCGGTGTGTCGCGCTTGGCCTCATTTCTCTGGCAAGGCAGGCTATGAAAAAGAAAAAAAAGGACAATTGATGTTTCTGGAGCTGAGCAGGAAAGCGTTGGCAGTTCAGTGAAACACCTGAAAAAGTCTTTCCAAACCTGTGAGGGAACAGAGGGAAAATACAGACTGGCCTTTTCTGCTTCTTCCACTGGGACAAGAGCAGAACAAAACTCGAGATGAGAAGTGAACCTCTCGTATTCACTTTTCCTGTGTTGTTCCTAGCAATTAAAAATCGTGAAACGGGGAAATTCATTCTAAGCGAAGACAACTATGTGCCAGACTCTAAAGTATTTATTGACATGGGTGTGGAGTGGGAATATCGGAATGACGATGATAGAGAAACCGTGCAGACCATGGGGCCGCTGCGTAATGGAATAGTTATTCTGGTAAGTCAAATGAAAACCATCTTCCACGGAACACAATGTCAGGGTTACAAAGCCATAATGTACTATAATATATTTTAGATTCCTCTTGTGAGTTACGAGAAGACATCTGCTTCAAGACATCTACTGTCTTATAAGACAGTAGAAGATGTATTTTAATTCCTTTCTCCTAATTCATTGCTCTATACAAGAGTTGTTATAACTCAGGGTTGTGTGTTGAGCAACCAACTCTCCTGATTATTTCCTGTGGATGGCCTAGCAAATGGCCACTGTGTAAAGACTCTCCAGCTTACTTATCATATCTGACATGTAAGCATTAGTAAAAAAAGGTCAAAATGGTTTGTATCAGATAGATGTAATAGCTCCTCCTCCCGTCCATGTTTTGAAAATGTATCCTGCAAAGGCAGATGCAGGATTCTTGTGCTTCCAGGCTCACTTTGTCAGGGCACAGCCAGTTCTGCCGCTCCCAAACCCACCCGACTATATTCTTTTTTCATTGCAAACCAGCAAACGATAAACTACAATGAGTAGGGGTAGGTTGATTCAGAATCCCTCCGCAAGCAGCTGTAATGTATTGATCTACACCAGCTGAATGTCAAAGGAGGAATAAATATTATGTTTTCAAAGGACCAATATTTTGCACTTTATTCACATTGAGTTCCATTTTCTTTCATTTGTCTCAGTGCAGTGTGATAGCAAAAACTCTTTCTAAATAGTTTATATTTCTGTCAGGATTAAGTAACAAGCTTCACAGAATTCCCGGGATTATCATAAGAGTATTTGTGTTTTATCAGAAATATAAGCAATTTTCTTCACCGCTTTCAGTTATCTGTGCGTTTGAATTTGCCCTGTCTTTTAGTGGCACTATCCATTATCATTTTAGTACAACATTTCCTTCCTTTATGATGGGATATGGAAAAAATTTAGTATCATGAAGTCAGTCCAACGCTGGCAAGAAAAATCAGTCTAAATCAACAACAGTCTTTCTTAATATGCAGTTTAGAAACTCTGTGTCATAAGGGTAGAGATACTTTTTCATCAGGGAAAAAAAAATGTGTTGAGTGCAGCTAAAAGGCTTAAATCCCTCCGGGGATGTTTTTATATCTGAGCCATGATGACTGCTATTCCACATTATCTCATATAGCTTCTGATATCAGTCTTTCAAATCTTTTTTCCCTACATCTGTTTTGCTTACTAGGTGATTCCTCATGGTGGTGCCAAGGTATCTTTGACTTACAAGTACATGATCCATGAAGATTCCTTGAATGTAGATAACAACAATGTTTTGGAAGAGGACTCGGTGTCACATGAATGGGCTTTGAAGAAATGGTCCCAATGTTCAAAACATTGTGGAGGAGGTAAAAACAAAACCCCAGAGCATTCAAAATCGATTAAGAGAAAACTGAAAGAACGAACACCATGTGTGGAATTCATTGCCACAAGACAGGGAGACCAGGAGTACGGGAGGGTTTTATTTAAGTTAAGAAATAGATAAATAAATAGCAAATGGAGTTAACAGTCTGACTTAAATGGTTTTGGGGGCAGATCTGGGGTGGTTCATTTCTGATTCATGTTTATGGAACTGAAAATTGTTCAAATGTGCAAGATTTGGATGAGGGTCTCCAAGCTGTGAGGGTGCCAAACCTCAGGGTGCCACGGGGCAGCCCTTAGTAAATCTGCATGCTGTGATGTGGACCTTGCAATGTGAAGACCCCTGCTTTTGGGGCCAGATGTATACCCTGATGCTGTTCACCAGGCTGATGGGCAGGTTGCAGCCCCTGAATGTGGCTGTGCAGGTTTGCAGAACGTTTTCGAAATGCTAGATGTTACTGTTTTTCTCATTATAGCCTGTAGTGAAGAATAAAGGGGATGAGCAATTCTGGGTGCTAAATCTACATGAATAAGTGTTTATTCGGTGCAATTTACAGTTCTTTTTGTAGCGTGTTCACCCGTAGTTCCAACTGCAACCTTTGACAGTGTATGTGCGGTTTGTTTGAAACCTGAGTCCTGTGTAAGATCTACCAGTACTGAAAATAAGAGGAGTGTCTTTCTTCAGGCTATCAATTCACAAAATACGGCTGCCGGAGGAAGACAGACCACAAGATGGTTCATCGGAGTTACTGCGAGTTGATCCAAAAGCCTAAGCCCATTCGCAGGGTGTGCAACCTCCAGGAGTGCTCCCAGCCCATGTAAGCATCACTGCCCACCGGCACTGCTCGGTGGCAGCTGCGGTAGGCGTTACACCCAGCTAGCACTTCTCAGCTGAAAGAAGGTGGCTTAAGCTTCACCTCCATGCGTCATTACAGAGACCCAGGACTGTGAGGATGTGATGCTATATTCTGCTTGTAGAAATACTATTTCTGGGACTGCTGGTTCCTATTACTTCTGAAATAAGTTGGATTAGAAAAGAAGTGCTGTCTTGATCCAGACATTTGTGTTCAGGCTATCTTGGGGTAATAAAAAATAGACATAAATTCAATTTATACCAGTTGATTTTACATAGTGTGGATTAACCACATAAGAACAAATTTAGAGAGTGCTACATAAGAAAACCAATGTCATACAGCCTCGCAAATCCAAATCTTCCTAAAGTTCACAGCACGTTTAAGGACATATAAAAACAGGGAAAAATATTTGGCCTGTTAGATTTCTGTGGCTGCCCTCGTACAGCATGGTGTACCTGTTGTACCTTCACCTTTGCTATGCATAGTCAAGTGTTATAAATATTTTAATTCACATTTTACAGGTGCTTTTTTCGACTGGCAGCAGGTTACTCCTGCCACATGTAGGACTCACATATTCCTCGTGTTGCTACTGCAACAAGAAAGGAGTATGTTGATCCCAGCTTTTATCTCTGGGGACCAAGTCTAGATTCCGGGAAGCACAGCAAATAAGTAGAACATACCACACAATATTTCCTGACTTCCTTTCAAAAAAGATTTGAAAGAGAGAAAAGTCAAGAAACTGTGCCCCATAAACTCAGCATGGGTCAGGGTTTAACATTTTTTTATTGGAAAACTGAAGTAATGACCTAACCGTATCTCGGGCTCTCTGGAAAGGACTGTATTATTCTTTCAGCTGCAACTATAATTGGACCCAGGTACCACAAAGACTCAATAGGATCCTAAATTGTACTTGGATTCCTGAATATTTCAGTCACCTCTGTTTCCATAGAATAGCATCGGAGCATTTTTGCACTTGTACATAGGAGAGGCAATTATTTAAGAGATTTTATGAAGCTCTGTGACACCCACTACACTAATATGCTGCTGCTTCACTGCTGGGAAAAAATCATCTTTGTCTCAGAAATCACCTTAGGATTCATGGCTTTGTGCTCCACAGCGCTTGCCTTCCTCCACAGCTGTGTAATTTCAACAGGCTACAGAGAAAGTTGAGTGAAACTGCCACTTTACTTTTTGTTTAACTCGAGTGTTTAGTGCGTTGCCTTGTGCCCATGCTATTTCTCGACTATTTCTAAACCCAGGATTTTACGAGTACTTTAGGACAATTGCTTCAAACTCAGGATATTTCTTCAGACTATATTTATTTTTTGGTTAAGTTTATCCCATGAATACTGTTTATATTGAACAATATCAGAGAAAGTGGGTGAAACTGCCACTTTACTTTTTGTTTAACTCGAGTGTTTAGTGCGTTGCCTTGTGCCCATGCTATTTCTCGACTATTTCTAAACCCAGGATTTTACGAGTACTTTAGGACAATTGCTTCAAACTCAGGATATTTCTTCAGACTATATTTATTTTTTGGTTAAGTTTATCCCATGAATACTGTTTATATTGAACAATATTTCCTTCTTGCAGATCTCTGCATTCTGTCAATATTTATAGACTGCTGTATATCTTCACTTACTTGATTATAACCAAGCTTTCAGCAGTTTACATAAGTTTCCTCTGGTCCTGTCTGCTCTTCTCTAAGTTCCTTACAATTTGTAGGTGTAATTCTTGAGCCAGTTTGGATGATCAGCAAAGTTTTCAACTACGCCACGTTACAAAACATAGGTGACATTTTTCAGTGGCCAAATTGATTTACACGTTATGAACTCAGACCTTCTGATTTTCAGTGGAGTGTTGCCTTCCCCCAGTGCCTTCCTCAGCATTTATGATGCTGAGGACTCCAGTTCCCCTGAGCTCAGCACGCACAGCATTGATGGTGGAGCTGGGTTTGCCAGTGCTTCAGTGAGACGGTGTCTAGCATGGCTGGGGATGTGGTCCATGGAGTATCCAGATATGGGCCAGGCTGGAGCTGCTTTTCTAGCCCAGATGTTTTGGATTCACTCCTGTGGGAACCAGCTGTGGGGATGGGTGGTGCATGCTTGGGTCTCCCTGCAGTATGAGACAAGGCGCAGCTCATGCGCCAAGACCTGGGAAGCTCAGCAGCACCCTTGGGTGTCTGCTTTTGACATAAAAACTACCAGATTTTTATGTGCAGTCTTGGAAGGGCCAGCTTAAAATCAAAGCCAATGAAGCAAAGTAAGAATAATGCTTATCTCAGAGATAATGAGAAAGAGTCATTTTAAAGATCTGGGTCTTATTACTGATTTTTCAGGGACATGGTCAAATAACCCTTGCCATAACTGTTTATGGTTTTTCATATCATCTTCTTTTTCCATATCAGAACTAGTATTAACATCCTGTTAAACCTGTGTTTAAGAGTTACAGTTCAACAGACAGTTTGAACTCACCTAATTTAGGGGAGAGAGAATTTTACTCAACTTACTCTCTTTTCACTAACCCAGATGGGTTACAGGAGAATGGGAGCCTTGCAGCAAAAGTTGTGGGAAAACAGGATATCAAGTACGATCTGTCCGATGTATCCAACCCCTACATGATAATACAAATCGCTCTGTTCATACCAAGTACTGCAACAATGACCGTCCAGAAGGCAGGAGGCCTTGCAACCGGGAGCTTTGCCCAGCACAGTGGAGAATAGGACCCTGGTCACAGGTCAGTCTCTCTCTGGAGGTCTCAAGCAACTAATTTCTTACAATGCAGGGGAGAAAATCTTGGAGTTCGTTTGGTGCTTTCTATTCAAATGCATTGACACAATAAACTAAAACCTATGCAGAGGGTGTGTTGCTTCCACTGCTACTAATGCCACAGAAAGTGAGTTAGATGAAGAGAGATGGTTGCAGTGAAACAGCCAGTAAAGCCATCCTGTGGTGATGCTGCATGATCCAGGCCCCGTGAGCCACCTGTATAAGATGGCAGCATCAGGAAAGCTGACTTCTACCTGCTCTTTATTCTGCTCACGATCATTTACCTGTTGACTTAAGCTGAGAGAAGGGCAATTAATTCTTTTATCACTGTTTTATTTTCTTTCAAGTAAAGAAGACTTTAAAGTCTTCAGACACTGATTAAGGGCACCTAAGGAAGTTAGGCACCAACACTCATGGAGATTCAAAGGTGCGAGCATCTTCAATGTAAAGGCCTTCAGCAGATTTAGCTGCTCAGTCTCAAGGTTCTGTCTGTAACCCAACAGACAGAGTTTTTCACCTAGTTTACTATGGAAATACAGGGCACCTATTCATGAACCTTTTTTGTTTGCCATTGCTATGGGCAAAATGGGATTCAGTCACTCCCAGAACAAGTGTCAGGAGCTGGGCATTTTGTGCTTTCCATCCCTGGCTCTTTGGCTAACTCACTGCGTGAGCAAGAAGTGCAATGCCACTGTGCATAGACTGTTTCTTGCTAAAGTATTTACTAGAGCAATAGGAAGCTCCACCTATTCATATTTGCAAACCTTTGCAGTCATCAAAAGGCAAGAAATGTGAGTCGAATATTGCAACATTAAATTGTTCTTATAATTTTGATACACGGGATCCTTACAGTTCGTCTCAGCATTTCTCCATTAAATTGTATAAAAAACGTGGCTGCATTTGGAGATATAACATTTTGTTTTGGAACTGTGCTATGCAAAAAAGCACAAACAATTTTTATCCTCACTGGGTTGAATAGATGTCACAAGCAATGCCATCCCTGGTGCACACTGTGAATAGATGCTTCACATTTACAGTTGTTTCTTTATTGCTCAGACCATAAGCTCTTTCTTGGAGTGTTTCACGGTTACTGGTATACCACAAAAAGCAGTGGTTCTCCTTCTTGCTTAGTTACTGTAGGTACTGTGGTAGTTCAAATAATGTACCATGTCAGCTCAAATCAAGGGCAGTGGTTTAAAATTTAAAAACTAATTTCTAATCCATTGTTTCCAAAGGGTGGCTGGGGGTCTAACTGGTGCATCTCCTTTCAGTGCTCTGTCAGCTGTGGCAACGGCACGCAGGATCGCCCGGTCCTGTGCCGGACCAGGGACAATGCTATCGGCCTTTGTAAAGAAAATAAACCGGAGACCGTAAGGATTTGCAGACTACCTCCATGTCCAAGTAAGTGCTTGTCTTCTCTAGCATATATTACTTGCTGAAAAAAATTATGTTGATTGTATTTATTTGAAATGCCTTTCATCGAATTTATACTTGTGTGCTACGTCTGCCTGGGGTGGCAGTTCTCCATAGCCCCGGTTTTGAGCAGACTTTCCAAATGTAGAGCTGTTGTGTGGCCAGCGGGCTTCTTGGGCACGTGGTTGTTCTCTTCTCACGGTGGGGAGCACCAATTGCCCCAGGACAGCATGAGAGGCTGGGGCAGACCTCAGCACAGCGGTGATGGCTGGATCCGGCCAGCAGACGACAGCTCCCCTGGGTGAGAAGCACTGCCTGAATCTGGCCCTGCGCACCTGAGACGTTCTGGGCTTGGCAAGAGGCTACTGGGTTGTGGCTAATCAAGGGCATCATGTATGAAGATGCCTCTTTGCTTTACCCACCTCCAGCAACAGTCCAGGCTTCTTTTCCATGCTGTCAAGCACAAGTTATCTTCAGGAGTTATCTAGCTCAATTTTTTTAAGCTATAATGAATTTGTTCCTACTTAATCCAGGACACTAATACCTTTATCCTTGTTAGCTTTTCAGCTGATTGCAAATGATACTTGTGAAATCATTTTACATACTCCTATTATTAAGTAATTCGTATTTTTCGTTTATTCCTGATGTATTTCTCAGGGTAGCTTTTGATTCCTAACTAATTAGAAACAAGCTGTCAATTATGGTCTCCAATACAAAGATTTTAAAGAGGCAGTATAACTAAACTAGACTGGATGTATCTTAGGACATACTTAATGCTGCTGTGAGAAGTACTGCTGGAGAACTGGCCTTCAGGCTGTCTTCAGTGTTGGCTGTCAAGTGCTGGGCACAAGTTGTAGCAAACTGGCAAAATACCCTCTGCCCAAAACTACAGCCTGGTCATAATCCCCCCCCAGGCTCCTTCACCATCGGAGCCCACTCACTCTCTTAGCTTATCCATTCGTGACAGGTCAACTACTTAATGCTAACATATGTTGTGTTACATCTTTTTTTTCCTCTATTCAAGGAAACGTTTCTGATCCTTCAAAGAAAACCTACATGATACAATGGCTGTCAAGACCTGATCCAGACTACCCCATCCAGAAAATATCTTCAAGTAAAAGACCCATTTATAACTCTGCCTTTGCCCTTAAATGCATGCCACATCGAATGTGGACTTTGCCTTTTGCTCTCTTCTTCTCTCTATGCGGAAAGTTCCCTTGACTTTGCCAAGTTTAAATCTTGGGCTGAATCTTTTTTTCACACCAGGCACTTGGTGCTCGGTGTCTTTCTTCTCTGGAGCTTGCGTAGCCCTGGTGGTAGAGGTCTTGAAGTGTTGGATGTGTGAAGTTGGATCTCCACAGTATGTTGCAGTCCTCTGAAAGGGAGCTGGGATCGGTTTGCTTGTTGCTTGGTGATGGTGAAAAAAGGCTCTTACTGGTTCATGATGTTCAGTTTGATAGCAAAACTGAGAACTTATTGTGAATGTGATCACATCACAATAATGACACCTTGTAGTGCTAAAGTTCTCCTTTATCTAAAAACCTAAATCTCATAACTCTCTAGTTTCAGTTCGCTGACAGGGTAGTCTGATGAGTGAAAGAATTTTTTCATTCCATTTTCCGTTGCGGTGCCGTTGCTTTACTCACCCTTGCTGCTCATTTTGTATTCCTGACCCTCTCATTTATGTTTGTAACCTGCGGAGGGCTCACTGGGAAGCAGAAGCTCAGTTTCTGTCGGTACTTTCCATGCTGCTATGACACCGTCTGCTCTTGCCAAACTCTTGGTGGTGGTTTGAAATATTTTTCCTTGAGAAAAGCTGCATTCATTTTTCCCGTCGCACAATTTTTGCCAGTTTTGTGTACTTTGACTTTAGAAACAAAACCGAAGCAGAACAGGCATGGTCCATGTTGAAGGTTGCGTGGTGGTGTTTTTCTTAACCTGGCGGAGGCAATACGATGTTTTCATCGACTACAATGTCTCCAGCTGCTCAGCACGGAGCTGTTTATACGCATTACATCTTTGGTCTTTTTTCACCATGTGCATGTCTGACTTGACTGGTACGGTTGTATGTGTGCGTGTGTGTGTATGCTCTATAGATGTGTCAACTGGCAAACATAACAGTGTGAACTACTACAGAATTACCTCAATTTTTATTGCTTTTTTTGCTTAGAAGAAGAATTTTAGAAAAATGCCTTAATGTTGAAATGTAAATGGCATTAATTTACCAGATCCAGCTTTAAATATAAACAGTACACTGGTACCTTGAGTTAATCTTCATATGGAGTGTTTTTACTTGAATGATAACTGTTAGAAGGCAGTAAATTTAGTCCGAGGTTAATTTGCACAGTGCATATCCATATCTTCATCAAGACAGGATTGTGACCTGACTTACTGAAATTTAACTGGCATTCTTGCTTCACCTTCCGTGTTTGTGTTGAAGATTTGGAATTCACACGTCATAAACCTGTTTGTGACAGTCAGTACCAATAGTAGAAGCGTATCAACTTTAAAACCGCAGTCTTAGAGCAAATTACTACCTTATTGCATTGATCATATTCTTTGGAAAAGTGGCATTTTTGAATCTTTGGGTTGTCAACAGTGTAGCACTTCAAACTTGTCATTATCATGTGATCACATATTTAAATTTTGCTGTTAATATGATAATTTCCTGAAACATGTTAACAATTTACATGACAAGGTGAAAAAGCAAAGACACGTATCTGGCACTGAATACTGTTATGTAAAATAATTGGTGTTTAACTGTATAAATATATTCATGACTGTTACCTTTAAATAGACAATGTTTAGTGATGTTTCAAGAGATGGGTGGCTATAGAGAATGGTGCAATAAGGTATCTGGGCATTGTGCACTATGTCTATATGCACTTTGGTTTATCAGGGATATTTTATTAGTGTTTTGTATGTATTTAACATAATATTAAAGATGTGCCAATTCAGTTTGCTTTTCAATATCTTTTTATGAGACTAATGTGTACCAAAGTGACTGTGAAACTGATTTATTTTTTTCTTACTGATGTTTTGAAGATATACTTCCAGTCTGTCATGCATACTGCAAGTAAAAATAAATAAAAGTTCCGCAAATCTGGATATTTTGGTTTGGATAGAGGATAAAAATTTCATTCTGACATTCATAAGTTACAGAGTTTATAACTTATCAGATGTCACTAAACATATTACATAATGCAGTTTTATTTTCATTTATTTTTAAGCTTGACATTACATATTTTTGATAGGAAAAAAAGGCATTTTTCTAAAGGTGCTTTTAATGATTCTTACAAAGCCAAGAACAGATCTGCCTTGTTGAAACTACATTTAAATGTATTATCTGTTGGCTTTTATTTTGCAAGCCATTTGGAGAAGCTTGCATTAAGGTCATGGAACACAAGGCAAAATGTTCAAAGGGGATTCTACGTGGTATGTAAAAATATATACAAAGCTGTATAGGCACATGCAGTCCTTTGTATAGAGTTGTGCATGCAGGTGTGAACAGTTCCAGCTCTTAAAGACTGGTTTGAAAATGTCTCCAAAACCAAGGTACTATTCTTAGGTTCCTAAGGAAGAAGTTGTTCTTTATTTTCAGCAGCATCTCAGTTTAGCATTTGAAAAATATGAAAATGAATTGATGCATTTGAAAATAGGAACCAGAATTTCGCTTTTCTGCAACAAATACAACAATCGGGGCATAAATACAATGCAAGGAAGGTGTTTCCACCTTCCTCAGCCGGCACTAGCATTTTAAAGCAGCCACAACAGTGTTAGTTTATTTTAGACTGATATGTTTGCCAATTAAACACCTATAATGCCCTATTTTGTTAACTGAGGATGAGTGAAGAGGCGACACCTTCACTTTCTGAGTTCACTTGATATCTCTGAATCTGCTCTGGTTCTCTACTTTGCTGTAAGGTTGCTGACAGGGTAAGTCAGTGTTCGTAGCAGGATGGTGAAATACGAGCTCCAGTAACACGCTGACTTGAGCACGCTGTCTGCCATCGGGTACGCTCTAAATAAAGGCGAGTAATCGGAGTTACTCATCCTTTACTGTAAGAGTAGGTGGAGATGTAGTAAGAGCAGGGAGAGAGGCAGAAGTGATTTCATCTCTGTCTCAGCACTCTGGTCACAGAGAAAATATTTTGTTACTGATTATGCCAAGTGTTGGTCAGGCTGCCTTTCTCCTCAGCCCTCTCCTCTCCTACAAGCCCTCTGACTCCTCTTTCTTTCAGCACTGGCTGCGTATTAGGATTTTTCCTTCACCGCAGTTCCCGATAGTTCCTGGCTCCATCACTTCAGCCTGGAGGCGCAGGAGCTGTAGAGCGTGTATGTAGGACAGAGGACAGGTAGCTTTCTCTCCAAGGAGCCTGCTAACCCCTCACCATCTATCCGCCACCAGTTCATCTGGTCCTCTGCCTCCTCTAAGCTGAAATCACAAGGGCTTGAGTCATCTCCGAGTAGGCTTCTGTTTATGTTTCTCAGACAGTAATACAGTTTGACTAGTTCACCTTTAATGCCTTAGCCTACATTTTGCCACCCGTATTTCAGCAAGATCAGGATCTGCTGTAGCACCTCTGTTATAGTACAGATTGTCATAACAGCTATCGACAGCTTAAAACCTATCAATTATCGTTCTTTCTCTTTTATTATAGTTTTCCAGTCAGTGACACAAAAATCAGGACTTGTTACTGAGTCTCCCAGTCATTAATGGACTGGCTTGGCTCCATCGCACTGGAGTTTGTTGTTCTGAAAATATCAGCTCCTTTCTAGGAGGAGGAGAAAAGCCTTATGCTAAATGCACCACTTTTCTCTCGAGCAAGGGACATGCTCAGGCAATGCTGCTGTTTTCAGAATAGAGGTACCTGGCAAAAATATCACTCCAATGGGAGATGGATTAATTCTGAGTGTTACATGGTACACGTCAAAATAAGATTTGATTTTCTTGAGACAGTCCAGATAAATATATATTACCCCTGACCGTGGTTAGTCACTGTTAGATTGCAGAAAAGCATTAAAAGGAGCGAAGGCGGGAAAAAAAGATTTCTGAATATAAACCTTGATGACTTTCTGGGGGTTTCATGTAGCTTTAGCAACAACACAGCACTATTGGTGTGTTTTGAACTCTAAGCCAAGGCAGGAATGCAATTCATCGTGGCTGCACAGTCTTCAGGGTAGCACTTCCAGAATGCGAAGCCAAAACTTACGGTGTTACTGTCTGTAGCGTGGATGGGGCTGGTACAAACAGTTCAGATCAGCTTTTGCATCCCTTAAAGTGAGTTGAGTTTTAGGTTTAATATTAAGCCTGCTTCTGCTTATAGAAGGCTCGTTTGCCAGTTTCCCATCCCACTTTAAATACCAAACCCTCTGCCCACTGCCAAAGCTTCAGCTGTGTTTCTTTTTCTGACTAATGTGGAGATGCTCTTTATTTATCTGTTCCCTTTTTCTCTTTCAGAAGATCATTGTCAAGGAGACAAGTCAATGTTTTGTCGCATGGAGGTTCTCTCTCGTTACTGCTCGATTCCCGGTTACAATAAGCTGTGTTGCAAGTCCTGTAATATGTACAGCAACATAACAGAGGATGACAATGTAACCGATTCTAACGTAAATAAGAATAATGTCATTGAGGAGGAGCTCCTGACAACCCTCAGCCCTCCCACGGGAGTGTCCACCACACAGTCTGCCACCAGCCCTCCTCTTGTTTCCAAAACACGTGCACCTCCTTCCAATGCAACTGAGGAGCACCCAGAAATCAATGCGGTGGATGTTCCCTATAAAATCGATGGGTTGGATAACGAAGTATCACAGCACAACATCATTACACGGAGGAGGATACCTTATGAAAGGACAAGGAATCAAAGAATTCAGGAGCTGATTGCTGAGAAAAGGAAAAAAGAGACTCTTAGGAAAATAAACTAAAATGGAAATATGACACAAACAACGTTTTTCTCTTATAGAGATGTTACCAACATCATAGTATTGCCCATGTTGTAGAGACTAAAAATGGGGAAAAAATCAAAGTGGTGCTATGGCAGAGATGCCAAATTCTAAAGCCTACTATAAATGGAAATGACAGATTGTTTCATAAGTGCTAATCTGTACACTTTGACGGCTAGGTTTACAGGGTACGGTGGAGTATTAGTGCAATATCATAACAGAGTTTCACTGAATCCAAACAAACCGTAATACCTAGGCCAGGTTAGCAGGTTTCTTGTTTATGGGCTCTTTTAAGTCTTCTATGCCTGTGTAAAACTGCTTGGGAATAGTAATGGGAGTTACACTTAGGATGGAGGAAAACAGTCCCAAGACATAATAAATCCCTTTAACACTGACAAGCAGGTGGTCAGCAATCCTGTGATGCTTCTGTGCATTGCATAAACCTGGGCACTAACTCAGTCCCCGGTTCAGGAAGGTACTTAAGGACATGCCAGACTAAGTTTAGCTGACTTCTGTAGAGCTGCTCCTGTGGTTACAGCTAGGCATGTGCTTACATAGCTTTCTTAACTGGGACTGTGTAAGAAAATATAGAGAGAATTCTGTAGCCATATATTTATGTGTAAATTAAAACCTGGCAAACAGTAGTTTACATATTTCCATAAACAATTTCAAAGGATTCTCCAAAACTTTTGAATACATGCAAGACATTTAGTAGGGTAGATCCAGCCAACTTGGACTGACAACATCCTAGGCTTTCTGTTTACAATTACCATATTTTTGATAGTCTTTAAGTTCCTGTAATGCAACAGCCTCAGTGATCTTTGTTGGTTGGTGCTTTTTTTATTGGTCTGATTTTTTTTCTACCCACATACTGTTTAACTTAAAGATGACTGGATTCTTGTTGCCTTTTCTTTGGTGCTTTGTTAAGAAAACATTTTTTTCTCCCATGGGATGACGTTATTTTGGAGGAAATAATTTTGTATTATCTTCCTTTTTTTAGGACAACTTTATTGGTGCAGAAGTGAACAATTGTCTGCTGTGCCCTTATATACACATACATCCACACACAGACACACACACACATGTACTCACAGTACCAGGTCTGCTAGAAACTTTAAGATGTGTAACCTGACAACCCTTTGAGTACTTCCTTTCCCCTCAGGGTCATCATGGTTTTCATAGGTCATTTTGAATTCCTGGTTGGAGATCAGAAGATGAATTCAGCTTGGCTCTGACACCGCAGAGACGGGGTTCCTGCTGCGGGTGGCATCTGAGCAGTTTTTCTCCTGTCTCCTGGCTTGGACTCTTCCATTTGTTTTCTCTTTGCTGGTAAACCTCCTGCAGAGACCAGCATGCACTGGTTCCTGCTGCGGGTGGCATCTGAGCAGTTTTTCTCCTGTCTCCTGGCTTGGACTCTTCCATTTGTTTTCTCTTTGCTGGTAAACCTCCTGCAGAGACCAGGGCTTCCCTGAAATCCTCCTTTTACCATTAGGTAGGTCTGATGGCTCCTAGTTCAGATTTTCCAGTCTGAGAGTAAGATTTCATCCTCCAGCCTGAGCTGGTCTTAGTTTGAAGCAGCGCCAGTAATAAGCCTGGATATACAGTCACATAATTATTGGAAATGTGCTGAGTTTCCAGCAATGTGTGAGCTCTTCTGTGGCCCGGCTGCTGGCAAAGAGCTTCAGAAGTATTGCAAGGTGAACCACATGTGGCTTCCTGCAACCCTGCCTCCTGCCCTCGACCACCACAGCTGAATGAGCTGCCCAGTCTCCTCTTCAGACCAAGCGAGTCTTGCTGGAAAGGAGGTGAGAGCCTGCAGGACCAGCAGTCTTTGCAGGACTGAGATGTTGAACTGTTCTGGCCTGAACTGTGGCCAGAAGTCTTTGAAGGACAAGACCTGGTATAAGAAAAATACTTTATGGAGATACTAGGCCAAAGCAGAGAAGGAATGTTTTCAGCTGGTGTGATGGCATAAAGCGTCCTTTCTTACAGAGGACCGGGGTGATGCACTTGGGTGAGTGTTTAGGACCAGCTCAGATGGTACAGGGGTGGGAGTTACACTGAAGACCATGAAGACAGGGAAGCATAACGGGCCTGGTAAAAGTCCAGAGCACTAGGAAACATCTCCTGGGCCAAGTAGATGTGGCTGCAGATGTGAAAGCAGCAGCCAGTGCAAGCAACAAAGCAATCTGTTCTGGTTTTGAAAAGTAAAACTAAAGCTCCACAGTTTGGCAGCATTGAGCAGCGGTTGGCTGGGGCAGTGGCAGGAGTCTCACCTCAGACATTAACTTGTGAGACACTAACCATTTTCCTGCAGTCAAAGGTTGCTTATCTTTAGTTGCCCACGTGGCAACCTTCGCTCAGCCCAGCCCTGCTCCCTGGCCTGCCTGCCGTTACAGAGCCACCATGCACGGGCAAGCCCGGCGCTGGCCCCAGGAGCCTTGTGCCGAGGGATTTGTGGCTGCCTACAGGCAGGACAAGTTTTAGAAACAGCGTAGGGTCAAATCACATCTGTACAAAACAGCAATGTAGTAATGAGCACTGAAGGGAAGAAAACCCACCATGCTATTTATAAGCAAGGAAGATGTGTCTAAATCAACATCATTCCAGCTGCTGTGCCATGGGAGACACAAGCTGTAGCTGGGCTCCCAGCCTGTAGACATAGTGAGTATTTCTTGCCTTCCACATGTCCTTTACACAGATGTGGTTAGTGTGAAACTCATCGTTTCCCATATAAGTTATTATCCTGCTTTTAGCTCTGTGGCCAACAAAAATAAACCACAACCCCCAGCTTTTTCATAGCCTAGAAGCACAGCCAAGCATACGATAAACTTATGAAAACCCCTCACAAACCCACACAAGGGTAGAGAGGGGTTGGGGCTTGAAGTCACGCAGGTGGTGAGGTAGAAGTTTGCTGCCTGGATGGTCCCAGTCTCTGGGACTTTGTGGAGACCCATTTCTCTGATCTCCAGAAGCTTGACATAACCCATCTAATAGCTTCTGTTCTTCCTTAGGATCAGGAATAGGCTTAGTCAACCAGGCAACGTGAAGAAATGCCACAGGAGGAAGTGTCCACAGCTCAAATGCTGTCTTACAAATAGCCTCTTCTGTCCAAAGGACTTGGTTGTGTCCCAATAGCAGGTGGGGCAGGAATCGATTTGGTGCAACTTCAAGTGACCTTTCTGCCAGCAGCACGAGGAAAGGCCTGTTCCAGTGCGGAGGCCCAACGTTTAAAAAGGTCTCGGTGGTTCTGTGCTGAGCGTTTCCAGCTGTGTCTCCCAGTGGCCAGGACTGCTGTAGGCTGCGCAAGGTCAATTCGCAGGGGTTCGCTCACTCATGCGTGGCATGGAAACCCTGGCTGAACTTGCAAAGCTGGTTCAAAGTTCAGACACTTGACCGCTTTGTTCTTTCTCCAGAGTGAGTTCGCTATCAAACCAAAAGCATTTTTCCAGATAAGGTGGAAACAACTTCCGCATCTTGGAGCAGGAGCAGCCTTCCAGAAAGCTGTTGTGGTGCTACACTAGGTCTAGTGTTCATTAGGGACCTGATGCAATGCCTAGTGGCATCTGCATTTAGGAAGGGCTGCTCCCTTCTCAGTCTCACCTTTTGGGAGCTTTAATTTGATTTATTTCTCGCTGAGTTTAATTCTACTGAATATTTCCCTAGCTGTTACTTGGGGAACACTGAAACGATATTTGAAGGAGCAGCTTCAGTCTAGATTGCTCAAGACAGTGAGACACTGATGGATACAGACTGGTCCATCTCCTTATGGAGCAGAGCCACCAGCTGCCTTCTCTTTAGAGTCTTGCTGTACGAGAGGGGAAAAAAAAAAGTCTCTTCAGACCAGGAAAGATGCCTTCTTTTCAAGCTGGCATGAATTTTTCAGAAGGTACTTTTTTCAGCAGTTCCCCATGATGGTGGTTTCCTGAGAGCGTGCACCTCACTTCTACTGGGAAACACAGAGCAGAGCTCTATTGATAAAGAAAAAGCAGCCCAAGGCAATAGATGGGGTTTTGCTCTCAGCTGATCTTTGTTCCTTGTCATGCAGTGGAAATTTTGGTCATTTTTTTGGTTGGTTGAACTTTGACAACTGTTTGCTCTTTTCTACAATGCTGTTATTGGGCAAGAGCATCATCGTAGTGTGTCTTCTGTAACCGTTTTGCTGTTGCCCAGGTGCTGCATTTTGAGACATAATGAGCAGAGGGTGGTATTTTAATGTAACCTAATCCCCAGAAACTAAAGCAGATTTATAAGTGAATATATTCCTGCAGAGACCATCTCAGAGAGCTGAGAGCTAAAGCAATGTGCTCCCATTAAGCAATGCATTTTGTGATCCAACCATGCAAGTACACAGCTTTCTAAGTCGTCATTTTTCTGTTGGTCTAAACTTAAAATCCAAGTGACAGTCCCTCATGAAGGAAAAAAAAAAATCCCAAACCAATTCCGGTTCCTTTGGCTCCATTCTACTGTCATTTTTTTCACCAACATTCCTTTAAAAAATTCTGTAATCTATTATGAATGCATCACTTTTTATATTCATATATCCATTCAATATTTAGAGTCTCACAACATCTCCATAGAATGCTTTCAGATATTTTGAGAATTCTAGAAATGGTGCTTTACCAGTACTCAAAGGGTTTTATGTTTTATTTTATTACGTAATGCATTTAATGTCTTATTTACTCACCTACAATGCACAGTATTAGTTATGTTCGTCTGAATATCTATATGCAACTTCCATTCACTTACATATGCCTTAACAGAAATTGCAATAAATAGCCATTTCTTGTATATTAAAAATGTATATACAAATTAGAATCTTTAATTTTATAATTTATTAAATTCAAATGTCTGTGTTCTTTTGCAAAGTGTTTGACTATTCCCTGTGCCTTTCTCATTGAAGTAACGTTAGGCAGAGATGCTGGGGGAGGAAGAACCAGCATCTTCAGACTCAAAACCAATTCCATTTCTAAAATTTTATCTTGATGAATTGAGATTGGGATACTTGCTGCCAAAGTCCTACGTCCTTGTTACAACATCCGTTATCCAAGGCCAAATATCATGAAGTCACTGGACCAAAACCTCAGTTAACAGCTGCACGGAAATTAAGCAAACTCACTTAAACCTGCTTGAGGCTCTCAGCCTTTACATTCGGCTGAAATCCATCCTGGTCCATGTATCATCTCCTTAAAAGGCTCAGTTATTTGGGCTTCTGTTCAGGACAGATGAGCAAATTTCTCTTTGCATGGCCTATTGATAAAATAATTGCTCCTTTCCATGAAATTCTTTTGCATACATTTTCCTGCCATATCCTGCACGCTCGTAGCCAGGTTCCCTTTAAAGCATAATTGAATCTCTCCCATCTAATTGAAGTTTGTTGCTTGAGGATTTGAAAGATCCACGCTTACCTTGATTGTTCAGTTAGCACCACGCAGTGCATTCAGGTCCAACATGTTCTTTAATGAGGTAATGAACCACCTCAGCATTTTCAACACCAAAAAGGCATTTACTTAACTGGAATGCCCTGACAAAACAGCGGAGCGGCCAAAACCTGGGTTTCATTTCATGGGACAATTCGTATAGTATCTAATTTACAGCTGTGACAAGGGTTTTATTGAATTGGCTTTTGCTTTCCCAACCCAAAGATTTGGAGATTTTGAGAGTGGCCATGGGAAAGGTTCTCATGTCCATACCCGACACACGAGAAACACCCATGGTGGGTTCAAACACATCCAACACCCCTCCCTCCCCCCAGTCTTCCTCTCTCTGTCTGAAATGCCTAAAGATGACAATTACAGGAGGCCATCTCTTCCTCTCCTGGCCTACATCAGCTTTTTAGCCCCTTTACAAACATTCTTCAGACTTGGGCAAAAACTGGTGCCCATGTAGGAGCCCGGACAGATGTACACACACGTACACACGGCCCCGCAGGTGAGGCTCTGGCCCCTCCAGGTGTCAAAGCTCCTGAGCATCATTTCCCTGGCATGGGGGTGATGCCGAATGCAAAGGGAAGTGACAGAATTTTTTTAACTTAAAAATCTACCTCACCTCTAAGGGGAAATACTGTCGTGGTCCCCTGGGCCCTGCTGGGGGACCGTCACTGCTTCGGAAAGCCCACGACAGCTTAACACCTCTTTCTCCAAGCGTATTTGAAGACGAAAGCAGGTACCCGCCGCGGGGCTGGATGTGCCTGGGAAGCCATGCTTTGGGAACAGCACCGTGAATGTTTGCTCCAGGAGCCTCATCCAGTTGAAGGTGTTATGCTCATGCCCCCAAAATCGAGTGGCCCAGCTCGGGTCTCATTGCAGATAACCAATTTCTTCTAGGAAGCCTGGTGCTGCAGGGCGTGCAGGATCACAGTGGGTTAAACAGCACTGAGTACATCACTAACTGGGATTCATTTACCCAGCTCAATGCAGTGTGTGCATTAAAGCAGAAGCTCTCTGGCAGTGGAAGGAAAGGAAATGTTATCCTAAAAGAAAAGCTGCAGGGAGAATGTTCTATCTCGTTCACATAGACCATATCTGTACAGTATCCTACTCCCATGGCATCCACAAACACCAAATACTGGTGTTTTGCCTGTTCCTGAACACAAAGCCATGCCTGGCTCCGTGCATCCCCACAAAAGCAAACCCACCATGTGTGCTACATTGGCAGCAAGCCATAAGCTAAATGCCAAAACCATGCATTGCACTGCAAAACGGGCCTCAACATTTGCAACCTCTGTCTTCTGTGCCTGAGGACCCCACCCTGAAGAGGTGCTGAGAGGAGACCCCACTGTCTTCATGGGAACCATTGCTCTGGCCTTGGAAGAAATAAAATTGGCCCATGCACTGCTGAGACTGTAAGGGGGCTAGTGCTGGGGGATCAGCTTTTTGATATACAGCATGAGTTAATTTATGGTGTGTGCGTACACTCCCCTTCATCGTGTGCAAGGGGATCCCTTGTTCATGCGCAGGCAGTCACAGGCGTTGCAGGATTACCTGGAGGGCAGCTGGTTCAACAAAGACAGGAGGAATGGGTTAGGGATGGAGTTTCCCAGCAGAGACCCTCCAAATCCACTTGCGATCCCACTACCACCAGTGAGAGGTAGCTTGGGCAGAGCAAGGAGCCTGTGCTGGTAAACCAGAGCCTCCCTGAGCACATACTCACGTCTTGGAAGAAGGACTTACAGCTTGGTGGTACAGAAATGAGCAGAGTCGGGGAGTCCCATGGTTGGCTCTGCTGAGTGCTCTCTGAAAAAAAAAAAAAGCAGTTCAAGGAGCAATTCCACTTGGCTTTGCTCTTAGGGGCTTAAAAAATGGCGCAGAGCCCTTCTGGGGGCTGAATGTCTGGAAACCCCACTGGAGGGTGTGTGTGTGTGTGCGCGCGCGCGTGTGGATGTGTGTGTGCGTGCATTGCCCTCCTGTGCTCTCTCCCCGTGCACCCCTCCTCACCACCCTTCCGCAATCCCTCCTTCATTAGCAGCTTTCCAAAGCCAAGCAGTGACCGAAGTGATGGAGCCACAGAACCACATCAAGTGCAAGCGCCCTTCTTATCATCACAGCAAGAAGCAGAGCAGGATGACACATGTGGGAGAAACCTCATCATAGTTAATCTGCTGGGTTTTGTGCTTCATCAGCAGAGTGCTCCCACCAGCCTTACATGACGAAATTGCACTTTGCATCCGTGCTACTCCAAGCAGAGCTTGGGTTCCCGGCAGACCGATGATGGAGGACCCACTCACACTGCTTTGCCTCTCCGGGTGCAGAGTTTCTAGTCGAGTTACCACTAGATGGTGGCACGGCACAAGAAGTACGGTTATGAAACAGCCGCTGGCTTTTGGTATCAGGGTGAAAAAACCCTCGATCAGGTGAGAAGGGCTCGCTGCACCCCGGTGTTGCAGGAAGGACCAGATGGAGAAAAACCCACTCAGCTCAATCCCCACCGCAGCGTGAACATATTCGAAGATGCTTTTGCATTGGTCTGAAGAACAAGCATGAAGCCTGAAGGAGAGAAACGGAGACAGCAGCAGCAGTGGAGAAATAGAGCCGTGATCAGCCCTGCCACCCAAACCACAGAAAATAGTTCAGGAATTAAGTTATTTTCTGGGAGTGCTATTTCTGTGATTAAAGAATTGTTCGTGCAACAAAAGTCGTTTATGGCAGGTTTACTCGAATTGTTTGGGTCCTTTGTGAGCTGTGCTGGGAGGTCTGCGGGACTGACAGGCACAGCTTCCAAAATAAAATTGATCTCCGTATTTAAGGATGGAGATCCCAGGGCCTGAAAAATGAAAGCTGGACTTCTGTGCAGTTGAAGTCTTGAGAGCGAAGGGAAGCAAATGCGGCTTTCCTGGGCGCTGAGCAGCCACCCACTCTTCTGCAGGGCACGTTTGTACTCTAACCTTGGTCCATCTGGGTTTATTTTCAGCACAAGGAGAGGTGGGACAGTAGCACGGCACGTTAGACCCCTTTCCCCCCACAGCACTGCCAGATGGGGGTTTGGAAAGGAGCTACACAAGCGAAGTGCAGTTGCCCTGCAAGGCCTGACCGGCAGGAAACAGCCTGTTGCTTGTAATATGTAACGGCATTTGCACAGCTCGCTGCTTCCCTTGGTAGAGATTTCTAAGATTTTCCAGCCACCGCCGGCGTCCCCGGGCCACCCTGACGGGTTCCGGCTTCAGGCAGCCGCTGCGAGCGACTCGGCACCCTGAGGGACCCTGGGTAGGAGAAGGCTTTCAAGTGATGGCAGGACAGTGTCCTCACCGAGCCCTGCCACGGTCGACGGCGCTCAGCTTTCCAGCCTCTTCGTGGGGCACGTCCAAAAGGGACGAATCTGCATCGGCATTCAGGCACTTTGGGACGGTCAGGTGTTTTGATGGATGTGCATTTCTAGAATCTAAAATGATGTCTGGAAAAATGCCTGCATACAAAGATACAATGTAGCCTTATGCAGACCAGTAATAATGTAAATTAAAAAATATTTATATTCTTTCAGATAAATATCCTGGGCTGGATTCCCAGGAGAGGTCGCCAGTGAGCAGCCACCACAGTCTGCACTTTCTGAGACTTCAAATTACTTTAAAAAGTCCACACCGGCACCAAGCTCTCTGCAGTCGTGGGCAGCCAGCGCCGATGAGAGCCGGGCTGACGAACCCGTGACACCGGCATGTCCTAGAAACTCCCAGCGAAGGCTCCCTGGAGTCATTTTCCAAGCTTAATTGAAACCCCAGGGAAACAGAGTGCCTAAATCACTCCGAGCCTTTTCAAAGCTTCCCGAAAGGACTCCACCCGTGTTCCCAGCTGGACGGAGAGCTCAGCTCCTGCAAACAAGCCTTGTGCTAAATGATGATGAGCTGCAGTAACCCAGCCCTCCAGCAACTAGTTCCTCGCTTGCAAAAGACCAAGAGACACCTGGTAATTTCCAGAAAATCTGTGTGCATCCATTATAGTGTTTGTACAAGTAGCCGCCACCAGTTACCGTGTGAGCTGCAGTCAAGGCAACAGCTGTGGGTGTGACGTTTCTAGCCCAGCTCTGTCTAGTTAATACGAAAACAGCTCATTAGTGTTTCACGGGAATATCTTTGCTGCGTACCATAGCGGCTGCTTGCTGTAATGCACGGGAGGTTAGCGGGCTGGGGGATGTAATTAGAGAACACAAATCATCTGGAATCTGGCACAAATTGGGTCAAACTGTTTTCCTTTCCTGAACTTTTAATGACAAACATGCAAGAGAGAAGCGGCTTGCTGCACCGAGGCTCGGAGGTGCTCAGGGTCACGCTAACCCTGTACCCCATACCTGGCAAGAGCTAACGCTACAGCAAAGCCCGGCATTCACGCCGCTCCCTTCCTATCACCCTCTGACATGTTTTTAAATACCGGCTTGCAGCACGGGAGCGGGGTGGAAGCCTTTTCCAATCATGCACCAGTCACAATATTTGCTAGTTTACCAAAAAGCCTCGTTTCTGCAGGCAGGAGTGCGGCAGGACAGCGTGCGCGGGCCGATGGCCGTCCCGTTGCGATGCCGGTGCCTTTGGGTGCTGCGGCTGCTCCGGGAGGAGGGGAGGGCAGAGGTGAGCAGAGGCAGAGAGCTGCCAAGCGGGGTTAAAAACTGCTTAATAACAAGAAAAATAAAGTAAAAAAAAAAAAGAATTTACAGTTCTACCAGTTACTGGGGAAAACTTGAAACTGGCACCCTGAATGTCCCTTGGAGACCTCGTAATCAGAAAGCGAAGGGAATGGACCTTCAGTTTAGTGTCTTTCTGACCCAGTTTTGGCAGCAGGCACAGCCTCCCAGTGCGGGAGCTCCAAAACTGGGATTTCTTTCAAACTGGGATTTTGCTACTGCAGCCCAGGGCAGCGAAGCCTGCGTCCCAATGCCCAGGGCTCAGCTGTGTCACCGCAGGCACCAGCAGAGCAGCAATGTGGCATCACTGAGCTGTCACATCGGTGCCACCAGCTCTGGCCTGCATCCAGCCGGTGAGCTCAACACAGCTGCCCAGCTCCCCCGGCACCCTCGGGGGTATCGGTTTGCCAAACGAGGCTGGAGGAGCTTTTACTCTTTTACCTTTTCCGTACAGACTCATTACGTTGGAAAGCTTCCCCCCGCCCCGCCCCACCAAATAAATATTCCTTGCAATATTCCAAAGCAAAAGTTATTTATGAAGCAGCCTTGGCAGCGCTCGTGCCCCATCAGGTGGGCGCTGGCTTTAGCCACCAGCGCTGCCGCCGGCCCAGAGGCCCCGTTTGGCATTAAGAGTGTTTTTCCTGAGGATACCCAAAATGGGAATTGACTTTGGTATCCATTTAGGGCTCCCAAAGATTAATTGGTTTGTTTATCCGAACGGCAACAAGCTTCAAAATTGCCCAAAGGAGAGCTGCCTGTTACACTTGTGCAACTCCGCTAAACTGTTTCAATGGAAGGCTTTCCCCAAAACTGGCAGCATGCAAAAAGAAAGCTAACAAACAGAAAATCAAACAAAAAATAACTCTACAGCATTTAGATCTCAGACGCTCAACCAAGCCTTGCAGAACTAATAACTCGTGTTTTCCTTGGCAGCTTGGGCACCGCTGCTGTTGCTGTTTTCTTTTGCTATTAATCCCATTTGGTTACGGTTTTCGTGCACTCAGGAATGCTGATTCACCACGCTCTCTTGCGGGAGTGTAAGTCCAAGAGACCGGGATGGTTTAACCAGAGCCATCCCCAGAAGTGCTTGGAAGAAACCTACGGCAGTTTTGCGAAGAGACAAACAAGCGTTCAAAGGTGCATCTTTTTTTTTTTTTTAATTAACATTTTTTGAGCAACCACTTGATGAAGGAGGGAACTGAACGGCTGGGGGTGGAGGAAAAAAAAAAAAGGTATTGCTGTAAATTATATTTGGTTACTGATAGCTACTTTTTAAGCTGTATCTGGCATTTTTAAATTTATATTTTAATCTTCATATCATCAAGAATGTAAAAAAGATGATAGAGGACAAATCATTTATACTGGGGTTATCTGAGTAATTCCAGTAACAGTGATTCGAACAAATGTGATTTTCCTACAGTAACACCAAACACCTGGAAGAAACTAATTTCAGTAGACAGAAGGGATTTTTATTGCAAACCCATATTTTCAGTGTAGTTTCATAAAGAAACGCCTTGCCTAACCACATTGTGTGAGGACCTTGATCATTTCAGAGGTGCTTGGGCAGCTTCTCAGCGCGGGGCCCGAGGTCTCCACAGCCCCGTCCTCCCGGGGGAGGCTGCCATGTCCCGCCAGACACCACTAAAACCATGCAGAGGGATGATGATATGGGAAAGCTTTAGGGGGGGCTCTGACCCTGCTAGACACCCGATAACCCGACCCCGAGCCTAATTCAGTTGCTCTCGCAGCCACTGCTGTCCCAGGTGGGGTGGCCACAGCCAGCCTGGCGCCTTGCATGGCCCCGGTTCTCCTTGCTCCATCAGACCAGGCGGCCTTTGAGGAGAGGTCTCCAGCCGGGAGGAGGGACTTTCCAGGGGAGGGGAACGATCTTGAAGAGTTTTATAAAGAGAACGTATCCATGCCCATCTGCACGTATGGAAATTGTTTCTAGATCAGTGATTTTTCCTCATGAAATGGCTTTCCCAAGCTTTATACTGCAGCTGCTTAGAGAAGCTGGGGTCTGAGGTTTTTTTTTTTTCTATTTGATGGTAATTATCGTGCCTGCAAGCAAGAAGGAGAAATCTAAGCTCTAAGCTGTTACTACAGCACGATCCCAGCTGATCATTGCTGTTAGCAAATTTAATGCATGAAGGTTGAGGGTCATTTCATAGAATCATAGAACAGTTTGGGTTGGAAGGGACCTCTAAAGGTCATCTAGTCCAACCCCCCTGCCGCGGGCAGGGACATCTTCAACTAGAGCAGGTTGCTCAGAGCCCCGTCCAACCTGACCTGGAATGTTTCCAGGGATGGGGCATCCA
>NW_008796044.1:13830146-13850109 GCF_000699145.1 Aptenodytes forsteri
TCGCCCTGCTGGCCACGCTGCTTTGGATGCAGCCCAGGATACGATTGGCCGCCTGGGCTGCGAGCGCATGTTGCCGGCTCATGTTCAGCTTTTCCTCCACCAGTACCCCCAAGCCCTTCTCGGCAGGGCTGCTCTCAATCCCTTCGTCCCCCAGCCTGTATTGATACCGGGGTCGCCCTGACCCAGGTGCAGGACCTTGCACTTGGCCTTGTTAAACTTCATGAGGTTCACGCAGGCCCACTGCTCAAGCTTGTCCAGGTCCCTTTGGATGGCATCCCATTTCAGCTAACTTCAGCTGTTTGGCATCAGAAGTCCAGACAAACAGCTTAAGCTTCCACATCTTTTATATTTAAATGCTAGGCAATGGCTGCTTCCAGAAAACAAATAATCTCTGCTTTGAACCATATCCTGAAGGGATGCATAAGTCTTTTGAGCTGCTTATTTCTTTCCACTGGAGATAAAGAAAGAACCTGGATGATGAGCGTGGGCTTGGGTGACCAAATCAGCAGTCAAAGCCAATTCCAGCCTGAATGCTGGTAACGCTGAGAATATTTGCATTAAAACTAAAGCAGTGATTTTTAATCTAGGATTTCTGCTTTTCTCTCCATCCTTCCCAGCAGTTCAGGACGGGCGGTGTGGGGAGCAGCAAGGTTCAGAAACGCAGTTACGCTCTCTGGCCTTGGTCACACAGGGATGTTGTGCAGCGTGGCTATTCCCTGGTAACAAATAGCAGCTATCGAGGCTCCCTCTGAGGACACTATTGGGAAATAAAAGCAGAAGGAAGATTCTGCTGCAAAATAACTATTTACCTCCCCACCCAATGTGATGCTGCAAGAGAGGCTACGAGAGGGATACTGGAGTTATACTAGAATTGCAATCAGTTTGCAGCGTGTTAGTAAGCCAGAAAACAAAGACAAATCCCTGCTGCCTAGAGACCCGCAAGGTCGGACGCTGCCAGGCCTCCTGGCAAAGCAATTTGCTGTAATGCACTTATGTGGTCTTGCTTGGCGGGCGCCAGCTCAGCGAAACACAAACGGGGGCGATGCTGGGGGCAGTGGGGAGAGGGGGGTTAGAGGAGCGGAGCCCGGGGAGGGACAAGGCTGCCAGTGCTGCGGCGGGGCCAGCTGCCGCTGCGCCTCCGCAGTGGATGCATGGCTCAGCACAAAACTGGGAGCAGGGAGGGAGGAGAGCAGCGATAACGATGCTGCAGGCACCCCCCTCTCTCCTGGGCAAACCTGGCCAAGTGGCATGAATTTGCTTGTGAAATAAGGCAGACAAGGAGCAAAAGCAGCTCAAAACCTGAGGATTCACCATTCAGCAATGAAAAACGATGGTACTACGGCTCCTCTTTTCACACTCCCCAGCTCAGAGCACGGGCAGCCCCTCCTGCGGCACCATCACGGCACCGCACTTGCATTTCACACGGGGAAACACAATAAGGCAGCGGAGCAGCAGGGATTTGTCATGGACCGGCCCTGGGGACAGGCTGGCCCTGCCTCCCTGGTGCCTGTCTGCTGTCCCGATGCTACACGGCGTTTGTCAAATGTGGGCTCCTCGGCAGGGCAGGCAGCCAGCGGGCTATATTTAGCAACAACAACAAAACAGGCAGCCGAATCAGCTGACTGGAGGCAGGGAGCCTGATGCACGGTTTAGTTTTAGGCAGCACATATTCTGCACTGAAAACAGGGAGGGAGAGAGCCAGGGAGAGACGCGGGAGCCAGGGGAGCCGAAAGCCGCCTGCCCCTCCGCACCAGGCAGAAGCCCAGGTAAGGAGCGGGCTATATTTAGCAACAACAACAAAACAGGCAGCCGAATCAGCTGACTGGAGGCAGGGAGCCTGATGCACGGTTTAGTTTTAGGCAGCACATATTCTGCACTGAAAACAGGGAGGGAGAGAGCCAGGGAGAGACGCGGGAGCCAGGGGAGCCGAAAGCCGCCTGCCCCTCCGCACCAGGCAGAAGCCCAGGTAAGGGGAGCGTCGCCAGGCAGAAACCCAGGTAAGGGGAGGGCGTCGCAAGAGCTGGGGTCTGCACGGGGGCTGTGTCCTGGCTACTGCTGGGAAGGACCCAGGATGATGCTCCAGGTGTGGCCGGGAGGGGAAGCTGCAGGGCAGGGGGGTCGTGCTCTCCGGGGGCTGCTGGGTGCCGGCAGGATGGTGGGTGCCATCGGGCGGGCGGGAAGGTGACCTCGGCACGGCCGGGCTGTGCCGGAGCGGGGCCACGCCAGCATGGTGTCTGGGGTGAAGGGGATTGCATCCAGGCTGGAACTGATCCATCCCATCGGAAGAGTTTTATTGTAAATAGGTAATTTAATTTCCTTCCGGAGGAAGGGCACGTTAACAGGACGCAGTTAATGATTAGAGCTATCATAAGTTAACGTGACATGCCCGTGCCCATTATCTGAAGCATCCGGCTGCCCCCCTCGACGCCGGGGTCAGAGCAGGCCCAGATCCTGACACTGCCGAGCTCGGGCAAAGGGGTGGTAGGGAAGGCGGAGGAGCAAGCCGCCTTCTTAATGCTTAAAGAAATGAGAAGAAAGGAGCAGACAGAATAGAGAAAGGGAAACAAACAGGCCATAAGGTTTGAAACAAGCATTTCCTGCTCTCAGTTCAGCAAATCCCAGCTTGGCCGGCTTCACCAGTAGCACCTGAGATGAAAACCAGTAAAAGCCAGCAGCAGCTCGGGGAGGGATGGACACCCCGCGGGCTCTACCCTGGGCTCAGGGCGAGCTGCTCACTTGCGCTCCGTATGTGATCCGCAGCTTCGCAGAGAGGTTCAACAAAGCCAGATTTATTTCCAGCAATGACAAGCAAGGCATTAAAATAGCTAGCAAAGCACTTTTGTGTTTAATCACACAACAAAGCTATATTGTGTCGACAGATTATTCACATACAAATTCCATTGGGGGGTGGATAGTAAAAAAAAAAAAGTTGTTAATCTGGGCTATGTGGTCATTTCTGCCAGAAGGGGAGATAAGCAAAGCACAGGGGAGAGTATTTTGAGACAAAAAAGTCAGTACAGTTAGCAAATGCTGCAACGTGAAATATTTGTAAAAAGGTTTACCTGACTAACGGGAGCAGTTTGATGAAAATCCATCCTAAAAAGAGTTGAGGATAACTATTTGAATATCAAGGATGTGAATTAAATCCCTTTGACTCTATGTAGGCATTCAGGGAAGGATCTACTACTCTGTAACCACATTCACGAACCCCTGGCAGAGACGAAAATGAACATGTTTGTACATTATCACTTACAGCTCCTAGAAGAGATCAGCTGTAATGTCACTTTATTTACATGCTGCTCCCCACGGGGGTAGGTCAGCTCCTCTCCTGTCGAGATCAGCTCCTGCCTTTTCGGACACAACATGAAGTCAGAGCCCTGTTACAGTGAACAGACCAGCAGAGTATTAAGTAAGAAGAGTAGTTTGTTCCTTGCTGCGACAAGCTAGACAGGGAGACGACCTGGTGCACCTGCACCACCCTGCTTCAGCTGCTGACCCCTTGCATTGCTTCAGAAGAGAGCACCGTTGCTGATCTCTTTAATGAACCTTTTATTTTCTACTGCACTTGATCACTTGGCTTCTTTTGTATATATGGGCCATGTATGAAGCCATGGATATAAAAGTACTGCCAGCAAACTTTTAAAATGCAGTTTCTGTAAACACCACTGTTTGCCACAGGAAAATATGGGGTGGCTCAGGTAGCGTGGACTTTACAGAAACAAGCCCAGGTTTTCTTTACTGCAGCTGGCTTTCACATGCTGATCATATCTGGTCTGTTCTTTGCAGCCATGGCACCCCGGATAAGATTGAGTCTTTCAAAGCCTCTCCCAACCATATGCGAAACCCACGAGGAAGCGATGGAAGATTCAAGCAGCAATCTGAAATGCACTGGAAGCACTGCAGCCAGCCCAGACTCGTACTCCAGCGACGATTACATTCAATCCATCTGCCACCTCGCCAGACCCACCTTCCCGGGCCTTCCTGAAAGCAGCCGTAAGGTTCAGAACAGAAAGACCCTGAAGACCCTTGAAGACGGGCCATGGTCTCCATCCCTTGGGGGGACACAGCAGGAAATGTCAAAATGTAAATTGACCAATTTCATCTCAAATGTGGTGCCGCTGGGAAAAGTCACGCCTGCAGAAGCTGACTTCTGGTCCAGAGAGGACCCCCTGGCACAGATTTACACCCACGCAGGAAAACTCTGCTCCTCTAAGGCTTCTTCGTACAGTAAAAGCTCCAGCACAGGTTACTCGCAGTGCAACTCTTCCTCCCCGAACAGTGAACTTCATCCCCCAACCACGAAAGAAAAAGCCACAGGGAAACCCAATTTGCTGCGAGTGTTCAGTTTTCCAAGGCTTCCCTCCCCAAGACCAGTGCAGAAAGAAGTGGTCTGCTCAGAGCTGAAGTATCTCAGAAGAGATGAGGGAGCTGTTTTAGGGAGTAACCCCGGTCAGAAAGAAAACGGTCCCGTGTTCATTACCGGTGAAGAGCTATCGCCATGCTCAGCCAGAGGGAAGCTGCTGGGAAACCCGGCCCTGCGCTGCTCTGTAAGAAGGCAGAGTTGTTTGTTCAATACAGCAGGCACCGCCAAAAAAGAAGGGAGAGAAAATTCTCACTGTGACAAAAATGTAATGGGTGATGTCCCCAGTAAGCAGAGATACTCTGAGTGCTTCCAGGCAGCTAAAAAAGCCATGATCCATAACTGGATTTCAGAGCACAGATGCGTCTGGAAAGAAGCAAAGGTAAAAGCTTGTTTGCTCCCAGCCATTGCTGAAGTGTGAAGAAGTAGCTGTTCAGAATAATTTTATTCACAAGAAATAACCACCCTGTGCTCTAGAAGCTCTCCCTGGAGTCCTTACACAGAAAACATGGCTTGAATGTGCATGTAAGTCAGGCAGACTTTTGTGACCCATCATATCCCTCATCAGTGGGCAAAGGGACAATTCAGCGTCTCATCCACTAAGGAAACAGCAACTAATTCTCATTTTGGAAAGGCAACAGTTCATAAAGCATCTCCCCACACCTATTGCCTAGAACCGCATGGAGAAAAGCTGATGAGAGTACAAACCCCATCTGTTCTGGAGGAGAAGTGATCTGCAGGAACATCAAACCACTGGTGTTCCCCAGCAAATGCCAAACAGCCAGATGTTGCTCACACTTGGGTACAGTTATTCTGAAAAGAGCATTTTGACCAATGCTTGGACAGTACTAAATGTGCTCTCTCTGACATATACATTTACTAGGAGACCCATTATAGATCACGGCATCAACACCAGAATACCACTGGGTAGGTCACCTGTTAGTGCAGTACCATAAAGAAATATTTTTTAAAAATCATAAGTCTTTTATGAGGATTTGCTAGAGGGCAACATGGAGAATATTACAACTCCTCGGGGTGGGGATTTTCCTGTTGCTTACCCTGGAACAACCCTGTTCCCTTTACTCCTTGATTTACCCTTGGCAGGAGGAGAGCTAGGAGCCCTGGGTGGGCATTGCCGTGCCAGTGCTGCGGCTGTCCTGGAGCTGTAACAACCTGCGATGCCAGCTGTAAAAAACCAGCTATCACGCTGGTCTCTGCCCTGTCACACCCGCACCAGCGAGGCTGCACGCCACGGGCACCCGCAGAGTTTGCTGCTCGGGTGCAGGAGCCCCACAAGCTCGCACGCAGCTCTGCAGGCTCAGCGGCACGACGGGAAGAGCAGCTTTGGCTGAGGGGCAGCCCGGGGGTGCTGGGCTGGCGTTCACAGGACCTGAATGTAAAATAATCATTTCTGGATTTCCCTTCATATTTGTGCTTCTGTATTCTCACCTACCTGACCATGCTAACAATGCTGACTGTGCTTCGCCTGGTGCTGTGAGACTGAAACATGAAAAAAACACATGCGCATGTTACGAGCATCCAGTGCATAACATATATGAAACAATTCAGTTGATATTAACGATACGTGGGATGTCTGTAGGAAGAGAAGCATTCCCGTGCCGCTGTGAGATCCCGGCGTGGCGTGGCGTGGCGAGCACATGGCCAGGTTATCCCTTGCTTCCGCGTGGATGAGCACGTGGCCAGGTTATCCCTTGCTTCCGCGTGGAGACATCTCCGTCCAGAGAAGCTGTCTCTCATCGGCGCTTTCTCCTGCAGTCAGAGCAACCTCACGTACCTGCGTCTGGTACAGCACTCTCTGTAGCCAGCCAAGAGAAGTAGGTGAGAATACTGCAGCGCAATACTAGCAAATTATTATTACTACTACTAGGAATAGATCTTTTGGCACAGAGGAGAGCAGAGGGACCAGGCTGTTTGTTCAACTGCAGCTAAGATGGGAAATACCATTGGAAAGCTGCAATTATAAAAATGCTCACAAGCGATTTCTAAACCACCCATAAGCAGATTAAATCGGAAGGCAACTTCTGCTCAGTACCAACATGAGTGTAAATACGCTCGAGGATCAAAAGGTGAGCATATTTGAGCTTCTCATTCTCACATCTCTTACCTCAAATATTTTTTCTCCTGTTGAAACTCATTAGCGCTACGGAACTGAACTGCTTCTCATCTTCGTTTTTGAACTAACCACACAGCAAGAACAAAAGCGAAGGTGGCTCCAGCTTTTATTAGAGCTGATGGAGAGAGTTGAATCAAGGAAGGTGCCAGCCCGCTCTGCCTCCTCCACATCTTTCCCTTCCTTCTCAGGTTAACGCTGGGATTTAAGTGATGCTTGTCCTCATTGCCCCGCTGACATTTTAATTTCTCTCCGTGTGAATATTTATGACACTAATGCCTAGCAAGTCTTGTGCCAACTGCATGTATCACTGCTTTTAACAGAGAAAAATAAAACTGTTACATCGAGCTGCTGTTTCCGTTACTGCGGAACCACGGGTGATTATTTTCAGTGCAGGGCTGGTCCACAGCACGAGGGCTTGTGACTCGCCACCCAAACACCTTCTCACCCCACCAGGTCACCAACAGAGCCAGCTCCCGGGCTCTTTCCCCACACATTCAATGCCTTGCAAAGCTTTTCTGCCTTGTCAGGGTCAGGCCCTCCATGCCCAGGACCCAGGCAATTGCTTCCCTTAAAACCAGTGAGGCTGTGCACCAGCAGGTCCCCCCTGGGACAAACGCCGTAGCTAAAATTTTCATCCTCATGGCAGAAGCACAAAAGGGCCTTCACACCTCATCCCTTTGGCAGCTGATGCCCAGCACTGTGATTTCTTCTCAGCTGCCACATAATCCTGCGGGTCTCTAAAACCCTGAAACACATCAACTTTTCCAGCAGAGCTCCCTGGAGATCTAAAACCTGTGAGCAGGGACCGGAGCACCGATGTGCCGTGTCTGGAGGAGAGCCCAGCCACTGGGCTCACAACTCAGCCGTTCCTGCTGCTCCTGGCTCTGCAAATTTTGCAATACTCAGAGCAAAGAGGTGCAGAGGCAGGTTAGAGCCGCAACTCAGGACACCCCGGCAAAAGCCTCTAACTCCTCTTAGGCAGGACAGGGAGCAGCGCCGTGGTCTGCGGGGCTGGGGCGAATGGCGGGGCTGGGCTCAGCGCTGGGAGGCATTTGTAAACACGGCAGCGGTTCCAGGTTTGCTCAGCAGCAGGCTGCTACGTGCCCATTGAGCACTGGGTGTTTGAGGTTAGGTCCAGCAAGGCTTGGAGGAATGAAGCGTTGGAGTGAATTGGCTTTTTCTGGAGCATACTTTTTCTTTAGTGAAAGTTAAGGTTCTCCTCAAGCAACTGGGTTTTGCGAGAGGAGCCAAAGCTGCTGGGATGCAGCAAAGACAGGGACAAAGAGAGGCACAGGCAAATTAGGGTCACAGGAGTGACAAGGCAGCAGGGTGAGAGGAGGGAAACACAGGGCTGGTGGTGCCTGCAAATGGGGCAGCTCCCAGCAGGAGGGGGATGCCAGGGGGCCAACAGTCACCCTTCGGGTTCCGATAAGTCCCGTTTTGAAAAGCACAGCCCTCACCTTCTTCACCATCGCCTTTGTTGGGAACGAGCACGTCAGCCCCTGTGAAATCGCTGGGCAATTAACTGCTGCAACAGTTCCCTGGATAAGGCGGTTTTGTAGCTGTACAACATCATCCACCTCCCACGGATGCGCGCTGGGCCGGCTCAGCGAGGAGCCGGGGTGTGGGGCAGCTCCTTCGCCCCATTGCTGCCGGCATCGGCTGCTGTAGCAGCCCCGCTGCTCCCCTGCCACCGAGAACTCTCCAGAAGGTGACCGAGAGCTGCCAAGGGAGCCTGTAGTCCTACCAGAGGAAAGTATATGGGATGCATTTGGGTGGGGTGACGTGGCATGTGGTTATACAGCACTTTTCTCCCTGTCCCCCCCTTTGGTGACCATACTGCCCCATAGACGTACGCCTGGGGCCATTGGGAAATGCTCTCCCTCTTTTCCTCCATACAAGAGAGTAGTGGAAGAATCACCGGTCTGGATAAACCTGCAGAAGTCACAGCCTGTTCAGAAGTGCTCCCAGACAAGAAAGAAAACCTTTTCTAGGAATGTAGGTCACGGAGTGAGATAAAAGCCATGCCGCTTCCACGGCCAATCTGATGGCAGCCTCTGCATTTGAAGTCACTGGCAGAAAAACCTCATTTATTGAGATCATCAGAACTGCTGAAGGGATTTGGATTAATTTGAACGGGGAATTGGCATCCAAATCCCACCGGCAGTTTTCAGTCTCAGCCTTCGCAACCAGTTCACAAGCAATCTATGGGCTAACGTGCAATTTTGCTTGCATGATCATGCAGCCTTTTACTGCTGCAAACAGTAAATACATTTGGACACAGAAAATCACGACCAGAATTTACAAACCAGAGACGGCGAGGTAGAAACAAAACTGTCCCACTCTTTCCTCAAATGCTTGTCTTTTAAATGACAAAGATACCGATCAGCTCAAACCGAAGGCGAGGAAGCAACGGCTCCGTGAGCCTCGCTAGTGGGATCTGACGATGAGACTTGTACAATGCAGAAGCATCTCAGAAACTCTTCCAGCAGCCGCAGCACACAGAGACCCTCATCCACTGCAGGAGGGGCTTCTCTGTGCCGACACGGACAGCCAGGAAGACAGATGTTGACCAGAGAATAAAACATGAGCCAGTGCAACGTGATTACAGACAGGGATAGGTCATGAACGGGTCTCTCGCAGTGAGGGAGCGTAATGACCAGAGACAAGTTGGAGCAGATTTAAGGGCCGCACGCGAACAGGGAGATGCAGGAGGTGCGTGAGTGAGGTTAGCAAAACCAGTTTCCAAAAAGGTCTTTAAATGTGAGCTCTGAAGTTAGGAAAAAAGCAGCTATTTTTGTTTTTAAGAAAAAAGAATCCAAATCTTAAAGCTCCTAAAGGCCTAATTCAAGGGGATCAGACCCAAGCCTGAGGCAGAAGGCAGGGTCCCTCCGCTTAAAGCACAGGCTTTGTGGATAGTGCATCAGGCTTTCCCCATACCCTGAAGTGCCTGCAATTGGATTGCTCATTGAGGGCATGCTTTAATTAACTTTAAGCCTTCCTAAGTAGAGAGTAATGATAAATGGTGTACAATGAAGCTAAACTGCATTAGAGACTAAGCAGGAATCCCTTAGCTTTGAATGAAAACCTCGTATGTCCCATCAGCAACGTGATTAATGGCAAAGTGTTTTGCATTTGCAGCTGTAACCACAGGCAGATGAGAGATCCGAAATGATGGCTGAAAGGTTTTTCTGCTCGTATTTGAAGAGTCAGATCATTTAAGCACAGCGCTCTGCCTTGTTCACCAGACCCCACGTGTGTGTTTGTGGCTGGCACCGCTTATATGGGCCACAGTTGACAGCAGTGATGACCCCTGAAGCACCACATCTTGGGCTCGTGGCCTTTTCCCATGCTCCGGGATTCTCAAGTATAATTTAATTTGCCTGGCACGAGCTAAAGCTGATGCAAAATACACATTGTTTAAATACAGATGTAATGTCCCTGGCAATCGCAGCCTTCCTGGAATTAATGCTCCTGGAGACAACACTTCCGAGGACTGTTGCGAGGAGCTGTAGAAAAACTGGGCATTTTTGGAATACCATCTAGTTGCTACATAATGTTTGACCAAATGCCATTTAAAATCAAAGGGAGCCCATAAGTGCTTTGGAACAGGCTTGTAATGGGAATAATTTTCTGCAGCATTTAAAGCACAGATTTCTAATAGCAGCTGATGAGGGAAATCAAATTATTAGTTTATTTATTTGTGTGTATTAGCATTTTGTCAACCACTTCTTGTCTTTGCTTTTAAATTAATCTAGCTGAAAGCCCATCAGCCTGCCGTGAGCTTAGCAAAAACTGTGTTAACCACAATGTTTTATCTGCCTGCACTTCACACAACTTGCAGTGGCTGCTCCCCTCTGCGATCGGCAAGTCTCCGTTCTCCAAAGCAGGGTGGTCACACAAGGTGAAGGCAGAACTAGCCGGGAGGGAGACTGCTGCATCTCTTCCGATGGTGGAATATGACATATCTACAAGTCAGCTGAGTTTAGCTGAATGTTTTGTTATTTTTTTCCCCTGGTCACAAGTATGTGAGAGAAAAATGGCTTCTGGTTTATACCAGCAGTGCCGGGCTGCAAGTTTTGTATCTTTCCGACTCACTCGATGGAGCATCGGGTGGAGCTAACCTGGCTCATGGCTCAGCTTCAGAAAAGGGAGATGCCACGTCTCGAGTGTCCAGACTCCAAAGCAATAGCAATTACCTGAGAAATACCAACTTTGCTCAAGATGCTCTTCACGTCCCGCCCCCCAGCTCATGCTATAGAAGCATCGAACTGCACAGAAAAAATTGTGACGTTTGCTCACAGATGGCTTTCGTGGGTTAGTAATGCCAACTACCCACCAGGCCCCATTCAGCTGAGTGCTGTACGAATACACGGAGAGCAGCCGTCCCTGACTTGCTGAGCCTATGAGCCATTCAGATCTCATTAGTGAGATTAGCTGGGTGCTTCAGATTAAGGTTGATTTGCACCAAGAGCAAAGGAACCTGTGCATGGTCCTCGCTCACGGCAGAGCCAGCGCTGTTAGTCAAAAATATTCCTGATGTCTAGGGCAAGCAAATATAAGCACAGGCTGATCATGCCCGGTTTTGAACGCAGAAACATCCAGGTCCTACTTGGGACCCTAATTTAAGGACAGATGGATGTCTGGGCAGCTGGCACTGCAGTTAGCAGCAATTTGGTAGTGATGGCAAAACAAGTTTCCGCTCCTGCCCATGGAGAGCGGGTATGGATGAGCTGGAGAAGCTGCAGCTGGGGCTTTGCTGCTGTTCCCGGGCCTGGTTCAGCCCCAGCACACCCTGAAACATCCGCAGTGCCACTTCTGTGAGGTGCTACGAGGTGACACGCAGCGTGGCCAAGGCGCCGTGACGCTCGAGCTGCTCAGTAGTGGTGCAGCTTTCCTCCCCGTGCGGCTGGCTGCAAGGCACCCCCCAGCCCTCGAGGGACGGCGGCACAGCCTGCCTCTCCAGGCTCGGGCGCTGGTTGCTGCGTACACGCACAGCGCTGCCTCTGCTCAAACCTGGGTTGTTGGAACAGGGGTACGCAGACGGAAAACGAGAAGTAGACGATTCAGAGAGAAAGTGCCAGGCCTTCTTGCTGTGCAGGGTCAGCTCCTGGAATTAATTGCTGCAGGATGTCAAGAAGTTAAAATTTAGCAGGATTCAAGAGAGGATTAGACAGTCCTATGATCAGGAACATTTGTGCAATGCTAACTGGGTCAAAGAAATACAAGAGAAATTAAGCGTTGTGCTTCCCTGAAGGGCTGAGCTGGTACCAGCTGGATTTAAAAGAGATTCCTCCCCACCTCCCCTTCCCAATCTTTTTATAGCAACAAGCAAATAGCAGGATCTATTGCAAAGTCTCTTCTCTTTCCTTAGAAGAATAATGCATCGCCTGCCCTAGGAAGTCCCCGAGAGCCACAGTGATGACCGGTCCATGATACAACAGCATGTGGTGAAACCCTCCCCCTGTAATTTTAAAGATAGGAAATGCAAGTTTTACCTTCTCTGCTGCCTCTATGCTGCAGATCAAATCATTTATCAAGAAGAGAATAAGCTGCACAATAAACCGGCTGCAGATGAGGCGGTTGGGTCTCCACCCTGAAACCCTTTTCTAAGCGTAATTAACCAAATTAATTATTTAACTGTATGATAGCATCAACCAGAAAAACATACAGGGGTAATAGCTGAATCCAAAAGCCACCAACACTAGTGGCATCATAGGGAAGTGTCGGGGGGCTAATGGGAGCGATGATTTCTACCCCCAAAGAGAGGAGAAGAAATTGGGTCTTGCTGCAAGTAAGCAAAGAAGCAAAATCCCCAGTGAAACACAGACTTCACTCTTCAGGTGGGTCGATATGCACTAGCTGCTCCATGGAGGTAGCTACCATGGAGGTAGGAGCTGGCAGCTGGGGCACCCGGTATAATCTTTTCCAAAATTTTCTTTTTCATTAGAAAGATGCTGACAAAAATCTGTAGTCTTTGCACATTTTTCTGACACCGTAAAAATGCTCCTGGCACAATATGCCAGAAGGCACAGTGCGTTGCGTGTGACAGCAAGGGTAGTACAACCCGCTCCAAGCTCATCAGTTCACTTCATTAAATTTTACTGTCTTCAACAAAAGGATTCTGAGACAAATGTCTCTCTAAGCCTAATGCTGGCAACAGAAAATTACCTGGTAATCTCAGTCCAGCAGTGGAAATCTTTGGATTCTGTGCCCAAAGACAAAACCTTCTTCCTACAGTCCATTGCAAACAATACGGGGTAGAAGGGAAAACTTGTCAGCATTTAAATATCATCCCATTAGGCTTGGCAGAAATTTGGGATGCCCATTGCCTTTGAAATTTTGGTATTTGAAAATAAGGCTGAAAACAACTGCTGCCAAAATTGCCAAGGAAACAAACCCTCCCCAAACCTCCCCCCCAAATTCTGTTGCATCCAATGCCGTTTGGTCAATTTTAGCGATTTCATTTCAAAATGAAGTTCAAAATGTTTTGCAAAATTGTATTGTGTTTTCCTTTTTCCTTTACTGCCTGCTCTTCCAGAAATAGCAACGCTTAATATGATCTGTCACAACTTTGTCAGACTCTGAGAGACGGCGGGGCCGCGAGGACCCAGCTATCAGACAGAACGCTCTAATTAGGATTTATTAGAATTCTTTCCTTTCTCATTAACAGTATCAAGGGCTGCATTTACACGGCAGTTTGTCACACGTATCTTTTTTTCTTCTTTTTTTCCTAGAGAAGTGTTTCTTGCTTGGCTCGTAATAAAACAGTCGATCTATGAGATTGTACTGCTCCTGGTACAAGCACTCACATCCTGAGCCGCACTGGCTCCTCAAGCTATTTCAGATCCATTGGACTTCAACAGGCAACACAGACACATGTATCTTTATGGATCAGGGCCTTTGCAGACATATTTAAGGAGCCACTGCTTTCAGAACCTTGTACAAAGTGTTCCACCCCAGCAGTAGAGTATTTTTAAAATCACTACGAAAACAAAGCGCTGCACCGCACACATTTCTCCCACCGGGGACAGAGGAGGGAACCGACCCACCTGACAGACCGAAGGCACGTTGCTCAACCTGCCGTGGAGAGGTACTCCGGGCACGACACAGCCACAGCTCTGTACTCTTCTCGTACCCTTTGATCTACCTGAACGCAGAGCAATGGCACCCTCGTGATGCTCCCTCCGCATGCTTCGGCTCCGGGGAGGTGCTGCTCACCTGCAGGACCCGAGGGAGCAGAAACGACCGAGGAGCCTGACCTGGGGACCGTGGGCATCATCCTCTCAGCAGTCCGGACACCCAGGACCTCCAGCAAGTTACTGTCTTTTTGAGTTATTTTTGCTTTCTGTAGAATGGGAATAATTCTTACTTAGGGGAAGAAGGAGGATTTGTGAGATCAGCCAAACCTGTAAGAAAAAATAATTATATAGAAACAGGTTTTTCACAGTCAGCAAAGAATCACAGTTGTAAAAGAGGAGCACGTGCTGCAGCGCTGGGTGGGTTCTTCCTCTTTATTCGTGTCAATAGTTCCTACAGGACATGAGTAATACAAAGACAAATGTAACGACAAGGCTGGCTATCTACTGAAAACGATGTAACTAGATGAAACCACAGTTTTCACACCGTCAAATGTAAAAGCTTAATTAAATTGTACAGCCGTACCAAAGACTCAGGACTGGACGCAGCAAAAAATGTAAACCCAGCTCAGTGGAATGTGAATTCCTGTGTTTGGTGCTGCAGGTCAGACACCCGCCCTCCCCGCCTGCGGTGTTTCGGTGGGTTAGGACAGATCTCAGGGGAGACAGTCTGTTCCACATGCACGTGTGGTAACTTCATTTTTTGTACTCCTGGAATATTTGTTTGCCCAGTGAGAGCCCAGTGGAGTTAATGGAAAATTTCCTGTTGGCCATTGTTGGTCAAGACCCAAATTTCTACCTTTTGTTCATCTCCCTCCTCCTTCACTGGGCCCTGGATGAATGATTCCACCTAAGGGAGAAAATGTTACTGAGAGTAATCCCAGCCGTTCCTGTAGTCTATTACCTAAACTTACACCAGAAATATTTCTAGTTTAATATGTGCAAGTGTTTGCAGGAATAGCCCACCCTAATACAGAGGTACAGCCTCTCAGAGAGCAGCTAGGGCAGTGTAAACCTTCAGCTGTTTCACACGCTGTCTCAAACAACTGCAAAGGGAATGAAAGCACAGAAACTCATGAACTAAGAAACTGAAAATAAAAATGCAGTTTGGAGGATAAGCATGTTTGACTTGCTCTTCTCTCACCGGGCAGCGCACCTAGACTTTTTACTGAATATCGTTGCTATTTGCTGAAAAGCTCATGACCATGCCAAGACGAAGGAAGTTCAGAGGTGTTAACCAAGACAGATATTAAATATCTCCGTTTGCTTCCTTTGCGTGGTAACCTGTAATTCATGTTTCTGAGATTTCAGCAGCAGCTCTTCCATGGATGGCAGCATAAGCACCCCACGACCTGCGCGAGTGCACGAGTCTGACTAACAAGAACTGGGTTCGCAGCATCCCAACGCCACGCAACCACGCCGGTGGTGAAGCACGCTGGCGTGCCGCTGGAGCCTGGCTCATGCCCCCACAGAGCCCAGAAAACTGCAGAGAGCAACTAGACGAGGAAAAGAAAACACACGTCAAGTGACTGACATGTTAGAAGCAACAGCCCTGTCACAGGGGAGAGCACAGTGCCGGACACGATGCTTCCCTTCACCCCACGCTGCTCGTGAGAGCAACTTGCATGCAACTCCTAACGCTCTCCTCTCCCACTGCTTGATCTGGGAGCGGTGGGAGGGGAGGAGATGGTTAAAAGAAATCCTTGTGCACCTCCAGGCTTTCCCCCATCTAATCTGAATCTTGGCAGTGTCTTGCTGCCCGGGTCAGCAAAACCAGCACATAGCTTGGTTCTGGTCTAGATAAAGCAGGTCTTAGCTCTCTTGGCCAAAAAGCAGACTTAACTGGCATGCTATTTTTTGAAAAGGAAGAAGGGAAATAAAAATCAATAAATCCACCCTCTGAAGAGCTATTAATGCCGTTAGCCACAGCGGAGAAACTACCGTTAATTCACTATTGGCACTCAAAGGGAGCAGTCTGTGCTTTGAACTAGAAAAAACTAGGAAAAAACCTAGAAAAAACTAGAAAAACTAAACTAAACTAACTAGGAAAAAAAAAGCATGCTATGAACAATTAGCTGAAGCTTAAATCTTTGCGGTCATTAAAACCCAGCAGGAGCGTATATATGTTTTTATTCTCTGTAATGTATGGTTTTTTACAATAAGCATCTAGCATTTTTAAAAGAAATAAATACTGTCCAGTGACACACGGGGAAGACTTAACCAGAACATACCTTCCTATCTTTCAAAAATTGATAACCTGTGAGAATACTAGGCTTATTTTGGAATAAGAAAATATTCAAATGCACCAAACCTCCCCATAGCTTAATTAGCTTTACTGCTTTCCATGCAAACAGAGTAAGCGAACATTTAGAGAGCAAACAATTAGTGCCTCTGGATTAGGAGGGGAAGATGAAAAGAAAGTAACCAGAGCACTCACTCACCTTTAATGAAGTACGGCTTCTCCCAAAAGGTCACCCGACGTACCTTGCATATTCTTGTCCTTTCCGCTTACCTTCTTCTCTGTTTCTCCTCCTTCCCTCTCTCTCTTCAGGCTCAATTCCAGATGTTTTAAGGCTCCTCTGTTCTACCCGTGTCAGTAGAAAAGAAAGGCCATGCGGTCACCTGCATCAATTTGGGATATTCCCACCCTACAAGGCACAAACCCCACTTGGTACTATCACTGAAGAGCCAGTGGACATGGGGTATGAAGGAACAGTAACTAGGAGTCTGGCCAGAGTGATTTTTTTTATTCAATTACATTAAAATAGCTATAGTTATTTTACTGCAAGTTAAGGAAAGACAAATTTTCTCCTACCTGGCTTAGGACCACAGGACAAAAGCTCAGCTCAAATCTTTGACTGAGAGATGCTCTTTTCCATATACTCTCTGTGGACAGGACTCCAGGCTCTCCGTGAATTTTGGCACAGAGTTTCCCTACCGATAGATCTCCCAATACTTACATGCCAGGTTAGCAGATATTATGCAAGAGCTCATAAACTCCAATTTGGAACCGTGTAACGATTGTACTCGTCTTAAAACGTAACATTAAGTAGATTAAATGCAGCAAGCAAAGGCCCTAGAATGATTTTACCATTGAGGACCAAGTAGATCGTTTTTATTCCCATCATGACAACTGGATTTATAAAGCCAATATTTAATTGACACGGACGTTACCAAACCAACTGCTGCCACTGGAAAAGGTTCATTCCTGGGCCTGGAATCCCACAAATACTCTCAAGAATAATTCTACAAGCCACGCTTTCTGGATGGCACTCGAAAGATGTTCACTCCAACTCTCTGTGCACACGAAGCCTGTGTTACACACACCATCTAGTGGCAAGACTGCAAATGTGATGGTGGGAATTAAAATCTCACCCATGAGACAGAACCAGAGATATATGGTATTCATGGAAACACTGAACTAGATCATTTATTTCAAAGCAAAGCAGCGCCAACATACTGAACATTGAGTTCTGAAGACGCAGGGATGCCAGTGAGATGTCGTGTGTGCTTCAGTGCTTTATGCAGCAAGTGTGCTCATGTTTTACGTTTTCTGCTGCTAGTGATGGGAACATCATATCAAAATGTCTGTGCACTGTTACACATACACTTTGATGCGGGGGGAAAAAAAAAAGATGCAAGAAATCTTCACTTTGTTCCCCTTCAATGGTAAATTAATTGTATATTTGAATCCCTTCCCACTGCCAGACCCCAAGTCTACTTTGAGCTTTCTGGGGTGGGAAGAGGAAAGAAGGAGCAGGGTCTACAGGACCCAGACAAAACCTGTGGACCCTACACTGCACAACTGACCTTACTGGTTCACTTGGGAAGGTCAGAAGATGGCCAGATATGAAGACATAGGGTTGAGATCTGAGTAGGTTTGGACTCAGGTTTTCCACAAACTCTGTAGGCATTACGAACCAGGTCTTCACTTCGCAATCCAAACCCAACTGATTCAAGTAGCTTTCTGGTCTGCAGATCTAGAAAGTTACAGAAAGTACAGGAAAGTCTTTCTGGGATTATCAAGTTTCTTACATGCTTCCATTTTACCTTGAACACACTTCACTCACTTTGGCTGTATGTGTAACTCTTCAGGAAAAGCTTTAGGAATTAAGTTAAAATATGAATTAGACTTCAAGGTTTGAAACAGATATTGGATTTATTGGTCAGCTATGAGTAGGAAAATACATTGGTAAAGAAAAAGAAGACCCTGTATATAAATATAATACTAACTAGTTAAAATTTTTGACCAAGAAAAGTTCCACTGAAGAGAACAGTAAAAGCCCTTGTTTACCATCAGACCATATTCAGTTTCCCGTTTATCTTATTGAAGAGCTGCCTATAGACAAATGCAACATTCTTTGAGCTTAGTGCAGATAATGTGCTGGTTTTTGTTACATGAATGGTAAACAAGAGTTAGTCCAGTGCATTACACATTATACAGAAGTACTGTGAATAAAGACTAAAGATATTCTATTTTAGACACTACTTAAACATACCAAGACACTTAAGTATTACAAAATTATGCAACCAAAAGAAAAGAATAGCAGTTAACATACTAAAAAAATACTGTGTCCGGCTGGATGAAAAAGGCTTGCTACTTAAGCGGTTAACTGAATTTTTTTTAAGTTTTACAGTGTAATTAGTTGGGTTTTTTTTCCCCCCAATGGTGTTGTAATTATTTTGTCCTTCATACAGGTTTTGTGTGGTTGAAAAAGCAAACCATAAGCTATTTTCTAAATCGGCTCTAAAGAAAAAACAACCAAACTTGAGAGATTTGCTAAAGTTACATCAAAGACGCATACATACAATGTTCTTAAAGTCAGTTTTGCCAAATGCTAGCCAAATTTACCTTTTTTTTTTTTTTTTAAAGCTGCTAAAAGGACAAAATCATTACAACACGCACCGACTTATATGCTCTTTTTCCCCCCTACTTGTGTTATGTTAAAGCAGTAACTTGTGGTATTAGTCTTGTGCTCTAATCAATTCTTTTAGTTAAAGGTGTATTTCAATTTACACTTTGACACCCAGAATTCTTGGTAAATGTAAATAAAACTAGACAAGATATGGCTGGCTGTATTTTAAGTGGTAAAAAAGCCTGGTCTAACCTAAATAAACCCTTTCAACCCCAAGGATGTTCTGTGACTTTTGCTGTATGTGCTTTTACAACAAGAACACTGAAGGTACATTATGGCAACACCCAAAACCACCTTGAATAAAAATATTGCCAGTAACTATTTTATGTTAAAAACTATGAAGGAAACATTTTGATTTTGTGAAGACACGGTTTATTGCCTTATTCTATGTTATAGCTGGAATTGAGACTTCTGAGTTAGATTTGTTTGACACAGGAATATATTTTCTTTGAAAGATTGTTTGACAAAGTTTATCTCAGCTCTGTTTTGGTGCCATCTGGCCTTTCCCTATATTCAAAATATTTCTCCTTCCTTCAGCCCCTGAGTCATAGCTGCAGTCCAGTTAAAACCCAGTGAAGTCAAAGGAATGTCTTCAATGTATTCAGTGGGTTTTTCGATTGGGACCTGATGGACTAGTATAAAAGCTGGAGGAAACGGTTGTTTAAATGGACCCTTAGACTGTAAGGTGACTAAGCAGGAACAGTTGTGCCTCCAAAAGCACAAGGGGCCATATTTTAACATGCTGTCATAAATTCAAATATTTTTTAAGACTAAGCAATACAGGAGAACACATATTGGATAAAGCTCAAACCTTTAGAATCTAACAAGTGCACTCAAGCTCCAGCATCTATTAAAGTAAATTATCCCCCTCTAAGAAATACAAAATGAGTAAGTGCTTCCCTTCCCCTTCTGTAAAGCTTTCTGGACTCGTTACACAATCCAGATAATCAGAAAAAGAAAAATAGTTTGCTCAGTTTGACAAGCTAAATTGGCTCATCATCACTGGAAATTGTCATGATGTACATTACCAAGACATCATTAAGGAAACATGAGTAAAACACCTTTTATTCACACTTTACAAAAAAACCCAAAAAAACAAACAGAAAAAAAATAACACTACGCATTAAGTCTACTACAGCAATACTACCAGCATTTCAATGTACTGATTATAAACTGGACATGTTTGGTGTTTTCACAACTAAAACCAAAACAAAATAACCCCAAGAGATCAGGTCCCAGACAAGGATTCAAGATCAAAGTTTCTCCTATTGAAATTTTAAAATGTACATTTTACATATCCGAACTGTTTGCAAATTTACTTTCAGCTTAAAACAGAACGGTTTGAGCACACGTGTGCTGACTACTTTTCAATAAAATTTTGAATCATTAATAACAATCCACTCTCTTATATATA